>NW_005054358.1:967818-973762 GCF_000277835.1 Geospiza fortis | reverse complement strand
TGATCCACTCTTGGCATGCTCAGGGGTCCCCAGAGCTGGCCTGGACCAGGATGGGGCCAGGGCAGGGCCCTGGGCAGACAGGGCCCTCTTCTCTCCCATCAGGCAGAGCAGGAGTTCTCCTCAAGCCGCCCTGCACTTCTGCTCGGGTGTCAGTCAGGGGATGCACATGTGGCTGGATCCATGCATGGATATTCCACAGAGCTGAAGCTCCCAGTCACCTATTTTAGTGTATTTGCTAAAACATTAATAGGAGCTACCCAAAAAAGCCCTAAAAGAGCTCCTAAGTGTTTTCTTTAACTTTTTTTAGTGCAAGTCTTTATGAGCATGAGGTATTGATGGCTTTCCCAATGTTCAGATGGGCTGGCCTTGGGATGGGATTTGGGCAGCAGCTGTGTGGTGGCTGCCTAGGACTGGAGCTTGCTGGGACATGGGTTTGACTGGGGCTGGTTGTTAAAATTTTCCCCAACTTCCTCATTGTCCCAAAGCCTTTGCTTTGTGTCCTGCTGACAGCTCTGTTGAAGAGGGCATGGCTTAGTGCTGCTTTATATTTATTTCCTAGTTCTGTTTGAAAAGAAGTGAGTGGGAATTGCTGTGACTCCACAAGGCCACCGGGCACATGATATGGGCAGGATTTGGAGTTGGTTTGTGCCATCCGTGCCAGCAGCATTGGCTGTGCCATTCTCAGCACCTCAGCTGGGATTAACCCCTCACCTGTGCCACCCTGGGATGGCTTTGGCTGAAGGCATGACAGGGGCAAGACATGGGGGCAGGGGTCTGACCCAGAGCTGGGTGCTGCTGCACCGCTGGGTGCCCCCTCTGTGCTGGGCTCCTGCTCCAGGGCTCAGGGATGGGCCAGCCCTGGGGTCCTGTGCCAGCCCTGGGTGCCCTCTCCAGCTCTGAGTTCCTGTTCCATCCCTGGGTTCCTGTTCCATCCCTGGGTGCCCTCTCCAGCCCTGGGTGCCCTCTCCAGCCCTGGGTCCTGCTCAGTGAGGCTGCAGAGAGCCCTGGGCTGGCTGTGGTGGGAGGCTCTGCTCTATTTTTGTGGATAATAAAGCTCCTGGTGTGTTCCCACCCCAAGCAGGAGCTGACAGCCATTTTGCTTGTCATTAATAGCACAGCTTAATCTCCCAACAAGACTTTTCCTGTGATATTGCTGTAAAACAAAGCAAAACAAAACAACCTTTCTTCCTTCAGTGTCTCCATTGCACCACCCCCTCCCAAACAAACATAAAAAATCCCAATTCCTCCTCTCCTCTGACAAACAATGACTCATTCAGATGGGGTTTTTTCCTTTTTTTTTTACTGTTTTTTAAATTTATTTTCATTTTGGCCTGTGCCTCAGTGGGGTGGTGCTGGCAGCAGCACCACTGGTGAGGATTGCCCAGCTTCAACCAACCCCTGCCTCTGACTCTTTCTAACTCTGCCAAAACTTTTTAAAGTGTTTGGACTGAAATTTTCCAAGCCAGGTGTCTGCCCAAGGAAGAAATTTGTTTGGAGAAGCTGCAGCAGAAACTCTCACTGGCCTGGCTGCTGAATGGGCTCAGAGGAAGGAGGGTTTGCCCACAGTGAGCCCAAAAATTGATGGGGATGGGGAGGAACCCAGCTTTTCTGAGCCCTTAGAGGGGATTTCCTACATTTTCCTGATCTTTAGGAATTGTTGTGGGTTTGAGTCCTTCCCTCCTAAATGTGGTTAAATGTCCCAGGGGTTTGGGGCTGGCACCATCACCGAGCTCTTTGCTTTAAGGAAGGAGGAGAACCACAGCTGGTGCCAAGTGGGAAACTGGGAGAAGTTTTTATATTTCAGGGATGTGGCACTGAGGAAAAACACCCTGATCCACCTGAGATATTCACCTGGAGAAGTACCTGAGGTGTGAATGCTCACTGAACCTCAGGAGGTGTTGGCTGAGTTGTTGAGCATCCCTACCCAAAACCAGGGAGCAAGAAAAGTACAAATATGGGAGGGGAAAAAAAAAAAACAACCAGAAAAAAAAAAAGAAAATAATAATAATTTCTAGAAAATATTCTAAAAATTCTAAATCTAAGTAAAAAAAAAAAAAGATGGGGGCTTGACAGAGCCCAGCCAAGTCAGTCTGGCTGCTAGAAATTTTAATTTTTTCCCCCCTTATTTTAATTTTTATCTAAATCAGATGGAATGCTTGACACATTGAGGGTCCCATAGAAGGAGTGATGTGTGTTCACCACCTCAGGGTCAGAGCATGGGGCAGGCTGGTGGCACCTCAGGGCTGGTGGCACCTCAGGGCTGGTGGCATTTCGCACAGGGTACATTCCACCCAGATTTTTTGGCAGCTTCTGACTTTCTGATTTTGCAAGAGTGTTAAATTTTCAGTGTTGGTTTTAATATAAACTCTGCATAAGGTTCTGTTTCCAGGATGGGCTTTTAATCCTGGAATCACCTGATGGTGCTGACCATGGTCTGTCAGACTCCCTGGGATTTATGAGCTGTGGGCTGATGCCTTCGCTTGTTTACTTTCTCTCACTTTATCTGCTAATTTCCAGATTCTTTCACGTTTTTCCTTTCAACCTAATGCCTTAATTCTGGTGCTTTAATAATCTATCTAATTATGTTGAGTTCAAGTTGTTTGAAATCCACTTATGTTGGTATAGGAAGTACTTACTGTATTAATCAAACGATCCAAGGTGGCTTCTCCTCTGAAGTCCTTAATTTGTGCTATACATATTCCTGCTAATAACATCCAACTTTGTAACAATGCACGTTTCCTCTAGGTTTCCAAGGAGACCCTGAAATACATTAATTCTCTGATTTTTTTCAAGTACACCAATAATTTATCTGGGATTGTGAGATGTTCCCTTGTGTGGACACATCAAACACCAGCAGCCTCTGAAATCCCAGCAATGGTCTTTGGCAAAAGGGCTGGAGGCAAACAGCTGCTTATCACAGGAACTAGTTCTCTTAAAGATTTCAAATACATACATTTAATAGAAATGTTTTTATTATATGTGTTATATATTATATAATACAATATATAATATAGTTGAAATGGCACACTGGATATTTAATATTTGGATAATATAATAAATACAGAAAAAAATTTCTTAGAGATTTAAAATTTTATTTAAATCAGGTTTTAGGAGACAGGTAAGAGAGGAGCCTGGGAGGGCTCTTGTTTTGGGTGGGAAGTATCTCTTTTGTGATCAGCGTTTTGTTTCTCCTCCTGGAGAAACGAGACCTTGGTGGTGCTGGATTTTGCTGCATGGGTATATTGGAGCAAACGCTGTGGATGAAGCTTTGCTCCATCTCTGCAGAAACAGAACAGTGTTTCCCACCTCTATTTATTGGATTTTCGTGACTGTTTTCCCTTGCTGGGTCGTACAGGCAGTGAAACCTTGGAAAGGGGTGATAGTGGGGTTTCCCCCAAATTTTGTGTTCCTGTACACCCCAGCTCTGTAGTGAACACTGGACAGGGGGAAGGTCATCAAAAACCTGCAGAAAGCAAGGTTGTGAGTCAAACTGGAGGTTCCAGGTGTGAGATGTAGCTCTGGTTGGATCTGTACATGATTCAGAGCAGCAGAACCAGGGACAGGAGGGTGGCATTGAGTTAATTCTGGCTCTGACAAACCCTGTTGCTGCTGAGAATAAATCTCTGGGGTTTGCTTAGAGGAGACCAAAGGTGCTCAAGGAGCAGCATGTCTGTTGCTGGGACATCAGAGACAGCACCAGCCATGGTGACTCTGTGGGAATACAGGAGAAGCTGTGGAAATTGGAGGTATTTAGGGCACCAAACAGAGTTTGGTTGATGCCTCCAGTCTCTCCACATCCAGAGCCATGCAGTGCCATTGGGAACAGCAGGGAAGTGGTGGCACCACTGACAAACATGGGGCTGGTGTTGCAGCCTCTGAGAGTGCCCGGCTCTGCCCTGCTCTGCTCTGCAGGCTTTGCCCTGTGCTTGTTTCTGGCATAAAAGCTCTGGTTTCTGCACAGATCCAAAAGCAAGGCTGTGCAGGAGCTGTGGCACGGGGTTGGCTCATAGGGACAATGAGCATCCCTACGGACACCCATGGCTTTTCCAGACAGCAGTTACCTCAGTAAGGCTTGGGCACTAATTGTTTTCTCCCATCTGTGCTCCTCTGCCTGTGGAAGTGGTTGTTTTTCTGCTGGGTGATTTGGGAGCAAGAGTTCTCCCAGCTGGTCTGGTCCTTCAGTGTCAGGCACGTTCCAGATGCCAACCCCTGTCCTGGCCTTAAGTGTGTCACTCCAAGAATAGCATTAAGGTTTCAAAATGAAGGAGGTATACGTTTTTTGGGTGTGGTGGTTAATGATTAATTAGGTCAAATTCTCCAAAATTAGACTGCTGGAGAAGGAATGAGCCAGCACTTTGCATTTTGACAAAACCTTATGGCAGAAATGGATGGGGCCTGATTCCACCTCCACCCTCCTCACACTTTGTCCCATGCCCCAAACTCACTTTTCCCCAGAAGAGGTTCCTTTTAAAAATTGTATCCATTAATATCCCAATTTCCTTTCCCCCCCTTTTCAAATCTTGCATTAAACCCCTGTAGATTCTGCTTTAAGTAGGCAATTAAGCTAACAACATAATTATATCCCTTAATGCTCATTTTAACTGGTTTAGAGAAGAAACAAAAGGGGAAAGCAGCTTCAAATATAGGGAAATAAAAGCTCTGTTGTAAAGATATTTTTGATACTCGTGATAATTTGTGCAGAGTGCAGAGTTGGCCCATTAGAGGCTGTGGGGAAGCCTGGAGGTCACATTTAAGAGCCTGACGAGCACTGTGGGCTTTTACCTTCTGAATGTCCTTTTTCTGAACCCTACAAATTTTAGGGCATCCCAGGAGACTCCAGAGTGTGTCCATTTCATATTTGGCTGCATAGCTGTGGCCTGATAGGGTTTTCTCTTTTTTATTCCCTCTGCAATTACTCACAGAGGCTGAACGTGAGGCTGCCCACCGCTGCTCACCGTGAGTGAATGCAGGGAAGGGGCACTGATGGAATTACTGCAGTGGGGCTGGGCCAAGGCTGCCAGGCTCCTCCAGGAGCCCAAGGGGGGCTGTGCCCTCGTGGCAGTGAGCAGGAGAACTGCTGTAGAGCAGGAGAACTGCTGTGGGACTGGATAACTGCTGTGGGGCTGGAAAACTGCTGTGGTTTTGTGCAGAGCACACAACATCCACAAAAATCTGTCTGCAAGGCACAAAGTTTTGTGAAGCCCCTCGAAGCCTGGAGCCAAGGAGCTGCTTTGGCATCTTGCTGGGGCAGCCAAGTGCTTGGCTGGAGCTTGACCTTCTGAGGTGAGCTGGTGAAAGGCTGAGGATGCAACACAGGCCCAAAGAGCTGTGGACTCTGCTGTCCTTTGTAGAATAGAATAGAATAGAATAGAATAGAATAGAATAGAATAGAATAGAATAGAATAGAATAGAATAGAATAGGTTGGGAAGGGACCTTTAAAGCCCATCTCATTCCAACACCCCTGCATTGGGCAGGGACACCTTCCACTATCCCAGGGTGCTTCAAGCTCTGTCCACCCTGGCCTTGGACACTTCCAAGGATCCAGGGTCAGCCACAGCTTCTCTGGGCAGGCAGCCTCTGCCAGTGTTTTACCACCCACATTGTAAAAAACATCTCCCTTATATCTAATCTAAATCTCCACTCTTTTAGTTTAAAACCATCTCCTCTTGTCCTATCACTACTGCACTACTAAAAACTCTATCCCCATTTTTCCTTATGAACCCCCATTAAGTACTGAAAAGCCACAGTAAGACCTCCCTGAAGCCTTCTCCTCTCCAGGTGAGCACCTCCAGCTCCCCCAGCGTGGCTCCAGAGCAGAGGGGCTCCAGCTCTTGGCCTTTCATCTGTGGAATAACTGCTAGATAAGGAAGGGAAGGAATTGGATGGATGGATGGATGGATGGATGGATGGATGGATGGATGGATGGATGATGGATGGATGATG
>NW_005054358.1:963677-967718 GCF_000277835.1 Geospiza fortis | reverse complement strand
GGATGGATGATGAATGGATGTTGCTCTTGTTTGAGCAGCATCTATTGCATGTCTGCTAATCACCACAGAATCATGGAATCATTTTGGTTGGAAAAGCCCCCTAAGATCTTCAAGTCCATCTATGGAGCCAGCACTACCCAGCCAACACTGCCCCACGGTGGGAGAGCAGGGACTGTTTCCAGTGTCACACCCTGAGCTATCCCCAGTCCCAGCTCAGTCACTGTCCTGCCAGGTGTTCAGTGGGTCCTGGCAGGGTAAAGCTTGTCCATGGGACACTGCTGGGCTCTTGAGCCTGTGCCCAAACAGGCTGGAGCAATCTGACCTGTGCAGCATGGTTATGGGTTTCCTGCTTCTTCCCTCTCCACCAAAGCCTGGTACTGTGGTGCTTTGCCAGGACCTCAGAGCAGCTCTAAATGCTGTCCTGGCTCCAGCCTGGCCCCAGCTCACCCCACAGAGATGTGGCACAGTGGGTGAGGTGATGTATGGCATTTGTGAGGAGCTGGAGATGCCCCAATTCAGTTTTCATTTCAATGCAAGCAGGTGCTTTGGAGGGTTTGCAATGGTGCAGCTCTCCCAGGCTCCCCATCCTCCCTGGGCCTGGGGCTGTGCTCCAGGCTCCCTGCAGAGGCTTTCCCCATAACTCAAGAACATCCTGTGCCCTCCTTTGTGTTTAGGACCATGTGGAGGCAAAGTGCATCAAAGCAGAGGTCCCTTACCCAGGATGGAATTTGGGGATTGGAGTATTCCCAGTATCCCCCTGTTTTATACAGATGCTTTGAAATGTCACAGCTTCCCATACACTGAATCCACACCAGGAGTGTTATGTGCAGAAAACAATTCTTAAGTGAAATTCTCAGATGTTTGAGTAATCCAGTGAAGATGCTCTCAGCCAGTCCCAAAATCAGTGACACACCATGGTCCTTGGGTACAAACATGCATCTAGAAAATATCCATGAGCTGGGTGGCAGATAAAGCACCAAGGTGTCT
The DNA here is from genome assembly GCF_000277835.1 of Geospiza fortis. Classification (NCBI taxonomy): domain Eukaryota; kingdom Metazoa; phylum Chordata; class Aves; order Passeriformes; family Thraupidae; genus Geospiza; species Geospiza fortis. Next base: position 966,731 of record NW_005054358.1, on the reverse strand, counting down.
GGAATGAAGTGTAGGTGAGCATCAATTTTTCTCTTCTGAGAAGAGCCTGTGGAATGTGGCACACATTTATCTTTTGCCAGCCCAGCTGCAGTCGGCGCTCCCAGGGCACTGGAGCAGGCTGGTGTCCAGAGGCTCTCTGGGGGCATCTGGAGGAGGAAACAGCCCTTGGTCCCATATTTGTTCATGAGATCCATGAGTTCATTGCTCCCTTCTCAGCTTGGAAACCCAACCAGCCTTGTCCAGTTCTAGCAGCACCAGCCTGTGCTGCCTAACCCCAGATTCCATTTGAGAACTGGGCATTAATGGTGGCCTTGGGGATTTCTCTCTCATCCTTTGACCTGACCCTGGGCTGCACTAGAATTCTGGGGAGCCAATTTCACTTTCTGGCTTTTCTTCCTCAGGGTTTGCAGCAGCTGCTGGCCTACAGATGGGCAGAGGGCTCATGGTGCTGCCTGCAAAATTCAACCCCAAAAGGGATCCTGTAGGAACATTTGTACCTTTTTTTTGCATCTCATTGGAGATTTTCCAAGACAAATCTGTCCACTCTGCAGGGCTGTGCAAATAATTGATATTCTTGGTTTTCCTGAAGCTTTGAAAAATTGAAAAATTCTTTTTCAGACTGAGCTGGAAGAAAAATAGATTGATTTGAATTTTTTTTATTGCCCAGGAAATAAGGAATATCTATTTGGGCTTCATAGGCTCGAGTCAAACAGAATCTGGGGCTTGTAAGTGCTTCATTTAGATTTTGAACACATCTTACAGTTCTTGCTTTAAAAATACATATAGGATGTATTTTGCCTGCATGAATCAGAAGATTTTAAATGTCAGGGACTGTGTCACTTCCAGTTTTTGAAAATCAGTGTCTTACTCTGCTGTGTGAATGGTGCAGCAGAAATGATACCAACCCATGCCATGATCTCACTGCAGCTCCACTTTGGGCTGGAAATTATTCCCCAGCAGCTCTGTGCCCTCATTTGTTTCAGCTTCAGGAATGATGGAGAGTGGAAGGTCACCCTGGTTGGTCCCATTGATGTTTGTCCCCCACAAACTGCTTGAAAATCCCTTTCCTTAGCCCAAACAATTGCTCAAAGGTGGAGATTTGGGAGTGAGAAAGTGCAAGTTGATGGTCCCTGGTGACCTCCTGCTCTTCCCACTGCCATCCCTGGGTGGAGGGTTCTGGGGGAGGGCTGAGGGTCCCATCCCTGTGCCCTGGGGCAGTGTTTGGGGTGTCTGGGCAGGGGGAGATGATGTTGCAGCTTCCACAGCTCAAATGGACTAGGAAATGCTGTTTTCCTTCTTTACTCTCCAAACCACCATTGTTCTTGGGGAGCCAGCAAAGCCACCCTCCCTTGGGGACACCAGCTTGGCCTTACTGGGGATTTTGGTAGTTTTTATTTAGATTTCTTTTTTTTTTTTTCCCAAACTTTTTTTAAATCTTGGAGGTTTGTTTGTTTATTGGTTGATTTAGATCTGCTTGGGAAGTTGATCTGGTGATATTTATAGGATTTGTGGTTGGCTCATGGGAGTTATTTTGCAAGCAGAATTTCTAAGAATTCTACTTTCAGCCTGCTTTTTCTCCAACTTAATTTCCTCCCTTCCTTCTCTTTTTTCTCTTTTTACTATTTTTTACTTGGGTGTTGTTTTTTTTTTTTTTTTTTTTTTTGGTTTTTGAGGGAGCCAGGCAGACTAAACTCTTTTTGAATTTCCCCCCTGTAATTACTGCTCTTTTTTAAGTTTGAAGAAATTACCCAGCTTTGTGTGCCTTCTCCCTTTTTTACTTTTAGACCAATGTGGTTTGACTTTTTTTTCCCTTTCCAAAGTAAAATTACCACCATTTCATGCTATTTGAATAAACCAATCATACAAAACTGGGAGAGAAGGTGAAGTCCCACAGTTACCCATCCAATGGAGAATGTTTTAGTTTCAACCTCACAGCTGTCTATAAATGCTACATGGGATTTTTTTTCTTAATTAGGATAAAATTTATATTTTACAAGCTTAAAATTGATGTTTTGCAAATGCAAAGCCTTTCCCACAAGCATTGGAATGATGTCTTGTGTGCCAGCCCTGGAGGGGATCCTTGGCTGAGGCTGGACCTCCTCATGGTGCTGTTCCTGACACCTTCTCACTGCAATATTTATCAAATTATGCATTTCTTTTTCTATTCTAGATCAAATTTTCTGCCTTAAATTGTAATTTTCAAGTGTTTAAATTTTCATTGCTTACCTCAGACTGAAGCTGAACATTTGCAGCATGTTGCATCTCTGCAGTGCTGTTTGCTACAGAGGGACTTAAAGCGTTCTTCAAAATTGACCAAAAAAGGAGATAAAACCAAGCTCAAAAGGTACAGTTCTGCCCAGGGGTGCCATGGCTCCCACTGACACCCCAATGGCTGAGCTGGGAGCTGGAGCAGCCCCCTGGGGGACACTCCACAGCCTCTGCAGGTTTGAAGGGCAGAGTCTCAGCCTTATCAAAGCTTTTTCCAAGAGGTGCTTCCCCAGCAGCCCCTCGTGGCTCTGAGATCCACCACGGGCATGTCCCACAGTGCCTGCCCCCTGAGCGTGAGCTGGGCACCAGCTGGGGCTGGGTTTCAGTTTTCCTGGTGGTCTGGGTCTGTTCCCAGAGATCCATCCCTGTGGCTGTGGCTGTGCTGCTGGGAGCACCAAGGGCCCTCTGAGCTTCCCTGGACAGAGGGGAGGTGCCTCTGGATTTTCCTCTAGGCACAGGCTTGCCTGGCTTTTTCTCAGGATCCCTTGTAAGGCTCAGGTAGAGGGATTGGAGCCTCTACAGGAGCTCAAGGTCCAGCTGGGCCTGGCTCTGCTGGGCCTGGCTCTGCTGGGCCATGCTGCTGGCAGAACTTGTCCTGCTCCCAGGTGTGTCAGCTGCTGAGGACATGGCTGCTCAGAGTTGTGTCCTCCTTGCCTGTGTGCTGGGCTTTGGCCACCCCTCTGTGAGAGCTGCAGGCTCTCCTGGCTGGGCTGCACCTCAAGGCAAACGCCCTGAGCTCCAGGGCTGCCACGTCCCCCCAGCCCTGCCTGAGGGCCCTCCCCATCC
>NW_005054358.1:937902-963642 GCF_000277835.1 Geospiza fortis | reverse complement strand
TGGCCGCCCCTCTGTGAGAGCTGCAGGCTCTCCTGGCTGGGCTGCACCTCAAGGCAACCGCCCTGAGCTCCAGGGCTGCCACGTCCCCCCAGCCCTGCCTGAGGGCCCTGCCCATCCCCAGCCCTGCCTGAGGGCCCTGCCCATCCCCAGCCCTGTCTGAGGGCCCTGCCCGTCCCCAGCCCTGTCTGAGGGCCCTGCCCATCCCCAGCCCTGCCTGAGGGCCCTGCGCGTCCCCAGCCCTGCCCTGCACAGACTCACTCTGGGTACATGGAACTGGTCATGCAAGAGAAGGGGGTTCCTTGGCCTGCCTCCCCTCAGCTGAGCTGTGCTGAGGGAATAATTGAATCCCAGAGTGCTTTGGATTGGGAGGGACCTTAGGGATCTCCTCCTTCCAATCTCCTGTGGGGACACCCTCACTATCCAGCACAGCTGCTCTGGGCACCCTGTGCCAGGGCCTGCCCACCCTGCCAGGGAACAATTCCTAATTCCCAATCTCCCATCCATCACTGCCCTCTGGCAATGGGAGCCATTCCCTGTGTGCTGTCCCTCCATCCCTTGTCCCCAGTCCCTGTCCAGCTCTCCTGGAGCCCCTTCAGGCCCTGGCAGGGGCTCTGAGCTCTCCCTGGAGCTTCTCCTCTCCAGGTGAGCACCCCCAGCTCTCCCAGCCTGGCTCCAGCCCTGGAGCAGCTCCATGGCCTCCTCTGGACTGGATTCAGGACTTCCCTGTGGCAGAGACCCCAGAGCTGGGCACAGAGCTCCAGGTGGGGTCTCAGGAAGGTGGGAGGAATGAGGAGAATCCCTGCCTTGGCCACGTTGCTGGGATGAGCCCAGGACAGCCGAGCCTGTGCCTATGCTCCCAGCCCGCTCTGCTGGGGATGTGGCTTCCCCAAACCCAGTTTCCAGCCCTTTCCCACCCATCCCTCCAGCCTGGGGCTGGGAAGGGCTGGAGCTGCCAGGGGAAGGTTCCTGGCAGTCCCTGTGTGCAGTGGAGCCCTCACAGTCCCATCGGATGTTCCACGGCAGAGGCCGGAGGTGCAGAACTCCCAAACAAAATGTGTTGAACAAGACTGGGATTCCCTGGATAAAGAAGTCCTATTTTAATTTTTTTTCCCCCCGTGTGCATTCATAGCTTGCTAGATATGTTTGTTTTATCAACTTGGAAGAGTGCCCAGGATTTTTTAAAAAATTGATTTCCTGAGAGTTTCCTGTGAAATGGGAAGCCTGGAAAAACGGGTGGATTTCTGAAATGCTATCTCATGGCTCTTTTGCCCCTTTTTTCTCCCAAGTTAAAAACAACAATACCTTCCTCCCCCGCAAGGTTTCATTCCATATACATTTATTCTTTAAAAATATTTCCAGCTGTTTCTTTTGCTGGGAAACTCATACCATCTGTAAACAACTGCTCAATGCACATAATTCTGTTGTTTTGCCCAGTCACTCTTATTTTCCAGCTTTTATAATATGAGAGTTCAGAGTAATCAGTAATGCCTTTTCTCCTCTTCACCCTCAATTTGATTATTTTTCTCATAAAGAACAGAGTAAGGAGAGCACTGAGCAACAGGAGATGGAAAAAATATTTTGATTACTTTTCAGTTGCTTATAATCAAGGAGTAAGTCTTTAAATCCAGACCAATTTGCTGCATTGATTTATTCATAATTTTAATTTCATGAGTGTTTCAGGGAAAAACAAAAGTACATGAGGTTGAAGCTGTTTAATACTGGTTTAAACATTTGTAGTTTTAGGTTAAAATTTATTTAATGTTCCCTTTCTTCGGTTACTTCTGCTGGCATGTGCTGCTTGAATCTCCCCGGGCTGCCAGAGGAGAAAAACTGAAATTCAAAGCACAAATTCTGCCAGGACTTTCAACAAGTTCATAAAATTACTCATATGAATATTCCCATGACTCAGAGGTGACTGCTCACAGCCCTTAAACCTTTCTGGGGCTTGCTGGAGTGTGGGAGTGGGTGACAGGGACACCTGGGTCCTCTGGGGTGGGGTTGTGCCATTTCCTGGGGCTCAGCACCCGCCCAGGCTGGGCCATCGTGCTGGGATTCTTCCCTGCCTTGCTGATTTTGGTGTTCCCTCGCAAGTTCCAGCCCCATGTGTGCCTTTTCCAGCAGAAATTCGACCTTTTCTGTTAAAAACTCTCCAGAAGAACTTCTAATTCTGGGTTACAGAGAGGCAGCTCAGGAATGAGGTGGATGGAGGCAGCACACCCAGGGTAGGAAATTAAGGTTATAAAATGGGGAGATAATAAACAGTAGTCAAGAAGTAATTCCAGTGAAGCTGAATGAGAAGAATTTCTAGGCTTTGTGATTTTTTATTAGTATTGTTTGCCTACCTATAGTTTTAACATCCACGGTGCAACTTGTTCTGTCCCAGACCAGAATGTGGGGAGAAGCCTGAGGGAACCCACTTTGCAAGACCAAACAAAAAAAACCCCAACCAAAACCAAAACAAAACCCAAAACAAAAACAGAAAACCAAACCAAAACAAAAAGAAACATTTAAAAGAAAAATAATTCTCCTGCCAATACAAAGAGAATGGAAATCAGCAGAGTGAGGGCCCCTGAGCTGAGTCTGAAGTGTCACAGCCAGAGCAGAGGGGATCATTCCCATCTTGGCTCCCCCAGTGGGACCCAGTGCTCACTGCTGACCTTTGTGTTGGGCTGATCCACCCCCTCACTGGCTTTGTCATTAGTGTTTCTTTTTAATTAGTAATTGGGGGCACCTCATGGCTTCAGAACAGCTGTTAATGATCCCCAGGGATAATTACCACAGGGATGGCACTGCAGCAGGGGCACTCCACAGCCCAGGTGGGACTGGGGCCAGCCCTGCCTTCCCCTGGGGTGGCTGGGCAGGGCTGGAGCCCAGGGCTGCAGGGGAAGGTGCTGGGTGGCCCTGCCCCAGTGCTGATGCCGCAGTGCCAGAGCTCTGTGGTGTTCCCTGCTTTGGGTCCCCCTGGACACGTGTCCCCCTCGGGGTGGTGGCCACCCACAGGAGGAGGATGTGGCCAGGGCCCTGGCCAGGCTGGGCTGAGCTGTGCTCCCAGCCAGAACCTGCTCTGATTTGTTTTGGGCTCAGCCACCACCTCCAGCAGCTATTTGTTTGCATGTGGTGGAGATGCTCATAGGGCTGAGGTGGATGCTCAGTAACCTCAATCCAAACCTGGATTTTGGTCTGCTCAGACACTCTCCAGACACAAAATGTCAGAGGCACCACGTGGGAAGTGCTGGGCTCCCTGTGTCCCCAGGCTCCAGCACTGGGATGCTCTGTGTGTCACCACTGGGGTGCTGGGGACAGATTGTGTCCCTGTAGGTCACAGTCATCTTGGTGCCTTCCATGGATGGACTTGCCTGGAGGTCTCAACACAAAAGCACCTCTTCTGTAGCATCCCATGGATCTTTACTCTTCCTGATGCTTGGCCTAAGTGATGGGCATGGCCCGGAGTAATGAGCACCTTCCTCTGGCACTGGAGACCCTTCTGGAGCTGTTCTGGAGCCCAGGTGTGGGCACCAGTCACACAGGGATGGTCCCTGGCTGTTTGGGACCATCCTGGCCCAGATGTCCCCTGGCTCTGGCAGCAGAGCCTCTGTGCCTGCCATGGGAGTCTCTGCCTTTGCCTTCTGCTGCCCTCAAGCAGCAAACCCTCCATGGGCTCATCTCAGAGGGATCAAAACTCTCAGATGTTGCTGTTTACTGCTGGGCTCTCCCTGTTGGAACAGGGAACAAGCACTGGCTTTTCCCAGGACAAGGCTGCAGCTGAGCACAAGGGTGAGATTCCCCTGGCTGCTCCCAAGGAATTCTGACTCTGAAGCTGCCACCAGCATCCCCACCCCAGGTATTGCCCCATGGCCAGCATGGGGGGGGGGGCTGCAGACCCCACAGTGGATTTTGGGGCTCGGGGAACCCTCAGTCCGGGGCTTGGCTTAGCTGTGGGACCGGGCAGATGCCTCAGGGAGAGCTCCTATTTCCTCCTTGCAGATTTTTTTTTATTATTATTATTATTTTGGTTGTTTCTTGAGGGGAAGCTGCAGCTGAGGAAATAGGCAGCACATTCCTCCAGCCCCAGGAACTGTCTTGTTCCCAAGTGGAAAATTCATCCCTTTTGGAGGCTACTCTGATGGATTGGCAAAGGCAAAGGATGAGGAGGGGATGAGCCACAGCAGCCAAAGGCAGTGGAGATCTTTGTCCTTCAGGCAGGGGATGCCCTGGCTCTGGGAACCAGAAGAAACAGCCTTAAATTGCTCCAGGGAAGGTGTAGGTTTCATATTAGGAAGAATTTCCTCATGAAAAGGGTGGTCAGGCATGGGAACAGCTGCGTGGGGCAGTGGTGGAGTCACCATCCCTGGAAAGGTTCCAGTGTGGATGTGGCATGTGGGGACAGGGAAAGGTTCCAGTGTGGATGTGGCACGTGGGGACAGGGGTTAGTGCTGGCCTTGGCAGTGCTGGGGAATAGTTGGACTCTGATCTCAGAGGGCTTTTCCAACCTCAAGGATTCCATGGTTCTGTGGAGCACAGCTCTGCCTGGACCAGCCCTGGGCTCAGCCTTGTTTCCCTCTTTGGGCCTTGGGGTTCCTCAGCATCCGCTGTGCTGGCAGCAGGAAGCAGAAATCCAGATTAAAAAGGGGCACGGGCACATTTATGGGTCCTTGTGCTCTGCAGATGTTTTGGTGTGATGTGGAGCTGCTCTGCTGTTTTTCCCCCTCCTATTTAATTAAAATTAAATAGGAAACTGCCGGTGTCTTGCCCTTTGTTTAAAGAAGAGAAAAAAGAAAAAAAAAAAAAAAGCACTTCCTGCATTTTCTGTGGCTCTGAAGTTAATAACCCCAGACAGCACAGGTAGCAGGCCAACAGTTATTTTTATGGCACATTCCTGTGTCAGACCTGTTTTCAGTTGCTTCTCCCTTTGCCAAATTTTAATTATTTGGGGTGAAATCTTCCATGCCGGGTGCTGCTGGCTCCTTCCAAAATTGAATGTGTGGTTTGTGTTTGGACAAAAATTACTCAGGTGTCTCTGGGAAGGCATTTGGGGGAAGCAGGGTGGGGGTTTTGGGGTTTTTTCCTTCTTTTTTTCCTCAGGTAAACAAACAACTCTGCCCTTTTCCCTCTGCAGAGGGAAGGTGCTGTGGGAGAGGGGCGAGTGGGGTCTGCTCCTCCTGCAACCCCCAGGCAGAATTAGGGACCTCTCCCCTTAGGATGGAGTTCAGAGGCAAATAACAGGGGGTGGCTGTGTCTGAATAAATAAATAAATTCATGGATTGAGCCCCTTTTCCCCCTGGGAAGGGCTGTAGCAGTGCTTGGGGGTGTCCCAGTGCCCCCATCCCATCCATGGGAGCTGATCTGAGCACGGATGCAAATCCAAGTGATTTGAATAATTGTTTCTAATCATAATTTAAGTGATCAGGCAGAAGGCCTGTGCTTAAATCGTCTGAAATCTCATTTCACATTTTATTGCTTTAAGTTATTTTTTAGTTTAGTTTTGCTGTAACTGTTAAAATGTTGGGGTTTTTTCCCAATATAGTGTAGCCCTCTCTATAAACATGGATTTCTCAGGTCAGTTTTACATCTGCTTGGACTCCTATTTTTTGACATGTTATCCTGTTAGGAGATGTTGACTGATACATTTCTTAATTATCACATGATTTACTTTTTGCTTACAACTCGAGTTGAGGAGCATATGGCCTGAAACCACATTCTGCTTGTGTGCATTTTCATTTAAAGGATATTTATTAGCATTAGTTAAACAAAACTCCCCTAAACGCACTCAATATGTAGAAAAGCAACTTCAAGGAGTAAGATTTTGAATTGTAAATGATTTTATGGGGCAGATTGTGTGACATTCTCCAGCCTGTTCCAGCACCCCACATCCGGCCTCCCTGCTCATCAGCAGATGAAAATTCTGCTCCTCTCCTTTTTCAATTAGAAATTAGGAAATCACTAAAATCAATTCTTTGGGTAAATGAGAGTGCAGGAGATTCTAAAGGAGCACAGGAAATTTCTGTTCCCCTCCACAAAGGTGTTACTTTGTTGGGGCTGCTCTGACTTGTTTTGGCACATTCTGGTTGAACAGTGATTTCCAGCCTTTCACCCTTCCACTTCCTCTGGTATTTTAGTCCTCAAATGCCACTTTTTAGAATTTAGGTGGAATGTTTTCGTTTAAATGGATTTTATTTTTGAAGGAATGGGCTGGCAGAGCTGGGGGTGCTCACCTGGAGAGGAGAAGCTCCAGGGAGAGCTCAGAGCCCCTTGCAGGGCCTGAAGGGGCTCCAGGAGAGCTGGAGAGGGACTGGGGACAAGGGATCGAGGGACAGGACTCAGGGAATGGCTCCCACTGCCAGAGGGCAGGGATGGATGGGATATTGGGAATTGGGAATTGTTCCCTGGCAGGGTGGGCAGGCCCTGGCACAGGGTGCCCAGAGCAGCTGGGGCTGCCCCTGGATCCCTGGCAGTGCCCAAGGCCAGGCTGGGCAGGGCTGGGAGCAGCCTGGGACAGTGGGAGGTGTCCCTGCCATGGCAGGGGTGGCACTGGATGGGATTTAAAGTCCCTCCTACCCCAAAGCAGTCTCTGATTCTGTGCATTTGTTTATTTCAGCATCCAGAAACATTTAAGGCAGTTTGACCTGATCTCATTCAGGCTTAGCTTGGTGTTTTTGTGTAATGGATCATCTCCAGCAGCACCCAGTCTGGGTGAAACCACTGAGATGAGAGCCCTTACCTGCTGTGGTTCCCTTTTCTACTCATTTTTTCTTTCAAAATAAGGAAACTGCTCAGCACTGGGGATTCTTGGGTTGTCTGTGCTGGCCAGGGCTGGGTTCCATCATCCTCACGGCTCAGAATATCCTTCCAGCTCTGGATATTCCACGGTTCCATGATTCAGCAGGTGCTTTTCCTGTGGAATTCTCATGACAGGAGCCTCACAAGGTCCCTGTAATCCAAGATGTGGCTCTTCGCTTGTGTGAGCTTGGGTTGTGCACAAACCCCTTTGTAGAGGCAGGAATTGTGAGTTTCCCATCTCTGGGATCCCCAGCACCCCAACAAGGTTTCTGCCCTGGCTCTATATTAAATCACCTTTTTCCCCTTTTCCCCCTTTTTCCTTGTACACAGATCTAATCTTTTAGAAAATGCCCCAAAGGTTTGAGCAATCTACCAGTTGCAGGAACCCATAAAGCTTTTTTTTTTCCTTTTTTTTCCATTGTGTAAGCATGACAAATCATTAATTTTTGATTGATTGCTTTGAATTATGGGTGCTCTGACATCCTTTCTGTAGCTGAACAGCTGTATAACAAATGAACATATCAGTGCTCACAAAAGATTGGAGATCTAACAGAAGCAATTACATTGTCAGCTCCTCCCTTCTGGCTTTTCCCAGGCAATGGAGAGAAGAAATTTTTTAACAGAAATTCCTCAAGTGGCTCACAATAATAATAATAATCATCATCATCATAATTATCATCATAACAAAATACCTTTTTGTAATTGAATTAGATTTTTATCTCTTCATTTCCAGTGGATTTCATATCCCTTCAGAAACCAGGTTGTGTTTCTGCTTTGTGTAACTTGGACAATCCCTTTGAAGAAAATTCTACATGAAGAATTAAAAAAAATAAAATCAAATTGCAATTTTTTTTGGTTGCTATTCCTTTAAGATTTCAGAATTGCACCAGTGCACTAAATGTGACCTCCATAACTTTTAAATTAAGAATTTATGCTGGCTTGAAATTTATGAAATATTTCAGCATGAAAGAAAGCCTTTTTTCCCTCAGGAAAATTGAGCAATAAATCACAGCACTCTCGATTTACTGCCCTACAGCCAGCCAAAGATAGGATTTTTTTCCTTCCCCCCTTCGTTCTGAAAAAAAAAATATAAAAAAATGTAATCATATAAGACAGCTTAGCTGCTATCCTCCCACTCTCTAGAATTTTTAATTTCAGCTGTTTCTGCTTGGATTTATTTCCAATATTCCTGCTCGGCTTTTCAATTTCCTCAGTTATTAAATTTTAATTCAGTGCATTAGCATTTAAATTAAAAAAGGGTTTATTTTATCGAAATCGTTGGCTGGCCCCCATCCTGCTGCACATGAATTGCCTGTTTCTGCCATTTGCACAAAATGTGAAATGCAGCTAATATCTTTTAACTTGTATTTGCACAAATTCAGAAATAAAATTTCTGGGATTGGAATAATATTGTCTTTCCAAGGAAGGCTCTCATCAGTGAGCTGGGGAAGGAGCGAGAGGAGACCCTGGGCCCTCCCTGCTCAGCCCTGCCAGGGCCTGCAGGGGCTAATTAGGGCACAGGGCTAATGAGGGGAGGCGCTGGGCCTGGAGGGGCCGTTCCAGCGTGGACATTGGGACAATTTGGCCATTCCTGATCTCCCACCTGGCTCTGCATGCCAGGGATCACTGCTTGAGACTTGGGTGGGGATGGGCTGGGGAGGCTCAGCCCCTGCCCAGCCCTGACACCCCGGGCTCAGAGCTGGGCATGGGGCGTGTGTGCAGCTCTGGGGAACCCCAGGTTTGGGCTGGAGAGCAGCCTCATCCTTCTGAACCTAACCAGCTCTTCTGTTTTGATCTCCTAGGCCGAGGAGAGCAACAGCAGCGGGCGGAGGAGCTCTTCCAGCAGGTAGGGCTGGGATGTGCTGGGTGGGTCAGCTCTGCTCAGTTGTGCTCTGCATCCTGGAGATGGGGTGGCCGAAGGTGGGATGGGTGTCAGAGCTGGAAGAGTGTCCATGCAGCCCTCTTTGGTTATGGCTGGAAGGATGAGTGTGGGAGGCTGGCCTCATCCTGCCACTGGGGACTGAAAGCAGAGGTGGTTTGTGTGTGCTGTGGGAAGTTCCGGCTGAGTGCCCCCAGGGTGAGGCTCTTGGATGGAGACCTTGGGCTGTGCAGACCCTTCTGTCCCTCAGAAGGAGAGGACAGAGGTGTCCCACCACCCCATTCCCCTGTGATCCCACTGAGAGGTGTCTCTGCTGCTCCCACTCTGGAGAGGGACGTGCTGAGGTGGGTCTGCCCTGGGCTGTGGCCTCACAGAATCACTGGGTTGGAAGAAACCTTCAGGATCATCGAGTCCTTCCCAGCCCCTCAGCTAAACCCTGGCACCCAGTGCCACATCCAGGCTTTGTTAAACACACCCAGGGATGGGGACTCCTCCTGTCCCCTCCAGGGCTTTGAAAGCTCTGTGAAAGTTTCATTCCTTAGATAAAACTCATCCTGCTGTAAAAGCACATCCAGAGAGATCTGGGAACCACTGTGGTGCTGATGCCCTGCCTGCCTCCCACTGCTGACCGTGCAGCCCCTGCTGGGTCTGATGCTCCCACTGTGCTGGCTGGTCCTTGCCCAGTGCCCCAGCTCTGCCAATGGCATTTCAGGACAGAATCCCCTCATTCCTGGCAGCTTTTTGTCCAGTTGGCACTGCTTGGCATTGGACATGTCTGGAGTGCCCCTGAGCTGGGCAGAGAGGAACACTGGGTGTCTGTCACAGGAGAAGACTTCTCTGTCTCACTTTGGGGGTGGCTCACCTGTGGCCCAGCAGTGCTGGCTCACTGTGAATCAGCCTGAAGAAAGTCTTGGAAAGAAAGCGCAAGCTGAGGAGCAAGGGGAGAGGAGCCAGACATCACTTCCTTCCCCTGGGTTGTTTATTCCAACCTTTAATTCATTTTTGCAGCTCTCACTGGAGGGTTTCCCACAGCAGGTGGGCAAGTGCATCCTCCATGTGGGAGATGGCCTTTGGAGTGTTCATCTCACCTTTGGAGTGTCCATGTCACCTTTGGGGCATCCATCTCATCTTTGGGGTATCCATCTCACCTTTGGAGTGTCCATCTCACCTTTGGGGTGTCCGTGTCACCTTTGGGTTGTCCATCACCTTTAGGGCATCCATCTCATCTTTGTGGTGTCCATCTCACCTTTGGAGTGTCCATTTCACCTTTGGAGTGTCCATCTCACCTTTGGAGTGTCCATCTCAACTCTGGAGGGCCCATCTCACCTTTGGGGTGTCCATCTCACCTTTGGAGAATCCATCTCACCTTTGGGGTGTCCATCTCATCTTTGGAGGGCCCATCTCACCTTTGGAGTGTCCATCTCACCTTTGGAGAATCCATCTCACCTTTGGGGTGTCCATCTCACCTGCTTGGGCTGCCCTTGGGACTGAACATCCTCCAGGAGTGAGCAGTGGCTCTTTGCAGGGCAGGGATGGAGCTCCAGGCGAGGTGGGAGAACTTCCCTCCCTGTTCCTTTGTATGTCCAGAGGAGTGTGAGGCTGGTTGTTGCTTTTTTCCTTGTAGAGAAGTGGAAACAAAACCCACTTTATCATCTACCTGACTGAACAAAATGTGGTCAAAGAATGGAGAATGACCAAGTCCATTTAAAAATAATAAAACAGAATCACAATGTAATATTTCAAGAAAGCTCTGTCAGTGATTGAAGGTGGAAATGTGGCTCTGACTGAATCTGTGAGGTCATCAGTGGATGGAGACACAAGATGGATGTTTCTCAAAGTCATTGCTGCTTGAAACCCTCACTAATTGCAAACTATTGAGGAAGCTTTTAACAATTAATTTGTATCAGTAAAAATACAAGCAAAAATAATATTGTATAATAGAATACAGTATAATATAATATAGTATAATGTAATTAATATAATATAATATATGTTTCCTGGATTTTATCTTCCTGCAATATTTTTTTTTCACAGTAGCAGGCTTGGTCTAAGGTGATGACTGTGGTATTGGGTCAATCCTATTTTTCTTTTTTTACTGCAGTGAATTGATTTTATTCTGTTTCAAGCAAACCCTGAAGGCTCTGAAGGCCCAGGGGTTTGTGCTCCCACCACCCCCAGCTCCAGGCCTGTTGCTGCCTTTAGAAGAACAGGGGCCAGGGTGTGCAGCTGGCAGCTCCTGGTGGCAGAGAGCACTCACTGTGCTCCTCCCCCATTGACTCCTGTGTGGTTGCTGCACCTCAGTGAGTGCTCAGCAACGGGAGATTTTAAAAGGTGAAGAGAATTCTTAGGAGCACAAAAAGCCCTCTTCCTTGAAGGCAGCCAGAAGAGAGATGGCTGCTTGCCTTGGGGAAGATGACAACTAAGAGACAACCTGACAAAGCTGTGCGTGTTTTTGAACACTCCAGAAAAGGTAGATCAGAGGCTTCTTTCTTCCTTTTGCAAGGAAAAAAGAGACAGTCAACAAAATTAAAAAGCAGCAAATTAAAAGCCAGTAAAAGGCAAGATGTTTTCCTGCATGATGGGCAGCGATGTGATGAGAGTGTGATGGCAGGAGCTGCTCAGAGGGGCTGGGAGGAGACTCAGCAGGAGCACGGTGACAGGGGTGACATAGGCTGGATTCACAGAATCCCACACTGCCTTGGGTTAGGAGGGACCTTAGGGATCATCCAGTCCACCCCAGCCATGGCAGGGACACCTCCCACTGTCCCAGGCTGCTCCCAGCCCTGCCCAGCCTGGCCTTGGGCACTGCCAGGGATCCAGGGGCAGCCACAGCTGCTCTGGGCACCCTGTGCCAGGGCCTGCCCACCCTGCCAGGGAACAATTCCCAATTCCCAATATTCCATCCATCCCTGCCCTCTGGCAGTGGAAGCCACTCCCTGGGTCGTGTCCCTCCATCCCTTGTCCCCAGTCCCTCTCCAGCTCTCCTGGAGCCCCTTCAGGCCCTGGCAGGGGCTCTGAGCTCTCCCTGGAGCTTCTCCTCTCTAGGTGAGCACCCCCAGCTCTCCCAGCCTGGCTCCAGAGCAGAGGGGCTCCAGCCCCTGGAGCAGCTCCACGGCCTCCTCTGGACTCGCTCCAGCAGCTCCAGGTCTTGTGTTGGAGGCCCCAGTGCTGGACATGGTCTGGTCCCATCCTGTGGGTGAGCACATGGGAGGGGATCAGTTCCTTGCTGATGTCCACTGGAGACTTGCTTTAAGGTTCTTCTGAAGCCCCTTCTGTACATGGTGGCCCAGGCTGGGTGTCCTGTGTGGTGTGTGACAGTCCCAGGGGTTGGTGGGATGGGAGGGCAGTGTGGGAGCAGAACTGGCAGCTCTGGACTCAGGGTGAGCACTGGGAGTCTCCATAAGACTATTGGAGCACTAACAACTTCCCAGTAATTAATGTCAGCGTTCAGATGGTGGGCTCTGGATCCTGACAAGAAATAATTGAAAAACCAAATGTGCAATTATGTCTGACAAGCAGCGTGTGCTTTTCTTGGTCACCAGAGTCTTGTGTAGTCATGTGTTAGACACGGTTTTATATAATTATTATTGTTTATATGGCGGGTGTCAGAGGAAGGAGGAATTTCAGTTTGGAGTCCTCTGTTGGCTATTTATTTTAAAGTCATTAGATTTGTTTTCAGACTTAACTACACTTAATGTGCGAGACTCCTGCTAAATAAATCAGGCCCTGCTATAGGAGCTGCATCTGTTTGGAGGGAACGGAGCCAGCTGGGAGCTCAGCCCGGGGCTCTCGGCAGCGGGAGCTGCCCTCAGCACAGATGTAGCTGTGGAGGAGCTCAGAGCTCTGCTCCTGGAGCTGGGGCAATCCAGGCCTCCAGGGCTGCAGCTGCACCCAGGGCAGGGCTGCTTCTCCTGTAGGGCAGTGGTGACAGCGCTGGGCTGCAGCTCCCAGAAAGGGCTCAGGGAGCTGCAGGTCCGGAGAAGGCTCTGGGTGCTGGCCCAGCTGGAGCAGAGCAGGAATTCCCAGGGGTGCTTTGGGCTGGGCCTGGGGGTTTCCCAGCTCTGACATGGTGCAGTTTTCCCAGGTACTCCAGACCAAGCTGTGATGCCTCAGTGGTCTGAGTGCTTCAGTCTGTGCCATAGAAGATGTGACTTCCATGGAATCACACAATCCCTGAGCTGGAAGGACGCACCAGGATCACTGAGCCCAGCTCCTGTCCCTGCACAGACACCCCAACATCCCACCCTGGGCATTACTGGGAGCAGTGTCCAAATGCTCCTGGAGCTCTTGGGGCTGGGACCGTTCCCTGGGGAGCCCTGGGAGGAGAAGCTGTTGAGAAAGGGTTGCACTCACTTTGCTCCTTCTCAGTTCACCTTTCTCCAGCCTCCCTGGTGGCACCTTCCCCTCTCTTCCCTGCATTCCTTGTTCTGTCCTTTGTGAACACATCCTCCCCAGCAGCTCCTGTCACCCAAGGGAGTGCCCTGGGATGGCACCAGCTTTTCTTCAAGCTCCTCTTCCAGCTCACCAGCCCACCAGCACTGGGAAAGGACAATTTCTGAGGCTCTGGTCCTCTGAAGCTTGGGAGAGGACTCTACACCCTGTGGAGGGACAGGCCTGGGACTGGGTATTTCCAGGAATTTTTTCCAAAGAAAATAATTTGAATGGTCTCCCCTTTCTTTAAGAGGCAGCCTGTGGGATTTTCAGTCCCAGAGCACCAAGAAGCTTCCAATTCATCCTGCATCAGAAGAAAACTCTTACTAATTAGGCAAGGAATTTAATAAGCCTTGGTGCCCGCCAAAGGGCTCTCACCAGCCATCTTCAAAAAGGAACAAACCAACCAACCAGCCCAAAACCCTTCAAAAGTGCCCTCTGGCCAGTTCTAGTTCAGTTCTGTACAACAACCAGGACAGAAGCTGTGGGGAACCCAGGCAGGTTTCCTTGAAACCCAAAAGAAGGTCAAATGTCCACGTACAAGGAGATGTCAGCGCTCAGACACATCCCAGCTCTGAGCGACAGGAGTGTTTTCTGTGTAAACCACACCAGTTTGCTCAGTGCCCAAGTCCTGGAGAGCTTTGGGTGGTGTGAGGTGGAGAAATGTCCCTTTCTGGAGCCATAAAGTACCAGGATGTGGCAGTTCTGAAACCTTCAGGAGAGCTGAGCCACCAGGAGATCCTGGGTCACCCCCTCACTCCTCATGGCATGTTGGAGACCTGTGGCCATTTCAGTTCTCACCCCCTCAGTCATTTCTTAGCCAAGGAACACAGAGCTCTTTCACTGATATAAATAAATCCTTAATCTATTCTCTTTGTTTTTCCCTGAATTTCTTTGTCTCTGTTGACATTTCCACGCTTGAAAATTTAAAGATGCTGGCAGCTATTCCATTATCATCTTAAATTCAGTTTTTAACCTGCATCATTTGTGTGTCGCGGTTTTTATCTGACTGAATTCTTTTGCTTTTGGCAAAGAGCGTGCGGTTGTTTTTTGTTGGATAAGCCAAATTTTTTTTATATTTGGTTAGACTTTCCTCTTCAAACCATCCTCAAGATATTCCTAATAAGGACTGAAGGGAATTTGTTTTGCTAATACCTTAGGAATTCTTTGTGGCTCTTGACTATTGTTCTGGTTTGTATTTGAATGTTTAATTTCCAGAGGAGAGGCAGGCTGATTGGTCCTGGAGTTTACCTTCTCTGAAGGATTCGGAGCTGCTGAGTGTCCCTTGAGGAATGAACGCACGATTAAATTCCTCTTGGACTTCCTGAAGCAGAGTTTGCTGTCAGGAAAGGTTGTGTGTTTCACTAGACCCAGATAGCTGCAAAAATTAAGTATTCTGCTTTGTTTGTTTGTTTTCCCTAGATTTTAGCGCTGACACCACACACACCACTGAGTGCTGCATTATGTATTTTGGGGTTTTTGAAAGCTCTTACCTCTGTTTTCAAGAGCTGGCTGCCCTCAGAGGCAGGGGTGAACTTCCCTGAGGCATCTCTCTTCTACAAAACCTTCATGTCCTTTAAATGTATGAACTTCTAAATAATATTGGTATTTATTGGGCAGATTTCTCCCAGGAAAGCCTGAGTGGCAGCTACTGTCACACTTCTGCCTGCAGAAGGACATGGCCTTATGTTCTGATTTCAGTTTATTTTGGAGGGAGAAAGCAGAGGATGTAAATATGTCCCAGATAGGGGCAGGGTTTGGGCTGCTTCTCCTGCCTCAAGGATTTCATTTGTGTGCCCAGTTAGTTTGATGTCCCCAGGCCCAACTGAGTTGGAGTGAGGGCCTCAGAGCCTTCAGGAGCTGCAGCTTCATCCCTGGTGAGAGTAGGAGGGAGCAGCATGTTCAGGGCTGTGGATGCCAAGAGAGGACCCAGCAGCCTCGTGAAGAAACCCAGCCAAGCACAAGGATGCAGCTCCTGGCCATGGGCAGAGCCAGCACAGAGACCCCAGGAACATGTGTGACCTCTCAGGGACCTTGGAGGCTGTGAATCCTGAGGTTCACAAGAGCAGGTTGCATGTGGAAAATGCCCAGAAGCTCTGACCAGCTTTTGCTTTTTTTTGTTCTTCAGCAAGTCTTCTGTCCTGTACTGCTGAGGGGGGAGGGACTTCCCATCCCCTAAAATAACATCAGGACAGGAGAGAGCAGGTTTTCCTGTAACCTTTCAGAAGTTAAGTGCAGACTTTGGGAATTCACAGTACTATTGGGGAAGATTGTGAAGAGAACTGAAACCTCCTGGTGGAACATGGATGACCATGAACCCCTCTGTGACCAAGTGAAAATTTGGGTTTCAGGAATATGAACCAGCACATGGCTGTGTGTGTCACCCAGAGTGCTGGTGGCACCCTTGGGTGTCCTGCTTGGGTATTCATGCTCTGGAATGTGGACAGGCTCCCAAATGGAAAGAATCAAGGATCAGAAGGAATATTTTAGTGTGCACACAGTGTACATTAAGGAAGTGTTTGCTTTGCTTCATTCAAGAGACAGCAGAGGAGGTTTTCTCCTGTGGAGAGGAGATTCCCGATAAGAGAATCTCCTTTCCAGCAAATGCCCAATGACCAGAGGCAGCAATCCACACTGGAAGTACAGTGCCTGTTCCAGAAAATAATCGCTCAGAGGAGGAATCCAGGATGGGGTGGTTGTTCCAGCACTTTACACATCAGCAGCAGGACATCCTCTCTGAAGGATGCAGGCTCAGGCTGCAGAGGGGCTTTGGCAGAGGCTCTGGGATCTGTGGCAGGGAGGGGCAGTTGAGTCCCTTGGAGAGGAGCAGTTCTGGACACTGTGACACAGGAGCTTGGGGTGGTGTCTTTGCCTTTCAGGGTGTGAGGGAGCATCTGAAGCTGGGGCTGGAGCCTGGAGCCAGGAGCTCAATTGTAATGCTGGGAAAACAGCTCCTGCTTTTCTGTCTTTTAACCCTGCACTTGAAAATCTTGTTGTCTGGTGATGTCTGCAGGAGATGTCCCCAGTGAAGGACATCAGGCAGTTCCTCTGCTTCCTGATCTTCTCCACCTCCTCCTGGTCTAAGGCCCAACCCCTGGGCTGCCCCAGGAAGCAGATGGGAGCCATGGAGAGGGGTGGGAAGGCCACCACAGCTAATTTATCAGACAAGCAGATTTTCAAGTTATATCCTTCTTTTTCTTGTCTCTGCTTTCATCATATCCATGTAAAATGAGAGTTCATTTACATCTGTTCTGTCTATTCCACTTCCCATAGCTCCAGTCATGACAGGAACCTTCTGGTTCTTGTAAAACCATGGCAGACATCTGTAAATTGAGCCCAGTTTCAGCCTCCCCCATTTTTTGTTTCCTTTACTTTCTGACAGCTGAGGCCTTTTGATTTAGCCTTGGGTGAGCCAACTGCACATTGGTTTCCAGAAGAAAAGTTGGGACATCCCACTGGTGTCCTGCTGGCCTCTGCAGAGGTGCCCATTGCTTGGTCCCCATGAGTGGTTTGGGGTCATTACTGAACCTCTTTGGTGCTGCAGACCAGAAGAGCCTTCCAAGGAGTGCCCAAACTGTGTTTCAGTTTAACTGGACACATCCTGGGTGTCACCATGGAATCACAGAATGGGTTGGGCTGGGGGGACCCTGAAGACCCATCCTGTTCCAGCCCCTGCCGTGAGCAGGGACAGCTTCCACCAGAGCAACGTGTGCAGAGCCCTGTGCAGCTTGGCCATCATTGATATCATCAAGGCACTAATGATCTCTGGGTTTTCCAGTTTGAGTGTTGTTTAGAAAAAACCAAAAGATGCTCCACATTCTCTGCTGGGGCAGGAGAGCTGTTTGTAGGTGTTGGTTCAGAGTGGTACATCCTCCTCCACATGTGTTTCTTTTTGTTCTCCTTTTGAGGAGCTGATGTTGAAGACTGATACTTCACTGATCTCACTCTGCCCCTCCCCAAAAACTCAGCAGGATGTGTGCTGTAAAAATAGCCTCATTAGAAGCCATCTGAGTACATGTGCAATCACAGATGACTCAAAGGGAGCACGGAGCACGCATGTTTCTGTTGCTGTCTTCAGAGAATTACATGACAAATTATTCCTAGCTGGAAGAAATGTCCTTTTATAATTGGGGTTTTTTTTCTCATTCTTTCAGAAGGGAGGAGTGTGTGTTTTTTAAGTAGCTTTTAGTCACTTTCATTATTTATGAGGATGCTACTCCAGATCAGAAACAGCAAACTAAAGTGCGAGTTCCTTGTGGCTGCAGCAGCTGACGGGCCCCGTTTGCTTTCACTCATTGCTGTTCTGCTCATCACAGCCAGGGAGACCCTGCAGGGACCAGAACAGCTCCATGCTGCAGGGGGACCTCCTGCCACAGGAGATCAGCTGGAAGGGGCTGCTGGATCTGGGGGTGGTGTCACCGTGCAGAGGGGACTGGTGTCAGCACCCAGCCTTTCCTTTCTGTGCTTCCCTTGGGAAGAGCTCCTGGCATTGCCCTCCTGGCATTGCCCTCCTGGCACTGCCCTCGTGTTGCTCCCTGTGTTGATGCTGGTGAGGCTTCACACCCAGAGCTGTTCTGGCCCACGTTGTTGTGCTGCATCATCGAGCTCTGCCAAAGCCTGAGGCCTTCACGAGCTGCCATAGGTGGAGGGCCAAGGAAGCTGTACCCAAATGGGTCCAGGAACCCACTTTTACCCCTGCCTTTCCAGTTCCTCATGCTGAGGCTTCATTAAGGCCTTCTGAAATCTCTCCTGCCTTCACACACTTGCGTCTGACATGAAAGTGGCCGTAACGTCATCAGAAGATGAAAGTCTGATGATCAAAGCAGGCAGCAATGTTGAAATGAGCATTGTGAGATGGCAGAGCTGGTATTACAGTAATTGGCTGTGTGGCCTACTTAGTGAGAGCAGTGATACATGCAAGTGCAATGTCTGTTTGCCTCTTTCATGTTGGAAATCACAGAGTCTGTTCTGGGAAGTGGAACAGGACCTCACCTGTAGGAGCAGCCAGGCACAGAGTGAGCACTGTGATCCCAAGGCTTCTGCCACCTCTCCTCAGCATGGAAGAGCCTCTTGGATTGCCAGAGCCCACAGCTCAGTAAAAACAGGGCATGGAACAGTGAAGGAGGTTGGTATTTCCCAGGAAGGGGCAAAGCCCTGGAGAAGAACTTAGATCCCCCCTGTGGAAGGAGGTGGGGTTTAAGCCAGCTCCTCCTGGGCACTCTGCTCCTCTGATGGCTCTGAGCAATTTTTGTGCTGTGTTTGGAGAACAGGAATATCCATTCCAGCCCATGGATGTTTGAATGCAGGTTGGACCTGCAGAGGGAGGTGCAGCTGACCCCTGGAAGGCCACACTGAACACTAAACCTGCATTGTTTCCTGCAGAAGGGTGGTGGCAGGAGGCTGGGGACCGAGCTCAGAGCCACCAGGAGAGGGTGGCCTGGGGACCTGGTGGTGGGAGGTGACTCTGGCAGGTTCTCCCTTGGCTCTTGTGCACTGCTGTCTCCACCAAGTGGAGGCTCTGGCCATCACTGGTCCCAGTTGGCCCCAGCAGTGCCCTGCAGGGGTCTGGCAGCTGGACAGGTCTGTGTGTGGGCACGGGGACATGGGCACTGCCTGGGTCACACTGAGGAGTCCTTCTGCCCCCAGCCCCCAGGACTGACACTGAACATACCTGACACCACAAAAGCTTTGAGTCCTTTTCTCTCTGTGCCCTCACCCAAACCTGTGAGACCTGCCTGGAGCCTTGGGAGCTGCAGAACTGAAAATTCACTCCTGTTGTTGCTCATCCCCTTTCTGAGCCTTCCCAGCAGTTGTGCCTCAGCTCCAGAAGAGCTGCCATGGGACAGGAGTGGCAGAACCAGGCCTGATGTCTCCCCTCCCCCAGGCAGGATGTTCCCTGTCCCTCCCTGTGTCTCTTGGGGAAATTCTGGAGAACAAGAATGCTCCAGATCTCCTGCTGCTTTATCCTCATCTCCAAGTGGAGGTTCTTGGTGCTGCTCAGTAGCAGGGGAGGTAAAATTCAGCACAACACTGAGCAAGTGCAGCATCCTGGGCTTGCAAGGGCTGATGCAAGGACCAAAGGAGTGGGAATGAAATGAAGCTTCCCTGGGTGACCTCCCCTGGCTCAGTGCATGTGTGGGTTGATGCTGTGTGTGGTGGAGGCTGTGATGACTCCTGCCTTCCAAGGAAAACCGGTTCTGCTGGGGCTGTGCACATCCCCCTTTCCACCCTGCCTGAAGCTTTCCAATGTCAGTGGCTTCCTTTTCCTTCCTGCTTTGCTCTGGCATGTTTGGTACTATTTCCCCAGCCTAACCAGGAAGCTTCAGATTCAACCTGCTGTGCCATGAGGATCATTCCCTGAGCCCAGCTCTCCCCTGGACCCTTGGGAACATTTATATCCCATTCAGCAACTGAGCTGTCTGGTCCTGGTTCTGCTCTAGCCACAGAAGCACGACCTGGATTTCACAGGGGACCACAAGAAAGTGATGCTTGTTCCTGCTGGGAGAGCTGGATTCCACCACTGCTGCCTCCTCCTCCTCTGCAAAGCTGTGCAGCCCCAGCTAAGGCACCAAGTGGCTTTTGGACAGCTCAGCCCTGCTCCCAGGAGTGTCAGTGCTGCTGGTTTTATGGTTTCACTTGTGTTTGAGGGGAACAGCAGGCTCCTTTCAGGGCTGGTGAGCCATGGAATCATGTAGAAGAAAGTTGCTGAAGTATTTGGGGCTGTGTCCTTCTGCACATCAGGTACCTGCTCAGAGTTAGAACATATGGGGCAATCAACTGCTGTCAGGGTTATGTCCCACCCAGGAGCAGACATTCCAGCTGGGAAGTTCCTTTCTTGGCAGAGCTGGATCCACAAAGTCAGTGTGCATGAGAGGAAAAGGTTCTGAGGGTCCATTGGTCTGCTCTAATAATTTATATATTCCTTAGCTCCAGACCAAGTGTGGCCAGTGCACGTCTGTACTGAGCCCAGGGACCTGGGGCCAGCCAGACACACAGCTCTGGGTTTGAAACTCAAAGGGATCTGTTCTCCCTGAGCACATCCTTTGGAAATGGCTGTTCCAGTGGAGCACCTTCTGTGCTAATGTTTTGTGCCTCATTTCAGCTGGTTCCAGCTTCCAGCAATGAGCTTGCACTCAACTCTTCTCTGCCAAGACAAGACAGTATTTTCTCCCCATGAAGACGATGATACACTGCAATCAAATCATCTTCTAGTCTTCCTTTTGGCATGAGAAACAGACTGGAGCAGTTTGGTCTCATAGAGTCATAAAGTGTCATTTCCCAGTCTTGAACCAGTTCAGTGCTGCATTTTGGAACCTCTTCAGCTTTTCTGATCACCTCTGAAACCTGAAGCTGCTCACAGTGTCTGCAGCACATGGGGAGTGGCTTCACCACAGCTTCAGACAGGGAGAAAATGATCTCCTCCTTCCATCTCTGGCGCCTGAACCAAAAATTTGGTCATTCCTTCATCTCAGAGCGTGGCTCTCTGTGGCTGCAGTACCACGTGGGTGCATCCACAGTCCTGGACTTGTCTGTTTGTGCTGCAGCCACTGGTCTTGGGCAGAGCCAGCTGTGGAGGGAGGGATCCACTGGTGGAGTGTCCCATTCACAGCTTTGCTCTCCACCCCTCCATGGCTCCACCCATAATTTTTAGCAACAGTGGTGTTTAATTTAATTCCAGAGCATGAATCAATCTGTCCCACATCAACCATTCCAGGAGTCCTGTGGAAATGCCTCTCTGTTCAGGAGCAGTGCACATGGAGAGCAGCTTTGCCTTGCAGCACAGGGCCTGTTGCTGATTTGGGTTGTGTTTGAATGTGACCCAGGCAAAGCTGGCATCATCAGAAAGTCATTGTATTCTTGCCCCTTTTATAATCTCCTCAGAAGGCTCTAGCCTCAGTCTCACTGGTATCAGCTCTAATCCCAGATCACTTGGCTGACGCCTGGATTTTCCTGTTGCTTTGCCCAGAACTGGCAGGTCCCTGGCTGTGCCATGGATAACTGAGCTCTCAGTGCCTCTCCCACCTCCAGCCTCCCAGGGAACTGCCCTGGCTGCCTTTGATCTTCCTCCACAGCCCTGGCTGAGGAAGGAAAGATTTTCCTATCTACCTTATTGTTGCCTTTATCAGTGTTTTGCATTTCACACCCTCTGGGTTTGATTGATCTGCAATCAATCCCACTCTTTGCTGATCCCTGAGTATTCTGTGCTCACTGCCTTCCCTTGGAAGGGTGCTGAGCCATGCCCTGGTGGCTGAGATGGATGGGCCTGTACCACACCCAATAATATTACCATAAAGCCTGTCTGGTTCTCAACCACTTCTTCTCTGTCTCAATCCATCTTTCTCACTTGTAAGAGCCCTGTATGATTTTGGGAGCACGGCAGGGGGGAGTATGTGTGAGAAGGCAGGAAATGAGTGGGAAGACAGGTCAAGGCTAATTCTCTCTGTTTGGGGCTATTAATTGTACATTTCATTCCATAATGAGAATGAAGGGATGAATAATAAAATCTCTGGCAATAGGATGTGCCTGACCCAGTTTGAAATAGTGACTCCATGTCCGTGTGGGAGGTTGGGCAGTAATTACTGGAGTATTGTTTTCTCTGTTCCTCTGCTCCCCTCATCCCTGTCCTCCCAGGAGCTCCACACTTTCACCTCCAGTTGCACCATCCTGGTTCCTCTGTGAGCTCCATGACCTGTGTCAGAACCCACTGCAGGTGTTGGTTCTCTAACACTGTAATTCATACTTTGTCCTGACAAACTTTATGATGTTCCAAGCAATGGGATTTTTTTCTCTGTCACTGTTGCACAATCTAATGATCATCCATAAGTTCAGCCTATTTTTCATTTTATTTTGTTACTTCTGCTTAAAACATTTTCAAATACCTTTGGCTGTTCCCAGTGTTTACATGACTCTAAATATGTCACAGGGGTTTCTGTTTCTGGGTAGTCTGAGCCATTATATATTTAGTTCTGATTTCTGCACAAACTGAACCAGCAATTATTTTATCTTTGTATTGCATGGTGGAGTGTATTAATAACCAGTATAAAAAATTGGGGGTCCATAATGAGTGCTGCTAAAGGAGCTCCACTGGCTTATTCCCACATCCTTGTCTGGTGGGCTTACACCCCCTTTGCCTTTTGCCACCACAGCACCTGTTGATGTTGTTTTACAGCTTTGAGGTGTCCAGTTTCTTTTTCTTAAGGGGTTTTGAATATTTGTTTAGATTGTTTTCTCCTAGAATTCCCAGCTCTTCTTTCCCAGATGAAAACACATGCTATTTAACCTGGTCTGAGCAGAGTGGAGCCCCTCTGCCTTTCCCCCTCTATTAGGCTCTCCCAGTCATCCCAAACAGTTGTATCTGTCCATAACATGGTAGTCTCCCTAAATATCCTCATCCTCCAGATGATCCCCTTTGATCAGCACTGCGTATGCTCAGTAACGCCTCTGAATACCAGGGGATGTCAGGTTGCTTGAAGGGATAAAAGAGAGGATGCGATGGAGGGTGGAGATTGCTCCAAATTAAAAATGTCAGGGAATCATAGCCTCGTTTAGGTTGGAAAAGATCTTGAAGATCATCAAGTCAAACTGAATTCAGCAGTGCCAGGTCCACCAGTGACCCATGTCCCCAAGTGCCACAGGAGAATATGGCTTTGTGTGTATGGACCAGCGTTGGCAAAACACCTGCAGGCAGAACTGCTGGAGCTGTGCCCATGGCCTGCTGGTAACAGGGCAAGTTCTGTGCTCTTCTTTAGGGGTCCAGTGTGTTTATGAGCACTATTGTTGTTTGTGATGATTAAGGTTATTTTCATTACTAGCAAATTATTTTATCACTTTTGTCCAGTTAAATTTTAATTACTTACCATGTATGGCAGACATACATTAATATACTTCTTTTAAATAACCTGCATAAACCAGAGCACCTTGAATTAGGTCCTGGTGATGACAAAAAGAGCACTTGGCATTGAGGATTCACATTGTCTCCTCTCTTTCCCCCTCAGGGAGTGTTTGAAGAGGAGCCCGCAGAGCCCCAAAGCCGAGGGCTCCGACTCGGTGACATCTCAGTCCTCCCCCAGTGAAGAGGCTGGAATGATGACTGAGGTGAAAGTGAAGACAGAGGTACCAGATGACTACATCGAGGAGGTGATCTGGCAGGATGACACCAAAGATTCCAAGAAGAACATCAAGGACGGGCCGGGGGACGTGCCTGCGGAGATCTGCGTGGTCATCGGCGGCGTGCGCAACCAGCAGACGCTCGGTGAGGCACGGGCCACCATTCCCTCAGGGGCTGTGGGGACAGGGGGACGCTCTGGACAGCTGTGCCTGGACACTCAGCTCTGCTGGAGGGACCAGAGCCAGGGTGAACATCAGTCTTGGGGTCCTGGCTCAGGATTGTTGACCTTCTGTGTCTGTTTGCATCTGGCTGCCCCTAAAGGCTCAGCCAAGATCTGAAAGAAAAAGCTCCTTCTCTTCTTTTGGCATGTTCAGGGACTTGCCCATCAGTCACCTGCAGCACCTGGTGAGCCCAGGGCTGGGGGGTGTGTTTGACACAGATGAGGAACTTGGAAAGGAAAGCCTGAGAACCTGATGACATGTTTTGAGGAAAGTTGCGCTGAGGAATGTGGATGCTTTCCGTAAATGAGTCTGAGCTCAAGAGCAGGTTTTACAGGTTGCTGTTTGTTTGTTTTCCTGATCACTTCTCAGTTGTGGGAATACTTTTGACTCTGGGCTGGCTGTGGTGTCCCCTGTTCAAAACAGTGCTTCCTGTCCCCACCTCACCTCCTGCTGTGATGAGAAGAAGCTTTTTCTTTTTTCTGTGAACATCAAACTGTCCTCTCCTCCTGCTCCAGGGAAGGGGCTTCCTGTGGGAACCTGGCAAAGCACACTCTTGCACTGTCTCTGTTGTCCCTGGCCTGGAGCAGGTACCTGCAGTGTCTCTGCAAAGGCACTTGAGATCCAAAGGCACTTGCTAATAAAAAGAAGGAAGAGCAGTTGGACCAGGTTTCCTTTAAGGGACTCAGGAGAAGGCTGATTTGAGCTGGCCAGCATTGCACTTGGGGTTGGTTTGTCCTGCAGGAGGAGAGAAAAGAGGAATTGATGTTGCATTTTCTTCTGGGTTTTGTTGATCATTATCCATACTGCTGGAAAGAAACCCAGGAGAGGTCCTTAGCTGGTGATTGTCTCAGAAGCATCGTTGTTCTTCCTGTCCTCCTTTCCAGCACAGGACAGCCACTAAGAACAGCAGGGCAGGAGGTCAGTGCTGTCTGTGCAGGTCTAGGGAAAGCCTAAGAAGTCCAGAACTATTTCTGACATAAAGATTTTACAATTTGGAAGAAATACTCTGTGTATTTTCAGAGTTTTTGTGCCTCTGCAACTCTTGATCCTTACATGGGCAAAGCTGAAAAGCATCCCTGCTGCCCTGGGAGGGAGAGATGGAGCTATGACTGATGGGCAGCAATGGGAGCTTCTTGTCCAGCCACGGCCACCAGCCCTTGGTGAAAGCATCTGCACCTTGGGTGTCTGTCCCACAGGACCGTCTTCTCCTCACAGCTCCTGGCTGGGCAGCAGCAGCTGCTCTGCAGTCGGTGTCCCCTGGCAATGCTGCTTTTTAGCTGAGCTTGGCTGCATTGCTGTGCAGTGGGGAGGGGGCTTTTGCTCTTGGCTGACTTGGGTGGACTGGAGGGGAAGCCAGTGAGGAGCTGCTGAGGGCACTGGGATTGTTCAGCTGCAGCAGAGCAGACTGAGGGCAGAGCTCACCAGGGATTGCAGCTCCTTGCAAGGGACAACTCTGATCTCTGCTCTGGGACAGGGACAGGAGCCAGGGCATGGCTGGGGCTGGGCCAGGGCAGCTCAGGCTGGAGCTCAGGGCAAGGTTCTTCCCCCAGAGGGTGCTGGCACTGCCCAGGCTGCCCAGGGAATGGGCACGGCCCCGAGGCTGCCAGAGCTCCAGGAGCCTTTGGACAGCGCTGCCAGGGATGGACAGGGTGGGGTTGTGGGGGGGCTGGGCAGGGACAGGGGCTGGGCTGGGGGATCCTTGTGGGTCCTTTCAGTTCGGGCTGGTCCATGGTTCTGTGATTCTGTGTTGTCCCTGTGGAGAGTGTTGGGGACAGACTGGTGTGAAGGGGACACTCACAATGTGTGGACACTGTGGGGAGAAGGACAGACTCACTGACCAGTCACAAGTGGTGGTTGAAAGCCATATAAACTGGAGAGTTTCTGTCTGGAAGGGCATTTTCTAGTGGAACACACATTGTATTGGTCATTGTAAAGCCTGGGCTTCTTTAAAGGCAGTTTGGTCTGAAGGTGATGGGGTTGGTGCCAATTCCTTTGTGAACAGAGCCCTAGAAGTGCCCTTGTCTGCCATTCACATGGCCCTCATTTTTGGGGAGGTGGCTCTGAATAACTCCTGTCTGACCATCAGGTCCTGTGCTGTGTGCACAGCCTGTGGTGCCCAGCTCCTTGTGTTTGCTCAGCTCTGGCACCTGGTCCCCTCCGTCCCCCATGGGAATGACACACGGGCATTGTGCCCATCTCTGCACACACCAGGGTACCTCACACCAGGAATCTGCTCCACTGGCCATTCCAGCTGTTCACTGGCCATTCCAGCTGCTCCACTGGCCATTCCAGCTCTTCACTGGCCACTCCAGCTGTTCCCCTCG
>NW_005054358.1:926187-937856 GCF_000277835.1 Geospiza fortis | reverse complement strand
GCCAGTCCAGCTGCTGCACTGGAGCAGCCCAGAAGTGTGCCCTGCTGATGCTGCTGGTGCCTCCTGCCTCTGAAGCAAAGGCTTTGTGATTGTGCTGCTGCTCCCAGCACTTCCAGGAGCTTTCCTTGCCCTGGGATCTGGGAGCCCTGGATCTGAATCCCCTCCTCCATGCAGACAGGCAAGGCTTTGGTAGGATTTAATTCACCTTCATCGGGGCAGTTCAGACTGGAGGTGTTGAAAATGGTTATTTTTATAGCAAATCCTGATGAAGTGGTGACTCAGGAGTGAATGAACCCCTCTCCTGTGTGGAATTGCCAACCCCCAGCCTGTTTCCCTTCAGGGGGTGCTGGGGACAGTTGGTTAAACGGGGGATGTGTCTGAGCTGGGACCATGGTGCTGAAGGGCACATGTGGCTCCAAGTGACAGTTTTCCTGCAGGGCTCGGCCTTGGGATGTGGCTGAAATGCACATTACAAGATTTACGTCTCTTTTCTGAGTCACACATCTGCTCTATTTATATTTTAGTTGGTACTTGGAGCAATTTATAAAAGGGATTCCCAGCTCAGTTGCTGCTATTCCCTTGCAGTGTTTACATCAAACAGACCTTGTGTTTTTTGCCTCTTGTTTGCACCAGCTCCTGTCTCTCCCGGCACTCCAGACTCTGCCTCCATCCATGTGGGGCATCCCAAACCTTGTGGGGGCTGGAAGGGGCTGTACTGGGTGGGATGGTTGGGGACAGTGGCCACAGTCCCCAGCCAAAGAGCTGTTTGTGGGTTTGGACCATTTTCCTCTCAGCTGCTTTTCCACAGAAGTCTTTCAGTCCTGTGGGGTCCCTCTCTGGCATCCCAAGCAGAGGAAGCCAGTGGAGAAGTTGGCTCTCAGCTGGCTCCTGTCAGCTGCAGCTGCTGTGGATCCCCTGCTCCCCCCTGCACCCCCTAGACCCCCAGAGTACCCCGGGTGTCCCAGCCCTGGGGTGGGGGTTCCTGCCCTGCACAGCTCAGGGCTGCCACATTTCCTGTTCTTTTCTTCTTTCTTCTGCAAAATTCACGTGCTGACCTCAGGCCAGGGCACTTGAAGAGCCACAGCACATGGATACTTCTCAGGGCAGGGAAGTCAGGGCAGACAGGCACAGAAGTCCCATGGAGCTGTCTGGAGAGGAGAGGAAAAGCAAAGGGCACTTGTGTTGTAACTGGGGAGAAGGAGGGGGAGACTGTTTATCAGATATGGATCATTTCCTCCTGTTGGGAATAGCATCAGATCAGTATTTGTGTCCTGGAAGACTGAGTTATCTGTGAGCTGATCAGGAGAAGTTTGATACAAGACTCCTTAAGCTCTCAATCTGCTCTCCCAATCTGGTGCTTTACAAGGAACATTTTGGAGAGGACTTTTCCAGTAATGCATTAAATCAGAAATGTTTCTGAGACAGAGTGAAGAGAGAATCCTTCTGCTCTGAGCCTCTCTGTCCACCTCCCATGCACACATTGGGTTCATGCCATGGTGCTGATATTTCACTTGCTGAGCTGCTCAGCATATGAAATTCAAGAGCACTTTGGATTCTCCCTGGTGAGGTAAAATAGTACTGCAGAAGCCTTAAGAAATTCTGTGAGACCTCTGACATCTTGTCAGGAAGCCACAGGGACAGATGGGTCTTGGAAATTTTTAATAGGCTTCAGCCATCATTATTCCTTGGAAATGCATCCACTTTAAGGGCTTTTTTCTGATTTCTTTTTGCACAATTTAGATGGAAAAGCAGTGGAACGTGACTCTTCCGTTGGATATACACGAAATCGATATTCAGGGACCTGGATTTTTGACCATGCATTGAGATACACGTCCGGTATGTGATGGAAGGGTGTGAAAGTCTAACCAGGGCTCAGGGAGCAAAGGAAGCTCTGGAAGCAATGGGTGCATTGCCCAGATTCCAGCTGCAAGGCTCAGGAAAAGCCTGGCCCACCTGAGTGCACCAACTAACCCCAAACCTTCCCCACCTCCCCTCCTGCTGCCACAGCTGGGACCTGCATGACACACCCTGAGTGACAAGGACCTCACTGCTGGTGTCCAAGGCCACCTGGGCATGTTCTCTGCGAGGCCTTAACACACAGTGATGTCCTTCTTCCTCTTCTTCACCTTTCCTCCCCTCTAACAACACAGTGGCAAGTCACTCCTCCTTTCTCTAACATAAGGGCCTGTGGTGAGCTGAGCACACAGCTGTGGCTGCTGAGCTGTGGCTGCTGAGCTGTGGCTCTGCCTCAGGTCTGTAACACAGCTCCCTCACACCCTCCCCAAGTCCCTGTGCTCCTGGGCCACTGCTCTACCACCTGTGGGCAGAGGGTGAGTGCAGGTGTCCCCCTCAAAGCTGACTCCAACCTTCCCTGGGTTCCACTTGGGACCTGGCAGCTCCAGGACACCTGCACAAAAGCCCTGGCCTGGGACACATGGTCCCTCAGTTCCTGCCCCTGGTGTCCTGCACAGCCCCTGCACGAGGGCTGCAGCCTCTGCCGGGGTTCACAGTGCCCAGGGAAGGCACTGCACAGTTATCTGCACAGCTGACCTTCTTGGAGAGCTGCACAGTGCATTTATGTGCCATAGACTCTCCAGAGGAAGTAGGAAATACAATAAAAATGGGGGAGGAAATGCAGCCTAGAGCCCCTCACTGTGTTTGACCTGTTTGCACCAACTCACAGAATCACAGAATGCTTTGGGCTGGAAGGGACCTGCCATGGCAGGGACACCTCCCACTGTCCCAGGTGCTCCCAGCCCTGTCCAGCCTGGCCTTGGGCACTGCCAGGGATCCAGGGGCAGCCCCAGCTGCTCTGGGCGCCCTGTGCCAGGGCCTGCCCACCCTGCCAGGGAACAATTCCTAATTGCCAAGATCCCATGCATCCCTGCCCTCTGGCAGTGGGGGCCATTCCCTGTGTCCTGTCCCTCCATCCCTTGTCCCCAGTCCCTCTCCAGTTCTGCTGGAGCCCCTTCAGGCACTGGCAGGGGCTCTGAGGGCTCCAGCCCTGTGATTAACTCAGTGGCCTCCTCTGGAGCCATTCCAACTCTTCCCAGTGCTCCGTGTGCAGCCAGCACTGCTGGGATGTGGGTGGGCATCAGTCACATCCTGCTGTTGGTTCAGCTGAACCTCAGCTGTGCTCAGGGCTCCTGTTTGCAGGGCCCAGGGCATGGTGAGCTCTCATCTGCTGCTTTGGGGCTCCAGCTCCAAGAGTTCTCATAAGAGAATTGTGGAGGTTGGTGGTGAAAAGAATCAATCCTTGAGCATGGGAGTGAGTGAGGGCTGGCAGATGCTGCTGACCTGCTGAGAGCCCGGGTTTCACTAGGCAGCCTGTGTGGAGTGACCACAGGTGGTGACTGTCCCACAGCTGAGTATCTATATAAAACACAGTGAGCTAGGATAATAAAAATGCTCTGGAGCAGATCAGATACAGCCAAGTGCCTGTGCTATCAGAATATGGGAGCATTTTTTCACCTGGGTACTCTGGTGTATCGGACTGTGGCAAGTGGCCTCTTCCAACATCAGTGACAAAGGAGCCTCCCCAGCCCAGGACACAGCCCCAGGTGGTGCTATCAGTGATGGGCAGGGAGTTCAGGGCTCTGACACTCTAAGGGGGGTGATTTCTTCCCAAGTTGTAAGAATGGGACATGGGAAGGGGAAAAAGGACCGTGAGCATAGTGTGTTCAGACAGCACCCTGGGTTTGTTCCTGGCTAGAGCTCACTTTGAGTAGCTCCAGGTGAGTATTGCTGTGAAATGCATTTGGGAATGTTTATCTGGGTGTGTGTCAATGGTTTTGTTCTTGTTTGTGGCTCCTCCCTGAGTTTTGCTGTTTGGCATGGTCAGGAAAAGATTGTTTCAAGGTTGTGTGAGGAAAGGTGCATGGAAATGAAATTCTGCATTCATACCAAATTCATTCAGCCCTTTTTTCTCCCACCTCCTCTTCAGTCAAGTGATGCTCTCTCTCACCCTCTCCAAAGAGCACCAAGGGGATCCCAGTTCCACAGCTCTGGTGGACAGTTAAGAAATGCAGTGTATTCTGCAAATAAGAGGCTGGAAAGTTCACACTCTGAATTTATAGAGTGTGCAACAAAGTCAAGTAGGAAAAAAAGAGATTGTATCAACTCAAGTAACAAATCTAAGGAAATTTCTGTCTGCCTGTTCCATAACAAAAGAGTCTAAATTCATGGCATAACTTCATCATTACAAATGGTTCTCCCAGCTCTTTTCCTCTGGTTTCATTTCAAATGACTGTTTGCACATGTGTGTTTTCTGGAATTAGAGACACAAATTGAGAAGAGGGACTACTGTGGTCATGTGCTTTTCCTTAAAAAGGGCAAAAATTCTATTTGTATCTATTTGGTTTCCTCTGGGTGGATATTTACCAAATCTCTGTGGGTTTCTTGGGAAATTTGTACATTGTGCATTTCTTGAGAAATTTTGAAAACTCCAGGCCTCAAGATAACATATTGCCTTCTTTTTTCAGTTGGAAAGGATTTTTTCCCAGCTACTAGGAACTTACTGAAAAGTAATTCAAGGTTATTTCTGTCCATAGGAAACATTAGTCATTATTATAAAATTATAAGTCAGGCTATTTTGAGAGTGGCCCTTTCACGTTAGCAAAGTTAAAAAGATACACTGAAAATGTAAGTTCAGGGTAATATGCCAAGGAATCTTAAATAAGGCTGACAGACAGAATAGTGTCTGGGATAGTGATTTCCTGCATTTATCTCCATGAACCGTCCAAAAATTACTTTGCTGTCAAGTGCACCCTTTTGCTCGCAGTTTATGGACCAGTGTGCAGGGAGGCTGTTTTCCCTGATCTCTCATGGTGATGTGTGCTTCTCTCTCTTGTTTTTCAGGGTCTTACGAGTGTGGAATATGTGGGAAGAAGTACAAGTATTACAACTGTTTCCAGACCCATGTGCGAGCACACAGAGGTATCTCAGTCCTGCTGCAGTCTCGGGAATCCTGGGATAACGCAGGTTCAGGGGATGGTCAGGCTGAGCTCAGGGCAAGGTTCTTCCCCCAGAGGGTGCTGGCACTGCCCAGGCTGCCCAGGGAATGGGCACGGCCCCGAGGCTGCCAGAGCCCCAGGAGCCTTTGGCCAGCGCTGCCAGGGATGGACAGGGTGGGGTTGTGGGGGGGCTGGGCAGGGACAGGAGTTGGATATCTGGATGATCCTGGTGGGTTCCCTTCAGGATATTCTGTGATTTTAGGTCTATTTTCAGGAAGGTCTTGAAGGTTCTCTGCTGCTTCCCTGGTCACCAGTAATTCTTCTCTGGGCTGTCCCACTGAGAGGGGCTCAGTGGTAAACGTTGGGGCTGTCTCAGCTTTATGGCTCTGAACTCCAGCAATATTTCTCCCCAGGTCAGGAGCAGCTCCTGTGTCCAGGGCAGTATTTACTGCCCAGAGCTGTCGAGGGCATCCCTGTGTGCAGGGGCAGCTCAGATCACAGAGTTTTGCTTGGCAGGTCCCAGTGCCAGCAGTGTGGTGGTATCTCCCTGCGGTGCTCTGTGCTCTTGCCCAGCTGGGAGTTCCATCCACCCCTGAGAAGTCAGCCTGGGAGGATATAAATCAGATATGGGCATTGTGACTGCTGCATTTTTATGTTCAAATCAAAATGCTCGTTGAGCTGCCCCTGTGCCCCTTGTGTCAGCTGAGGTCACTTCCCAAATGCACTGTGTGTGTGAAAGGTCTTGTGCTTGGTCAGGAGTGTCTTGATCTGGGTTTTCTGTAAGACTGAGCAATCCAATGTTGCTTAATTGCAGAAGTGTGAAAGTTTGAGGTGGTTTATTCAATCAAAGTGTAGTTTGCAGGATTTGGAGCTCTGAAATACCAAAACAGCAGGGACTGCAAACCAGCTCCTGAGCATTTCTCTGGGTTTGTCTCCTGTCCCTGAGGCGAGCACTGGAGTCACTGTGCCAGGCTGGCAGGAGCATCTGCTTTAGCTCCTCAAGTGTAACCAGTAGTTGAAAATCCAGGAATGATGAAGGCTAATATTAAGTTTTAAATGCTCAAACTCTCAAAGGTCAGCACAAGCACAGCTGAGAAGTGTTCAGAGTTTGTCACAGTCTCATAACAGATCCTTAATTGCATGGTTGCATATTCCTTGTGTGCTGTTTAATATCACAGAGCTGCTTCTGTACTTCTGGATACACAGAATTGTTTTTCCATGCTGGTATTTCTTTTCTAAATACCAACAAAATTCCTTAAAGTCCTTTAAATGTAGCTTCAAGTAGCTTCACTCTGCAGCTTAAGGAAAAAAATCCTAAAATAACAGGGATATGCTTCACCATTACATCACAGCATTGCAACAATTTTGCAATAATAATTGTAGTATTTAAATGTGGGACAAGGATTGCTTTTATTTTACTTCCCCAAGCACCATGGGATCTTTGATTCAGCTGGAATTTTAGGAGCTCTGTTAGTATGATGTCACCTCCTAGTGTGTGATCTAATTAATTTGTATTCATTTATATTTTGATAATAAAATTAAGCAATATATTAAATTATAGGGGTGCATCAACATACACCTGTACATTTGATATCCATAGTTTTGACATGAACTCAGTGGAAACATGACTTTACCTTTTGCTTCCAAGGTCTTTGTCATGTGTAGTTGCAGAAGACGAAAATTTTCAAAATTCTGAATGTGGAAATTTATCACTAATTCTCACATCAGTGATGGAGAAGCAGAATTTATATCTGTGATACTTAGAAAGTGTTGGTTTCTGTTACTGTAAGTGGATTCGTGTAGTAGTTACATTTAAAGTGCATTTGAATTGCTTTAAGACAATAAAAATACAAATGAGTTATTTATTCATCTACACTCTTCAGCAAGAAATGAAACTGCAAACATGATGCAGTTCTGGCAGTGGGATTCTCCCAGGGAGCTGAGGCACTGGGCAGAGTGTGCCTGGCTGCAGTGAAAGGTTAAGGATGGGTAGGAAAAAAGAAGGAAGGATTTTTTGGAGGAAAGCCCTGTGTGGTATTATCCAGTGTGAGCTGTGCATGGACTGGACCAGGAATGGTGCTGGGATGGCAGAAGACTGCAGGAATGAAGGGGATTTTTGTGAAAGATGCTTTTATTGCCCAAGGCTTCACAGAGGAGAAGGGGCTGGTGCTGCCCCAGGGGACAAACAGGATAACGTGGTGGGATGGCTGCACTGAGGGTGTAACCCTGCACGTTCCTGTTCTCCAGTGATCTCCAGTCTGTGTCTCAGATCCAGTGCCAGGGCACTGGCAGCCAGCTCTCCCAGGGCTGCTTTCCTCGAAGCACTGCAATGTGAGCTCTCTTGGCCCAGTCCGTGCAGTTCTCAGCTGCCAGAAACTCCAGTCCTGAATCTTTCAGTCATTTCTTTCTGGCTGGGCAGAAAGGGAGGAGCTGGACTGCAGTGGCAGAACCTGGATTCCCTCTTGGCAGGATGGTGCCAGCCATGGTTTTCCCAGGGTCTGGCCAGCCATCAGTCACTTAACATCTGCCTTTCCCAAAGCTGGACTGATCCTGGGAGACTCCCAGCTCAGCATCAGAGGAGCTAGAACAAACTGAGTCCCTTTTCTTCTCTTTAGGTTTTTGGTCCATTCCAGCAGCAATAGCTGCTGTTTGTGATTTGCTGAAGGACACACCCCATCCCAGGCCTCTGCTCTCTGCTTTTCTGTGTCACTAATACCCCCTGTCATGGTGCTGTAGGGGACAGAGCAGGAGACAGAAAAAGCTCAGGCCAGGAGAGAGCAGAGGAACTGGTGTTGATCTGCTTTGGACCTCTGTGGCAGAACAAAACATTTGTGTCATCAGCCTGGCTGTCACCACTCAGTGACACAAAATGCAAGGTTTGCGGGCCCCTAGTTGTCCTTGCTTTGATCTGGGTTATTTCTGAGCTGGTTTCTGTGTCCAGGGCCCACCTGAGCCTTACAGCAGGGGGAAGGTCTGTAACCCTCTCTGCTCGTGCAGTCAATCCGTCCTTATCCACTGCTTGTTTTGCCCTGTGCAGAACTTGCTGTCTTCTCATCCTTTGAGCTGTTCATTTCCACATGAAGAGTTTCGCCCTGGCAACATCACATTTTTCTTTGCAATGAGCATTTTTTTGAGAAATTTTCTGGATTTTTTTATAGCTGCACCTGCCTCCACTGCAGCTCTCTGTGGCAGACAAGCTGCGTTGGAGGTGACCCGTGTTCTTGAGGCTGATTTCTTTTCTTGTCTGCCTTCAGAATCAGGGGAGTTTATGTTATAAAACAGGGCATTTTCTTTGTTTATTGAGCCTTCCCTGTGGTGCTGAACATTGGCTGGAGAATTTCAGGCAGCGACCGCTCTGGCAGTTTGCAGAAGGGCTGAGGCAGCTCTGCTTCAGGACGTGCTGCCTTGCAGGAACAAGTTCCCATTCTGCTTTCCCCCGAAAGCCGAGATCCAGGCATGGAAATCCCCGTGTAACGGTTCTGCAAAGAACCAGAAACGTAGGTAAGAAATTTCCCCGCTATGTTTCATCGAGGGACAAAGGAAAAGGTTGTGTTCCTTCCCCTTTGCCTCCCCAAAACTCACAAATAAAATAAAGAAGAAACCAAACAAAAAAGTTATGTTGTGGAGCTGAAAGGCTCCTTTGTGAGCTGCTCTGCAGCCCTGCAGGATCCCGGCTCCTTCTCCTGCTGGAGTTCAGCTGGAGCGGAGGGGCTGCGTGTTCCCGGTGCCGATGGAAGGCTCTGTCCCAAATGTTACTGCTTCGCCTACACGCAACCCAGGGCTTAAAAATGTTTTGCTTACAGTGCTTTTATTTTAGCTGTGTGGGGTTTTTCAGGTCATTAAAAGGTTTGGATTGCCTTCAGGAGTTAGTCAGCTAGGAAGTTCTGCTTTGTACAGTTGGGTCGTGTTTAAGCAACATGAGTAGCAAAGCATCTGCATGTTTTGAGTCAGGAAAATTATTTCACTTTTAGATAACTCCAAAAAAAAAAAAGGGCTGAAATTGCTTTATTAGACTTTCAAACAGCAAATTTATAAACCTCTGGGCTGAGGCCAAGCAAGGAAAATTTGTACCCAAAGGAGAATTCTTCCAAAAGCAAAGAAAGAAAATAGCAAGGCTCAAGTTTAACCCTCGCAGGATATATCGCCTCTAACCCAAGAATTGGTGGAAGTTCTCTGTTTCCAGATAAGCTTTTCTGGGCTGACTGATGATTTTGCTCAAGTTGTTTTTCATTATTATTTATTTACATTATAAGTTGTTGCATTGCCTCCCTCCAAGCCCCTCAGCTCTCCATGTCCTCCCCACAGGACTGTGCCAGCCGAGGGCTGAGCTGCCCTCACCAGAACAGATCCTGGATGCTCTGAGCAGGGCTGGATTCTTTAGGCCAAGTTTTGAGTTTCACCAGTTAAAAACTTCTCAAAGCTTTTCAAGTTTCAGATTAATGTTTTCCAAGAATGGGTTCTGCTCAATTCAAAAAATATGAAAAGGAAGATGACTCATTCAAATGGTGAATATGGAAAAATGCTTTTTTCCAAAGTGCACATTTTTTGGAGTCTGAGTTAAAGTGGTTCTGTCGCTGAAAGGACTTTGAGGTGAGGAGTAGAAAACTAGTAGAGGAATAACCATCCCTGAGGAGAGATGGTGTTCCTGAGCCATGGAAAGTTGAGGTTCATTTGTTTATTTGTTACTGAGAGTATCACATTATTTTGGGGAGGTTTTTTGCCCTCTGCCCTGCATCTCAAGATCCATTTTCCCGTGCACATTTCCCAGTCTGCAGCAGACACTCATATGAGATGCAGAAAGCTTCTTGGGACAGAGGAGTTAACTAGCCCGTTTTCCAGCTTCCCTGCCCACCTCCCTATTCTTACTGACTTTTGCAACTTTCTCAGAAATTTGTCTTTTGTTTCACAACTGGAATTACTTGGTCTGACCTCAAAGGTGATATGGAGTGGGCTGTAAGGGGATTTTTAGTTGGTAATTTTTAAATTCATGAATACTTTAAGTCTGTCTATGACTAAGAGTAACAACATTTCTTGACACAGTTCAGAAATGGCTGTTCCTCAAATTTGCGTGTTGCCTGATTCTTGTTAAATTTGACTAAAGTACTTTTTAAAGCAATTTAAATAGTGCATATCTTTTATGATTTGTTCATGCTGTTGCTTGTGAACACCAGGACAGCATTTTGCATAAATCTATTGTGCCATAGCTGCTTTTCCTTGAATGATGGGTGAGAATTCAAACAAGTAGCAGCTGTGGAAAAATCCTGGGCTTTGCTGTCGAGGTTCTGCAGTATCACTGAGGGTTTCTGATCTGGCCTGAGTTTATGAAGTTGTGCTAAATTAATTGTGTTGCCTAGAAGAATGATCTAATCAGGCAGGTTAATCAAGTAGAAATGTACAAATTCACAAACTCACAATCATTTGTTTTTATTATTTTTAAGAAATAAGGGAATTAAAGGCAAACAGTGCTCATTACTTAAAGTTGAAAATTTTAAATTCAAAAACGCTGTGCCATTCTGTAGCTGTGGTTTCCAGTGCAGTGTAAGCATCATTCCAACAGACATATGGAATATTTTGCAACGCATTTACGTTATTAGATAATGTGACATACAGTATATGTAATTTAGGATGAATATGAAACACTTCAAACTGGCTTGGAAATCCTAATTGTTTATGATACTTGACTTGTAACTTTGGGGTTTGTTTTCCAGCTCACAGCTTTGCCTGTTGCATTCATTTAGGGCTTGAACATGATCTCTGCTGTATGCTTCTTGCAGTCCCACACACGACAGTGGAGGGAGCTTTCTCTCCCTTCTTTTCCCATCTGCCTTCAGTAATAGAATCTTCAGGATAGAATCACCCTGCCTTCAGGATAGAATCACCCTGGGGGAATTCTTGTGGCCCATCTCTCGTGGAGGCTTTGCCATCACTGCCTGTGGAGGGCAGGCACGGTGGTGGAGCCGGCTGTGGCAAATCCCGCAGGAGCTCAGCTGGGTGCACTGTCCACCGTTCGCTTTTCTGGGTTCACAGCACTTGCCTGTTAAAAAATTGTGTCCAAAGGATGCCATGGAGCTGCTCTGAGGGCTGGAGCCCTCTCCTGTGGAGCCAGGCTGGGAGAGCTGGGGGTGCTCACCTGGAGAGGAGAAGCTCCAGGGAGAGCTCAGAGCCCCTGCCAGGGCCTGAAGGGGCTCCAGGAGAGCTGGAGAGGGACTGGGGACAAGGGATGGAGGGACAGCACACAGGGAATGGCTCCCACTGCCAGAGGGCAGGGCTGGATGGGATATTGGGAATTAGGAATTGTACCCTGGCAGGGTGGGCAGGCCCTGGCACAGGGTGCCCAGAGCAGCTGGAGCTGCCCCTGGATCCCTGGCAGTGCCCAAGGCCAGGCTGGACAGGGCTGGGAGCAGCCTGGGACAGGGGAAGGTGCCCCTGCCCATGGCAGGGGGTGGAACGAGATGGGCTTTAACGTCCCTTCCAGCCCAGACCATTATATGACCACGAGCCCTTGTTGGCCATGTCTGCCCTCGCAGCCCCGGAGAGCCCCTCAGGGCCCGCTCCGTCCCGTGAGGGGCCGGGCAGAGCGGCGGAGAGGAGAGCGAGGGAGCGAGGGGGGCGGCGGTGGGGGCCGGGCAGCGCGGCCGGCGGATCTAAGCGCTGCTTTTTCTCTTTGCCGACACCGAAGCTGCCTCAGGGGAAGGAGCCTCACAAGGCAGTAAGTAC
>NW_005054358.1:908386-925943 GCF_000277835.1 Geospiza fortis | reverse complement strand
CGGGGAGGGGCAGGCCACCGCCAGCCTCTAGCGGCGTCCAGCCCTGTACGGTTTTTAAACCCTAAACCTGCAGTTTGGGGTGTGTGCCCCAGCCCCGGGGAGGGAGAGCCAGAGCCGGCCCAGGGCTGAGAGAGGGCTGGGCAGAGGTGGCACCAGAGGGAGCTGAGGACACGCTCATGGCCGCTGTGAGGGGTGGGGGGAAGGTGGAGCCGGGCAGTTCCGGTGACAGGAGAAAAAC
Organism: Geospiza fortis; assembly: GCF_000277835.1. Classification (NCBI taxonomy): domain Eukaryota; kingdom Metazoa; phylum Chordata; class Aves; order Passeriformes; family Thraupidae; genus Geospiza; species Geospiza fortis. Next base: position 925,705 of record NW_005054358.1, on the reverse strand, counting down.
TCAGAGATAGTGGGCATGAAGTGGAGAGAAGAGAGGTTGAGGCTGTTTGGGTAAAGTCCCAAGTAACCCGGACTGAGCTTGGAGCAGACTCTGCTTTGAGCAGGAGGTCAGACCAGGGATCTCCCGAGGCCTCTGCCCACCTGGGTTTTGCTATGTGTTAGGTGAGAGCCATGATTCCCACTGGAAGGGTAAGTTCCCAACATTGGTGGTTGCAGACAGCAGCTTGGAGGCACCAAACTTGCCTTGGGTGGGTATAGAAATGTTAGATAAATAGTAAAGAAAAATAAAAAGTACAACCAGACTACGTTTTCTGAACTCTTTCTTCACTGTGTTCTGTGATAAGTGAACAATTGGCATTAGCATAGGGGGGTCTTGGCTTTCTGTCTGCAAAAGGAAGCAGGACTGACTTCACTGCAGGTGGGGAATGGAGATCCTCAGTCCTGAGCTGAAACATCTCAGTAGCAAGCAGCCATCCCACATCAGTGTGTACACACAGTGTACTGCTCACAGGGGAGGCTGGGCTCTGCAGCTGAGCCTTTCCCTTGACTGAGTCCAGCTCTGTGCGTGGAAACTCCTTCCCAGGCTCCTATCACCTCCTTTGGTGTCTCTCTTGCAGTCATTGCTCAGCTGCCTGTTGGTGTTTTACTTACTTTGAGGCTTTCCAGGCTCATCTCCTGGCTCCCTTGCTCTGAATTTTGCTGGCAGGCATGGCTATGTGCTGGGCTAGGCTGTGTGCATCGTGGGCTTGCTGTTTGAGTCTTGGGTACTTTTGACAGAGCTTGGGAACCACCTTGTGCAAAGAGAGATTTGGTTTTTTTTCTGTAAGTCAGCTTCTCCCCTTCCCACCTGTTGTGGGAACTTTTTTGGCTGGAAAAGATAGGGCAGAGTGAGGCACGAAGAGAGAAAAAGACATGAGGGCTCACACCTTTGCTGTGTGGGCAGACTCGATGTTGTTGGAGCTATAGAAGGATTTCTGTGGATGTAAATGCCTTTTCTGTGGTGTCTGGGTCCTGGAGAGAGGGGGAGAAGGGAGCATCATGGGCAGAAGTCTGGGAGAGAAAAGTGAGAAGCAGCTGCCCCTACACCTGGCTCGCAAGGAGATGCTGTGGTGGCACTGGAGCTGGAGCAGTAGGAGGGGCAGGAAATGCTTCCATCTTTGTGCAGGGTCCAGCCCCATCCCCTGTGCAGAAATTACTTTTTACCTGCCACACTCATACCCCAAAATAGTCTCATCTAGCTGAAAGAGATGGAGGCAAAACCAAGCCAGCAGAATTGGGAGCTGGTGAATGGTGGGGTAGGGAAGGGGGAAGAAGGATCCACCATAGCCATGCCCTGCTGGAGGGACAGCCTGGACATGTCCCCTGTCCTGCAGAGTGGATGTGAGGCTGCTGGGCCAGTGCTGCTGTGCCTAAGTGCACATGGTTGTAATTTCCTGACAGAGCCATCTTCCTCTTCCCTCCTCATGCTGCAGTGAAACAACTCAGCTCTCTTCTCCCTCTGCCTTCCCCTCTGAGGCTGGATTAAATCCCTGGCCTACCCTTGTTGCTTCTGCATGTCTCTTCTCATTTTTCCACTCAATGACTCTCTTGTTTCCTTGTCAGTCTGTTTGCTCCTCATTATATTTTAGGAATTTCTTATTTATCTTTCCTTTCCTGCTATTTTTGCTTTGCCCGCCGCTGCACTGCTGTTTCTCTGTGACCCAGTCTGGTGTTTACACCCTCTCTCTTACAGATGTCAGCATTGTTCCAATCTTCCTCTGCTATTTCGATCTCATTGGGAACCTCTATATTCATGGTCTCTTCAGGCATGGTTTGGTGCCCTCTCCCAAAATTTCTCAGTGTTTAAGGGATACAGGAAGGTGTTGTTTTCTCTCCTGTGCTTCTCTGTGGGGCATGGATTACATCCATCTTGAACCTGTGAGTGAGGAGTCCCTTGACCAGCAGTGGGGCCCTGGATTAGTTCACATAATAACTACATTATACGACATGACAACACATTACACACATTTGTGATGTGTGTTCACATCACAAACTGCAGAGTTGGAAAAGCTGATCAGATTTTCTCCATGGTCACTTGTTGGAGCCAGCTGTTACTCACAGCCACCAGTGGTCACCCAAGAAGTGTTGGTGAAGGCAGATTGTGTGCCAGGTGACTGCTGCTGCCTGTGCAGAGCACCTGGGCTGTGGTTCAGTTCCTGTGCTGTGCTCCCTGGGCTGCCCTGGAGCAGCCAGCTCTGTGCTGGGAAGCAAAGTCTGGGTGTGTGAGCAAGCCTGGGCTGCGGGAGGATGAGGGACTGACAGGGGGATGAGGCTGTGCTGGAATGTGCCCTTGCCTTCAGCCCTGAGGGGCTGTGATCAGAGGGGCTCCTGGGGAGGGCCCATCCTGGCCTTTTTCTTCCTGGGAGGAAGGGAACTGTGGGGCCAGCTGGGACTCAGCTGAGAGCTGTTGTTTGTTCGCTGCCTGCCTAAAGAGGAGACAGTGGTGTTTAGACTTTCCAGCTGGGAAAGCACTTTGAAGACTCACTTGAGGAAAAACTGTTGCATTTAGTTGGTTATTTTCAGTCTTTGGGGTTTATAGTCAATAGATGGTGTCTCTGGGACTCCCTTTATTTTTTTGGACGCATTCTTGAAGAGCCACAGCTCTGTGGTGGTGAGGAGGGGATGTGCTTACAGGGACACGGCTGTGTGGCTTTGGGAGCTCCTTTTTGAGCCTTGGCTCATGGTCCAAGACCACAATTCCCACATGAGAGAGAAGAAAACAATACAACCCACAGTGCTAATGCGTTAAAGAGACTTGTCTGACTGCTACCAACTTTAACTGGCAGGGAAGAGGAAGAGAAGAGGGTGATTTTGAAAAAAAATTGTCAATTCAATATCTTTTCCTAGACAGATGTGGCTAGTTTGACACCTGGTTACTGACTGTTCCCATAGAAGAGTCTGGAAGTCTTTTCTGAGATGCTCATACGCCTGTGTGGTTTGCTCTGGACTCTGGGAAGTCCTCAGGGAAGGTGTTTGGGCTGGGTCTTCGCTCTCATTCTCCATGGGAATTCCAGTCATGTTTAGGGGAGTTACAAACTGGAACAAACAGTCTCCCTCCTGCTGCTCACATTCCATAGGACATTCTTGGCACCAGGACAGGTCAATGAATAAACCCAGGGGCAAGAGGGGGGCCAGGGCCCTGTGGGGGCAGGGACAGGACTGAGGCAGCAGCTCCTCTCACCTGATCAGGTGTTTGCACTGTGCCAGGCTGTCCTTTTCTGTAGGAAAGAGGAGCTTACGTACAGGAGCGTCTTCAGAGTAACCATAACTGGCTTGCAGAGCTTGAAGGGGAGCTGAGTTTTAGAGTTGCCCATGAAGTTCACCTGAGTGTGTGTAGGCACCAGAGCTTTGCTCTGCCTGCTCACTGCTGCTCTTTCTTACAGTGCTCTGCCTCTTCAGACCAGCCCAGGGCAGAATTCAGGTTGCTCTGGCAAATGTTAATATGACACTTGCCTCATTTCACCTCAGCAAAGGCCAAAATACCAAATGTTAACAGATACAGCAGGTAGTGCTCCCAGTCCATAGTAGTTCTAAGCCCTTTGCCTGGCTGAGTCTGGGGTCACTTCCCAGAGGAGTTTGGAATTCTGTAGGCAGGCAGGAAGCAGCAGGACAGAAAGAAAGTGGTGTGCCAGAGGCAACAATTGGGTGAGTGTCAATGGAATAAAGTGCAGGTCCCTGGGCTTGCAGCCCAGTTAGTGCTGGGCACAACGCTTGGATTGCAGTTTTGTGCCCTGGGAAAGAAACCAGAAAATGCACAGGGCAATGGGCAGGGAAGGATTGCTAAAAGCTGAAGGTATCTCAAAATACAGCTGATGCATTAACTTCAGGTGTGTCTGGTTAGTGGTCTGCAACTTCATAAATGTTCTTCTTCCAGGGGAGAATTCCAGAGTCTCGGGGAGCAGTGCTGATTGATATTCTAGGGAAGAGTCCTGCCATTCCTGGGTTCTTTAAATAAAGCACTGTTAAAAGTGGGAAGAATCAGGATGTGGTGCTTTCGGAAGCCTTGATCTCCAGCGTGTCAGTCAGGCTGGCTGAATCAGGACAGCTTGCTGACAGTGGGGGTTGAGTGTGATTTTTCCCTGGTGACACCTTTTTTGAGGACCATCACAAGCAAGCTGCAGTTTAAAGCAGGCTGTGCTCCCAGGCTGTACTGTGACACCATCCGGGGGATGGGCAGGAAAACAGCGTGGAAAAAGAGCTCCAGTGCAAGCCAGTTCTGCTGCTCTGCTTGCTTCCCTGCTTGGGCTGCTGCAGTTCTTCCTATGGCAATTCAGGTGCATTTGCTGGAGGCTGGAAGACCACTCATGGTTGTTTGCTGGTAGATCCCAGCCCTTCTGTCTCCATTTCCTGCTCTGTGTACCTGCAGTTCTGTTCAAGAGGCACAGCTGGATTTTGTGCTGTTTCTCAAAAGCAGATCCCAGTGCTGAGCCTGGCAGCAGGTTAATCCTGCACAGCTCTCCAGTGACCTCCCCATTTTGGGAGATGCTTCAGAGCCCAGCCTACAGATCCTGTCTGTAAGCCCAGAGCATCCCTGACAGCCTCCTTCTCTTGTGCCTGAAATCCTGGCATAAACAGGAGCAGCTGTCAGAGAACATTAATGCTCACTGAGACCAGCCCCACAGACTGGAAACTCCTGGGCCACATCCTACAAAATCCCAACTGATCCCAAATAACACAACCTGATTTTTCTTTGTGTCTCTTGGTTTTTCTCGTGTTGAGCCCCTTTTCCTTGCTTAGCAGTAATTTTTGGAAATCACAAATACCATCTCACAGGTGAAGATATATCTGAGTGTTTCAGACCATCCTCAGGCTGCAGGAGAAGCAAAATGTGGCCATTGGGATTTGTCACACAGCCTGATGAGCAGCTCAGGAGCAAATCCTGAGGAAGGCAGGGATGCACAGCACCTGCTGCAGTGTCAAAGGGTTAAAAAGAACTGCTTTTAAGGATAAATAGGGTGGCAAGAGGTGCGAAAGTGATCTTCAGAAAAAGTACTTTTGAAAATTTAATAATATATATATTTAATATAAATACATCCTGAATTTACTTTATTCTTCCCCATTTGTAGCTGCTCATACTTATTTTGTATACCTGGGTGCTGGGCTAAGACAGGACAGTTGGTGGGAGGGGGTCACTAATGTTCACTGGGTCTAACGATGTTGTAGGCAGCAAACAGAACATTTTCCTGTCCAGTTTCTCAGCCAGATGCCCTCAGACTCACCACCTGGGCACAGCTGTACATCCATGTTCATCTGTGTTTCCACTGCAGTTACAGTGAGGAAAAAAAAGGAAGTGGCATTATTTGTTTTCCAAGATGGAATACAGAGTAAATATTTCAGAACCCCATAAATAAAAAAGATTGATCTGATCTTTTAAAAACATATTCCCCTTTGGGCTCTGACTAAGTGTGAGAAAGTTCAGCCTGAGAAGAAATTTATTTGGAAAAGCAGTGAAAGGTTAGAAGCAGGGATGTGGGCTGGAATATGCCTTGCAAATGTTAACTGTGGAGGCACAGTGCTAACGCCTTGCATGTGCAAAAACATTTGGAGGGCTGTGAATTTAAACCATGAAATTAATATAGTCAGAATTAAGGTTTTCTTGCCCACACCTTACTCATACAGGATATGGTGTTTGTAAAGTTCTGATAGGGATGGGAAGATCCGGAGGTGGTTTGCTGGTGTTAATTTATGGTTGAGGAAGAACCTTTGGCATCTCTGCTTCTTGATTAATTTGCAACATAAATGTTTCCTTAAAGTAAATGTAACTTTTGATTTCTTTTACTTTTCTGGGGGGTAGCAGAGCAAAGCCCAGGAAGTTGCTTTGTTGTGCTCCCTGACACTTCCCCAGTGAAAAGTGTGATGCAGTGAGTGCTGTATGTGTGCACACCCACGTGCAGCCACCATGGTGACCTGTGAATCATTTACAACTGCCTGATTCATTTTCCCAGTGCTCTTATTTAATAATTCTCCTGCTCTTTGGGGAGAACTGTAAAAATGGATTTTATTTTCCTAATGTGTTTGCATTTTAAGTAGGCAAAGTCTCTTTAGATTCCCATTTGCCAAACAAGATCTGCACATGTAAGTGACCAATGGGCTGAGACCAAGGATGATAAATTTCAGTGGAGGAGGAAGAATTAAGAAAATAATAAGAAACTTAGTTCAGGAATTTGCAATGTGGACAGATTTTGAGTTTAAAACCCAAGGCATTGGAGATAGTTATCCCAATATATAGGGATGGTCAGGCTGGAGCAATGTCTCTCTGGGTAGTTTTAATCAGAGATTTTAGAAGAGGAGGCTTTCATGTTGTCTAAAATTCTGTGATCTTCAGATGATCTTATGTAGAAAATTGCTAATATTTCTTTCTCAGTTCTTTCTTAGATGCTGCCCAAATAGACCATGTTTACAGAAATCTGGATGTTAATATTTGGAAACAAATCTCTTACAGAATTCCTAGGCAGGAAAATTATAGAGAAATATATTTATTTCAATAAAAAGAGGATAAGAATTTTAGTAATCCCAGACTGTTCTGGTCATCCCTCAGTTTGTCCTCAAGATGCCAGGAGAGTTTTAGTGAAGGCAGAAACACATCCCTGGCATATCCAGTGAGTGATGCACTTTGCACCTTGCAATGTGGGTTGGAATTTAGCAATAGAAGAGGTGTACAGAAGCCATACCAGGGATTATTTCAAATTCTTCTTTCAGCCTGACCTTTTTCTGTTCAGCTGCTTGTTGGCATCTCAGCAGTGTTGAACCTGAATAGCAAACAAACCCATACACCTTCAGTATTTTAAGTATTTTAATTCTCAGTAGCTTCCCTCCTAAGGATCTTCCTAACTAGAAAGGCAGAGGAATACAGGGATCACCTTCCTGACACCTTCTCCTTTCAGCCTAAGCAGGGTTGGTGTTCTTGATTGCCTCAGGTGATTGTGGGGAACAGGGTCCTGCATCCCTCTGGCTTAATTTAATTTCATTTTGTTCATTAAGAAGTTTTATGGAGTCACGATCTCTTCTTTAATGCTGCTCAGTCATTTAAGTAGCACTTCTTTCCACTTCAGAAACCAGGCTGTTATAATCCATCTGAATTCCCATCTGGAAATCACAGTAAGAACAGAATTTCTAGTCCTGGACAAATGAGTAGGAAAAAGTCAGGAGAAGTTTGCTTTTCTTTTATGAAACTCTCAGTGCTACATCATTTAATCCAAGCAGTTGTGAGACAGATGAATGGTGTGTTCCCAGCCAAACCATTTTTACTCCAGAAGGGGCTTTAAAATAAAATTGCCTTTATTGTGTGTTATGCAGAACTCCACAGTGTGGGCTGAATGGACTTTTCCACTGGAGATGGAACTTCAGATCCTTATTGATAGAAAGATAAATCTTTCCATATTTACAGGTTATGTAGGTTCAAGTATACCTATTTTTCAATTGTGCAAATTGAGGTAGTTCATTGCCAGATTGCTGGGAGTAACACCTTTAGACACTGATTAGATCATTCTTTATCTTACCCTTATTTACACTTTGAATTTACAAAAAAAGAACCCTGCCCTCCCTGAAGTGACACCAGAATGAGGCAGGATGAGACAGGATCTGCTCATGTTGTTACGTTGTCTCATGTGTCTGAATTCTACCATGGAGCCTCAATATCCTGGCCCACGATGCTGATTTGGGGGATCATTGTAAAATATTAATATTTTTTTCTTTAAATGGCTGATATTTGCCATCTGTTTGGATTCAACCTGAGCATACTTTTAACTGAGGGAGAAGGAAATTCTTTGATATGTAACATCCTGAGAATGTCTCTTAGCATCCAGTGAGTAGTGTCCAAAACACCTTTTCCCCAAAACATAAAAAAATAATAATAGAGCTTGTGACCATCAGACTATTCTGAACAAGGGTTCATTCTCTCAGAAATTAAACCAGGATATTCCCCTCTGCAGGGAAATTCCTGGTAGTCTGGCATCAAGTTTCCAAACCTGTAGGATTACATCCAGGCCTGGATGGTGTGCATTGAAATCTCCATTGTGATACATTCAGCTGACACATGGTTTCAATAAAGTATCACAGAATTTATAGATTCCTCTGGCCACCTACTTGAAAGCTTAAAAATTGCTGAGGTAATTCAGCCCTGTAGCTCCTGACTGCACCTGTAGCAGTTTTTCTCAGGAGCTGGAATGGCCCTGGAATCCTTCATGGAGAAGGCAAGCACGAGCCTGTGGCTCCATGCCCTCTCACCTGTCATTGGGCCCCTTGCCAGCTGGAAGGTGAGCCAGCACCTTGCACCAATTTTTGGGTCATTTCAGGGGATTGGACCCCTCCCTTTGAGGGTTTGGGATTATTCCTGGCTTGGCAGTTTGCATCCCAAGGATGCCCTTGTGTGAAGTATGGGAAGCACAGTGTTAATCCAGTGTGTTCCTCGATGTCTCCTGTGTTCCTGACAGAGGCCAAATGTTTGTGGGAAGGAAGGAAATTATTGTGAACTGAGTGATCTTGGAATAGTTTGCCCACAGGGAATTTTTTTTCCCTTACCCCCATTTAGGATCTGGCTTGTGCCTTTGTGTGAGAGGGTTTCTGTCCTTTCCAGAATTCTGGATTTTATTATTATTTAATCCTTACTAATGTAACTCTGGGTACTTTAATCCTCTTAAGGGTTTGCTGCTGACTTTGGGCTCAGTCCTGCTCCCTTTTCAAGGAATTTTGCCATTAGACACCTTTAAGTAGAGTTCTGATGTAAATTGAAGCTGATTTTACTGGCAGCTCTGTCCCTGGCTGTAAAATGCCTGTGTAAAGCTGTAACCTGTGTGCAAGGCACAGTTCCAGTGGGGAGGAGAGGGAGGTCTGTGCTCCTGCCTGCAGCCCTGACTCTGCCTCTCCTCACTGCCAGTCTGGAAGGAATCCTCAAAAGATGCCAAAGGCTCAGGTCAAAGGAATTGTCTGTGAGCCTGCGCGGGGAATGTTCTGCCAGCTTAGGAAGCCATAAATGTGTTCCTTTCCATCTAGGTGCCCCTCTGGCTGCGGAAAGGGAGAAGAAGCCTCTCTCCAGAGCTGTCTTTGTGCTGCCCTGGGTGGAATCCACAGAAACAAGTGAGGGTCCCAGATGTTTTGTTTTTTCCCTGATGTGTTGTAAGGAAGCATTAGCTGCACTCTGGGTCTTCCAGGGAGGCTGCTCAGGTAGAGTGTGCCCTGGACACAGCTTGGAGAGGTGTTTCCCAGTGGGAAACATGCAGCATGGTTCTCAGAAAATGCCATCCTTTCCTGTTTCTTTGCATCAGGTGGATTAGTCATGGGGACTGGCTTTTCCTGAAGAGTGCTGGTGTTGCTCATGGTTCCTTCCAGTGAGGCAGATATCCCAGGAAAGGTGATGTTTTCTCCAGGTACTGCCACAGAGCCATTCCCCAGCTCCAGCCCTCTGGGTTTGTCATCAGCAGGACTTAAGCATCTGCCAGCAGATTTTCAGGAAGCAAGGAATGTGAAACCAAGGATCAGAGCAAGTCATCAACTGTCCTGTGATCCAGTGGCCAAAGCTGGAGGGATGATGCTGATCCTTTGTGGTCCCTTAAACCCCACTCAGAAAGCCTTTTTGGGGCCAGGAACATCACAGCCTCAAATAGAGAAGCTCTGACACAAATGTAATGCAGCTGTAAGAAATTCAGCCCCTCCTCTTTAAGAGCTGCTCTTGGACTTTATGTTTGGGAAACCTTGTTTGTCAAGGTGAATGAGTTATGTGGAATTGTCATAGAATGTAGGATTTAGAATAGAATTCCTTATGTTGGGTGCTTCCTTTGCCATTCTCAAACTTGCTGGTGCAAAGGAGCCACCCTGGTCATGGAGCAGGACAAGCAGTGCTGTCCACACTGCCTTCTTCTAATCTTCCTGCTTTTATCCTGACTGGGAGCTACAGCATTTCTGGATGTTAGGAACAATTCAGCAGGCTGTTGTGATCTGTTTACATTCAGCAGTTTTGCCCTTCCACACGTGGAGACTGTCCCTGCTAGACTGCTGTTCCTGGAGTGCTCTGCCAGAGGAGGATCAATAGGATTCCTGGGTGTCTGCAGGGTGCCAGTTGCTGTGAGCTCCTCTATCAAGTACCGTTTGTGGCTTCTGCCATTTGAAAGCTCAGTGTGAATTCTGGGCCAGGTGGAAATTGTTCTTCACCTTGGACAGGTCCTTGAGGAGCTCCTGCAGCTGCTGTGGGGAGAGCCCATCATTTGGGACCCTTCATGGGCTGTGCTGGCAGCACTGCAGGGATGTCAGCTGGATGGATGTTTCCAGTCTGGGTTTCTGGGATGCTGGGCAGAGCTCTTGGAGCCCAGTGGGCTCAGTGTGTGCCCAGCTGTTGTGGTGTTCCTCCACTTAGGAGAGTGGGTTAGGTGATCTGTATTTCTAGCTGTGTTTTGAGTGATACAGAGCTTCTGACCTTTCAACACATTTCTGATTGCTCTTATTCCCTTCCTGGACTTCTAAAGCAAAATCCACTGAGGCCAAGTGTCCTAAGGAAAGAAGTGTCTTGTTATGGCTGCCACTGCTGGGCATGTGTTCTCTGCCTTCTCTTTCCTGCCAAAATGAAATATGTGCTTCCTTCTGTGGGGAATATGTGAATCAAACCAACAAAAATTCTTCAAATCTTGAATGCAGGATCTGCTGGGAAGAGAGCTGAGCTCAGCCCTGGGGCAGGGAGTTCAGGCTGTCCCAGTGAGTGCTGGACACACCACCAGAGCCAGCTGGCAGCAGCTCCTGGACATGGGAGAGAAGAGCAGCTCATTCTCTCTTTTATTGGGATCCACTTGCAAGCAGAGTGGTCAAACCTTCTTTCAGTCCCCTGGAGTTATTTCTTGGGGTACTTGAAAAACCTGCTCATTTGCCATCTGAGTGTGCCAATCCTTCACAGCTGAGGACCTGCCTTGTAATGAGGCTGTGCCTTGCCTTTTCTACTACTAGCAAGATAAAGTGCTCTATTTTGGCCTGTCTATTAAAGATGAATTGTGAGCTGACTAAATAAGCCCAGCTGGTACTCAGTAGACCTCTCTCTGGAATCCCTGCTGCTGTTGGAAAGGCTCCTGAGCATGAAGGAGAATGATACTTGAGTCTGGGGTTTGAGCAGATGTCTTTGGAGCATTTTGAAGGTCTGTGTTTGCAGCAGGGTCATTGCTCAGCTGGCAGCAAGGATTTGAATACCAGTAAGGGCCAGCATGTGCTGGGGGGCTGAGGAGTGTCCTTCCCTGCCCTAATAGTGCCTGCTGCTGTGGTTGTGCTTTGGGTGGAGCCTTAAGGTGCAGCCCCTGAGGACAGCAGAGACTTTGAGCAAACTTGCCTAGGTAGCATTGGCTGTCTGGATGCACCTCTGCAGAGGTTTAGGGATGGTTTCAGTGTGGGTTTGCAACCACACTTGAGCACCTGGAGTCTCTTGCAGCTCTTCCCATGGCAAGCTGTGTTACAGGTACTGGATATTGTGCCTCAGCTGGGTACCTTGGGGTAGGAGTTAGGAAAACTGCCCTGGAACAGCTTCCCTGTGAGCACGGCCTGGCAGAGCTCAAGAAGCGTTTGGACAATGTCGCAGACATCTTTTCATTAAAATCTTTCTTTAAGATTTTTCTTCTTGAGAAGCTGAGAAGCTCTCAAGAACAAAATGTAAACAATTGTTATCTGCTGCTGTGGAATGCAACAGGTAGATCTGTGATTGGTCTCATGTAGATATTTAGAATTAGTGACCAGTCACGGCACAGCTGGCTCTCTCTCTCTGTCCGAGCCACAGACCTTTGTTTTCATTCCTTTCTATTCTTATCTTAGCTAGCCTTCTGAGATGAAGCTTTTCTTTCTGTTCTTTTTAGTGTAGTTGTAATGTAATATATATATCATAAAATAATAAATCAAGCCTTCTGAAATATGGAGTCAGATCTACGTCTCTTCCCTCATCCTGAAAACCCCTGTGACCACCGTCACAGGACAGTGCTCTGAGATTGTTGGGGTGTCTGGTCCTTGTGGGTCCCTTCCAGCCCAGGAAATTCTGTCATTCTAGGTGGTACTGCAGGGAGTTCTGCCCAGGGAGGTTCTGCCCAGAAAGCAGTGTCTGCTGGGTCAGTGCTGGGTGTGTTGGAAGGCTGTCAGCAGAGATGGCTGTGCTGGGTGAGAAGCAGGGGGCCTGGCTCTTGGGAGCAGCCTCAGCAGAGACTGCTGTTCAGAGAGGTAAAGCTTGGCTGCACATGGGCAGCTCTTTGTGAATTCTCTGTAAAGCTCCTGTCTCTGAGGCCGGGCACTGCTTGCTCGGTGTTCTCTCCTACAGAGCCCAGGAGATCAGTGCCAAGCTTGACCAGCTGGAACAAATTCTTATTTCTCTGTAATCCCTGGAGATCCTTCTGCATGTGGGGACAGTCCCCTAACAACACCAGCAAACCCCTCTTCTCTGGGGAGTGCTGTTGGCACTTGTTACATGTTCCATGCTCCGTGCACTGCCGAGGGAAGAGGTGCCCACACCCAGCATGGGCTCTGCTGGGGACATAAGATCCATGTGTGTGACAGGGACCACAGGTAGCCATGCCTGGCCCTGTGAAATGGTGTGTTAGTTAGTTAGTTAGTTTTCTTCTGTTCTAACAAGTCTTATTATTTACTGAGCTCTTTTCTTTGAAACTAAGGCCATGCTAGTTTTTGTTCTCTGAGCATAAAAGTGCCTGGTCTTTGGGACTGCTTTGGAGAGTTACTCTTCAGTTGGTCTTGTAGAAGTCATTGCACTTCAAAAAGGAGGTTGGTTCCTTGGTTTGGGGACACCCATCGAGGTGGGACTGATACCAAGTTAGGAGTTTCTCTGCTAATTGACTGTGCTAATTGTCTGGGAGGTTTTTGCAACAGCTACACAGATAGCAGCTGTCATTGATCCTCTTCATTGTGGGAAAGGGCCCAGGGAAGAGGGAGGCCCTCAGCCCCAGCTTGTGACCACACAAGGAGCCTGCACAAGATCACATAATGGAACAAACACAGTTAAATGTGCCTTGCCAGTGCTTTTGCCACTGGAATGTTCTTACAGGTGTGTTCTCCTGCTCCTCCTCCTCTCCCTCAAGCCATGCTGTCTGTGCAGAGTCCCTTTCTCCTTGCTTGTCCAGCCTAGACTTCCAAAAACCCCTTAACTCTAGTTTAGCCCTGCTGTGCTCTGATTAAGATACAAATATTTTTTAGTCACAAAGGTAAAGTTCCGGTGCCCAGGTGTTTAACACTGTTTAGATTTGGCAATTTTCTGTGCTAGATCATCATCACTTCTACAGTCACTCTGAATAAAGGGTGACAGTGATCCTTTGCTTAGTGCTGAACCCCATGTGCTGCTGGACTGAGCAGTGAACCCAAGTGAGTGATTACACTGTACCAATATAGCATAGCTTAAAATAGGGAATGATTTTAAAGGTAAAGTGATGGAGAAGTAAAATGAGAGCTTACTTAATGTGCACAGTCTGGTGTGTTGGAACACAGGATAGAAGAGGTAAAAACAAGGCTTTAACTTTGCTGATAGTGGGAACACATGGATACAAGTACACTGCTGCAGAGGAGCTCCCTGAATGGCAGGTCCTCTGTGGAGCCCTGGGAGTTGCTGCCTGCACTCCTTGCTCCTGCTGGGAAGGAAACACACAGGTTTCAGGATCCTTTGTGGCTGTACAAATGATGTGTTTCACTGTGTTTGCCATGGACTTTATAACGTTTGCCACTTTGCTGTGGGCTCATAGCACCAAGCCATCGGCCTGGGGTTGTCTGACAGGTGGGGTGACGGCTCAGGAAGGGCACCCCAGGGTGTGTCAGGCAGCAGAGAGGGGAAACACCCCACCAAGCTGACCAGGAAATCCTCCTCATGCACTCATGTGATAGCTGAGCTAAAGACACTGATCCCCATTCAGAACAAACCAGATCCATAAACACTTGGAGCTGTTTTACATCTGTCTATCTGCCCCACACAGCTGTGGTGAAGGGTTAGTTGATGCTGGGATGAAGTGATGGGGTGGAGGGAACAAATGGATATGAAACCAAACTTCATCAGCCCTCCCTTCACTGAGCACCTTACTCTCCTGCGTGCCTTGGGCTGTGGGTCTCTTGGGTTTGTTGATTCTGACAGATCCTGGGTGCAGGTGGGAATCAGTAAGCAGTGAGAAGCAGGTGTGTGCTCATACACTGGCTCTGTGCTTAGTTTTACCCCTTTGTCCCCATCCTGACCAACAGCTGCTTGTCCCTGAACTTCCAAAGGAGATGCCAGCAGGGCCTGCTGCCCTGCATCCTCATTGCTGTGAGGTCTGTGGGGTCTGCCCTGGAGAGCAGAGCTGTCTGAAGAGGAAATAAATCAGAATATGCTCCAAGCCATATAGTGTGGGGCAGGGGGAACAGTGTGAGGGAGTGGCTGTCTGTGTGCCTTAGAGACCTGACAGAGCACATGGGATGTGTCAGTGCATGGGGGTGTCTGATTGACCAGTGTGTTGCAGTGCTTGCCTTTCACCTCAGAGTTTCTAAACTGGTCTGTTTTCTTCTTTCTACAGACAATTTTAGGTACACGTGTGACATTTGTGGGAAAAAATATAAATACTATAGCTGCTTCCAAGAGCACAGAGACCTACATGCCGTGGATGGTGAGTAATGTTTTGACAGTCAGACTCCTGGACTAGGCTGAGAAGTCTTTGGGGAAGCAAACTGTGGCTCTGCAGGAGCATGTGGCCTGTGCTGTGCAGGACGTGGCACTGCAGGGGTCACCTGTCTTTGCCATGGAGGCTCCGTCTACAGGCACTGCAGGGAGCAGTTTGCTGTGCCTGATTCTCTCTGTGTGCATAAAAACAACACCTGTGCTGGGACCAGGGACCTTGCAGTGTGTCTGCAGTGAGGTTCATGGTTAGGATGGAGAGCCTGGGACTGAGTACCTCAAGGTAAATGGTCAGCCTGATTATCTGCTGGGAAGAAGTTGGTTGCTTTTTGGTTTCTGAATTTGCAGATTTGTTCCCAACATACTTCTCTGTGAAGTATTTCAGATTTCAGAGTTGGGAACTTTCATTTTTATTAATGACTGTGGTAGTGAACTGATGAAGTTGTCAGTGGCCCTTAAAGGGTGACTGTAGATGTGGCCTAGGCTGGTGACACCTGGACAGAAGCAGACACCCACTGCCAGAAGCAGTGTTTCTTTATTCTGCATTGGGGAAAATGAAGTATCAATATGCTGGCTTGCCCCTTGCTTACTGAATAGCTAAAGCTCCTCGCCTGGGAGCCCACAGATATTCCAGATCTTCCCTGTGTGTGCTGCAAGCCTGGCAGTACTGCTCCTCACTTGGCCAAGGAGAGTTCTAGAAAGAGGCTGCTTGGAGAGCAGCAGGTTTTGAATGGCTGGGCTGTCTCAGAAAAGTAAGTGTTTTTTCACAATACAGGGTTGTCCAAAAAAATGGTTGTGTTTACCTGGAAAGTGGGCACATCCGAACGTGCTCTGAGGACAGCCTGTGTTCTCCTGCGGGGCACCACTGCCAGCTCCCTTCCTCCTGTGGGGAGCCAGAAGAAAATTAGTGGCACTGACAGTCAGTATGAGGGGAATGTGGCTGCCTCAGTCAGAAATGTCTCAGGGAGCTCTGCCAGGGGCCACAAGAGAGGTTGGAAAGGGCTCCGTGAGTGTGCAAGAACTGTCCCAGCTCCTCCCTGGGTCTGCTGTGTTCCAGCACATGCAGGGGTGAGGCAGCTGTGCACCTGAACTCCACCCGGGGCCGTGTCAGGGTCAGAACAAAGGCCTTGAGCATCTGTGTGAATTAGGGCTGGGCATGCTCAACCAGGTCCTGTGAGGATGCTGCTGGGAACAGGAGGGACTGGGGCACAAAGCCTGGTTTGTTCAGTGGGGCTGAAATGTGCTGCAGCAGTATGTGAAATGCAGGAGGAAAACAAGACCATTTAAGAGGATTTAATTTCTGTTTTGTTTCTTCCCCTCCTTCTTCTATTCTGTGTTAGTTTTTAGTGTGGAAGGGGCCCCAGAAAACCGGGCAGGTAAGCCGAGCTCCTTTGTGTGCTTTATTTCACAAACCTTTTCAAGCATTCAGTAGTTCAGACACAGCAGGTCGATTCTGAACTAGTAAGAGTCAAAGGAGTTTTGTCAGGGATTGCAGTGGGACAGGGAGCATCCTCTCTCCCTCTCCAGTTTCTACAGCCAGTAGGTTGATGCCCAGCCCTAGCAGATACCAGGCTTTTGTTGCACATTCACTTGCTCAGGCTTCAGACAATCAAAGAAGAAGGTGTTTCATGTCTGTGGTGATCTTGTAAATTGTTCAAGGCATACACCAAATTCTTCTCTAAAGTGGGTTGGGTTGTGATTTGTTGCTAGCTGTGCTGTTAGCTGGTAGAAGTCCCAGGTTGGTGTTTGATAGGTGATGTGCCTGCAGACTGAAGTGCTGTGCCTGCTGTCAGCCAGTTCAGCAGCATTAGAGGGGAGATTCCCTGGAAGAAAATCAGGAGATACGGATCTGACTTTGCAATGTGTTCATTCAGTTTTTCTCTGCATTTTTTAAGCATTAATTCCTACAAGGCCTATTAGTGGGCTGGGAGCAGGGGTAATCCTGGGGCACCTGAGGAAGAGGAGAAGGGACAAGTCAGACAGAGGGGTCACTGGTTTATCATTCCTGTTTTCCAATCCTGTTACAGATGGAAATGTGATTACAGGTGCAGGAGCATTCAGTGCCCGTGCAGCTGTAGAAGGCAAAGCTGAGGTGTTGTCAGCTGTCCTCTGGTTCTGTTCTCTTGCAGACCCCTACGACCAGGCTGTCATCGCCGCCGACGAGGTGAAGGAGGAGGAGCCTGAACCCTTCCAGAAGATTGGGCCAAGTAAGAGTTATTAGTGTGTCAAGTAAAAAGGAGAGCTCAGGGCTTCACTGCCTTTGGCTGCAGTACCTCTAGAGAAAGCAGGAAGCTCTGTTACACAGCAGGGTTGGGGTTTGGGTGCTCACAGGTGTGTTCAGGCTCAAAGGAGCATCAAACACCAACAGCCCTGGCCCTAAGAACTGCAGCTTTGTGATGTGTTCTGCTCAAGAGCTCTGCAAAGAGAAGGGGAGGGGAGTTCAGGGAAAAGCAATCTGACAGGGATGAGAGAGGGCTTGAAGGTGCACTGAGAGCTGGCAGGTGATTCATTCACATTGCCTTTGTGGTGGGTTCTCAAACAGAGCAGAGAGAAACAGAGAACACCAGGTTTTGCCAAAGCATTTCCCTGAATTTTCCATTTTGGAAACATTTGATTATCCATGGATTTTCCTTCATCTTGCAGATTGCTGCCAGTTCTGTACTCCCAGCACTGGCAAGAAGAGGAGGT
>NW_005054358.1:869600-908368 GCF_000277835.1 Geospiza fortis | reverse complement strand
TTACTCCAGAAAAGCCCCTTCTCCTGCAAGAGAACTCCACAGTCCCAAATCAAAGTTCTCTAATACTTGAACCTGACTGTTTGTTTCCTGGTTTGACTGTTCCTGTTGTCCACACATCCCAGACCTTCTGTAACCAGAGGACAGAACTGTGTCACCTGTAATACAGACTTTAGAACTGGATTCTCTCCTTTGTTTTGCATACTTACTTGTTGTAATTCTGGGGTAATGTTCTGAAGCTTGTTCAGTCCTACTGGACTTTTTATGCATGGTCTATCCCTCTGTTTTGAACTGTTTCCTTTCTTGGGAAAAGGATGTGTGGATTACAGGGCAGGCAGGTATCCACATGCAGGAGGAATGTTTGTGTGACCTGACCAGTTTCTCTGCAAAAAGAAACTGGGAGTTGTGTGAGAGGCCTGGCCTCCTTCCTGACCTTTGTCCTTGTTCATTTCACAGAAACTGGCAATTACACCTGTGAGTTCTGTGGCAAGCAGTACAAGTACTACACTCCCTACCAAGAGCACGTGGCTCTGCACGCCCCCATCAGTGAGTATTGCTGCAGGGCTGGCCCTCTGCAGGCTGGCACCTCCAGGGCTCTGGGGAGCACCAGGCTGCCAGGACAGGGCTGGCCCTCTGCAGGCTGGCACCTCCAGGGCTCTGGGGAGCTCCAGGCTGCCAGGACAGACTTCACTCCTGGGGATCCTTCTCCTGGAGCTGTGGGGTTGCAGTGGGCAGGACGCAGATCATGAGCTGAGCACTGTAAAGCTGAGCTGGGATCTCCTCTCACAGGGACACTGTTAGGTCTGGGATGTCTCTGGGGTCCTACCCCAGCCCCTGGAATTCTACACATGTTCCTTGGGGGCTGATGGTTTAGGCTCTTTTTTAACAGAAGAGATGCACAACATTTTTATACTCCCCTAAATAATAACTGAACATACATGTTAGAGAAGAAGCATCTTTCTGTGAGCTTCTGGGGCATTATTTCAAGCAGTGAGATAAAACTGGTTTCAAAATCACTTGAATGACCTCAGCAGCTTGCTACTGAATCACACTCAGTAAATGATTTATTTCAGGGAGCTCAGGACAAGGCAGTTGTCAACAAACTGCACAGCACTGTGGTCTGCACTCCCCACACAGAGGGGAGGAGGCTTTAACAAGCAGTTCAGTGTAATTCAGTGCAAAATTTGACTGAACATGTTGAGAGAAATTTTTGGTACCTGCTGAATTTGAATACTTTCACAGTCTGCAGAGAAGTTCTTTACAGCTGAACTTCCTGCTCCCTTCCCAGCGCTGCCCTGAGCTTTGCTGGGCACCCGGGGTGTGCTGCTCCAGGGTTTGGGATGATGGAGAGGAGGAGGAGGGAGAGAATGAAGGATGGGAAGAGGGACGAGCCGAGCTCAGCAGCCGCAGCTGCAGCCGGCAGGGGGCGCGTCCACCCCAAAATCCCCGGGAATCGGGTTTTTAAGGGATTCTAGTGAGGCACCCTTGGGTTTTTGGGAACATGCTCCACCGACTGTTGCTTTTAAGGTTTGGTGGCTCTTGACAGGTGCCAAGCAGGTTCTCTTGAATATGGACCATGGTAGAAGGTGCAGGGCATAAAATACATGTCCAGCATCAGCATCACAAAGCTAATCTTGTTATCTGCCATCTGCTGAAGGACCTGCCCCAGTGCTTCTGATTGCACACATTGCACTTATTCCTGTGGTTGCCTGCCCATGCAAGCTCCACCTCTTCACTGAGGTGCTGTCAGCCCTCAGGCTGAAAACGTTGGTGACCAGCAGTGGGTCCATCTCCTGCCACAGCAGGGCTCTGGGGTCTCTGCTGGCCGTGCCGAGAGCTCAGGAGCAGTGTGCAGTGAGCACCGGGCTTTGCTCAGCTCTAGCGAATTCTCACCTTCCCAGTGCTTCCCATTTCAGGGTGATTTATTGCCACTGATGTCTTCCACCTTCCCAACCAGCTGTAGTAATAGCTGAGCTGCTGTTCCAGTCCAGGCTCTCCAGCAGAAAAGAAACCCCAGCTGTGTTTCTCTGGGGGCCCTACAGTTCCAGTGGCCCCCCCAGGCCCTGCCCCAGTTCTGGAGGAGGAGGCATGTTCTGAGTGTTGAGCTTGAGGCCATTCTTGCACCATCATTTCTGCAGCAAAAGAAAGGAAGCTGCCCCTGCTGCAGGCTAGATCAGCAGGCCCTGAGCTGTGCAGGTGGGTTTCCAATCCTTTCAAATATCTTTAGCTATGAAGACACTCAGGATCAGTATTTTCATAAGGTTTAACCCCCTCCCCATAAACTTTTCTTTTTCCTTTTTTTTTTTTAACCTCTTTTTTCCTCTCCTAGTTCCCATGACCAGTAAGATCTATGATTTACAATGACAAGCCACTAACCCTGATGAGGATAGAGGAGAGGCCATGGTGAGCTCCCAAGGCAGGCTGGCCAGTACATCTCACACCTTTCTGCTGCTCAGACTGTTCCTCCCAAAATCCAGGGTCCTGTGAGGCAGCTGTTAACACCTGACTTTTGAAAAGCACAGCTGGCTTTTCTTGGGTCCTTGCAGTCAGATTAAGTAAAGCTGAGACTGTGTCTTTACCCTGCTCTCATTCTTCTGGTATAAGGCAAATGCTGAAAATTCAGTCATAGTGGAATGGGTGACAAAACCCTTCAGCATCACCAGTTCAGCTGTCTGGGTCTCTGCTGGAGTGCAAGCGTCCCTTCCAGAGCCTGTGTTTCTGGTTTTCTGTCATAATGAATGAAAAGTCATTGAAAATGGGTAAACCAAAGAATTATATCCTGCAGCTTCAATAGTATCTTGCTGGATAATTTCTGGTCAGAGCTGCTGGATAGCTGCTGTCTGGAAAAGAGCTCTGCTGTGGGCTTCCCTGGAATTGTTAATGCCAAATGTCTCCTTCCAAAGTCCCCTTTTCTGAGTGAGGAGTAGGGCCTTTTTCATAAGATTAGAACTGGGCTATGACTCTTTAAAAATAATATTCTTATGCTGTTTCTGTCAACATATTCACTCTTTCGAAGAAGGCTGTCAGAGGCTGTTTCCAAAAAATAAAAGTGGATTTTAGGCACATTCATTGTCCCAGTTTTAGAAACATTTCTGAATGGATATTCATGAGGGAGGGTTCAGAGATGTTCCTGTCCTCCTTCAGGCTCTGGCTGCTCTGTAAGATTGAGCTGATTGAGCCACGTTTGCTGGGGCTGGGCTGTTGGGATTGTTTAGAAGGATGGAGAGAGACTGTTCAGGGCATGAAGTGGCAGAACAAGGGAAATGGCTTCACACTGTTAGAGGATGGGGTTAGATGGGATTTTGGGAAGAAATTCTGAGTATCCAGTTAGGAATTGGGTGGTGAGGCCCTGGCACAGGATGCCCAGAGCAGCTGTGGCTGCCCCTGGATCCCTGGCAGTGCCCAAGGCCAGGTTGGACACTGGGGCTGGGAGCACCTGGGACAGTGGAAGGTGTCCCTGCCATGGCAGCGGGGTTGACAAGGTGATCTTTCAGGTCCATTCCAACCCAAAGCAATCTGGCATTCTGTGACTCTGTGATGAGTTTGCAGTGTAGAGAGAACCTGGGGCACCTGGGATGTGAACTGGCTATGAATGCACCAGAAGTGGGATTGAGCTTGGTGAGTCAGGCTCAGGAGTGTGCATTCACCTCTGCCTGGTACCTGCAGATAGAGCCTCAGACTCCTGGGTCATGGAAGTGTGGGGAGAGAACCCTAAAACCAGCACAGCCCTCCACGGCTCTGCTTCCAGGATGGAAATCTGAACTGATGTCAAGGCCCTGAGAGTGCTCAGAGCTCTGCAAGGCCCTGAGCAGCCCCACAAGGGGCTGTGCCCACAGCCACACTCCTGCTCCAGCCCAGCTCTGAGCCACGCACCCTCCTGAGCTGCTGTATAGATGTTGGTCTCAGTTCAGTTGTGGACGTGCCCATGCCTGGCTGTGGGTCCCATGGGTTTGTACCCAACCCACAACTGCATTCCCACCTTGATGTCGACCCTGTCTGGGTACCCTGGACCTCACTGAGCATCACTGGTCCTGGTTAACCTCAGCAGAGCTGATCCTGCTGCTGACTTGTGGATTGACTTGTCTCATAGCCATGAACTCCCCTGTGCCCTTCGTGATGGAAGCTGGCTGTCACCTCTGGGCCTTGCTCCCTTCTCTCAGGGTCTGTGGGATGGGCCTTTCCATGCCTGGTATCATTCTTGGCTCTCCAGGGGACAGACAGACCTACACCCACCCTGACACCTGAGATGCTCAAGGAAGTTCATCAAGGCTTGCTGCTCAGTTCCTTTCTGTATTGGACGCACACTGGATACAATTTATTCCTCCAAAGTGCTTGAATGCAGTGTTTCATTGAGGCAGCTGCCATTATGGTAGCACAGCTGCTTTCTACACAGACCCTGCCTAGCCAGGAAAAAAACAGCTCCAGATTCCAGTTGGATGGTGTATCTTTGCTTCCACCCGTTCAGTGAGGGAAATCTGTGGGTTCAGGTCCTCTTCCCAGTCTGTTCCCACAGTGTTTTAGCAACAGGCTCCACCTGTTCATGTCTATAAAGACACACATTAAAAATTTGATAGATTTGAGCAGAGGGGTTTTCCTGTAGAAAGACCTGTTTGGCATAGCCAAGGTGTTTGCTCAAAGTATGGAATTTCAGGCCATTGTTAAGGAATCATTTTCCAACACGTTCAGTGAAGACAGTTTTTTCTCCATAGGTGATGATACAATTCCATCTGAACCTTCAAAATAGTTCCCTGACTAAATCTTTCTGAACAAATACCATACACAAATTATTGATCAGAATTTTTACCTGGAAAAAGTAATGTTGCTGAGACAGTCTGGTCCGTGTTGTGGTGGTTCATCGTGGTAGTGTGTGGATTTGTGTGCCAGATTTTCTCCGTGCTGCCACAGCTTGTCAATCACGGTACTTTAAGGTCTTCCCAAAACCAGGAAAGCCAGGAGGGACCACTGTGATCTCTGGACTGCCTGGAGAAACACATTTTGTAGGATTGCCATGATTGAATTGCACACAGATATGCTTTAGAGAGACATCTAATCTTGCTTTTGAGTGACAGAAAGTGCAGCAATCACATAAGGTAATTATTTTGATGAATTATTGCCTCCACTAAATTAAGACTAAAATTAGCCAGCTGTAGCTTTGAGCACTGGGTCCTATTTATAACCTTGTGTGCTCAGTGAAGGAGGACTAAGTTACT
Organism: Geospiza fortis; assembly: GCF_000277835.1. NCBI lineage: Eukaryota > Metazoa > Chordata > Aves > Passeriformes > Thraupidae > Geospiza > Geospiza fortis. The sequence goes on along the minus strand of NW_005054358.1, from coordinate 903,161 downwards.
GAGTTTCTGTCCTTTCTAGACCTGGCCTAGCCTCTCCAAGCCCTTGTTAAATCATAGGAGTGACTTGTGTTTCCACTGTAAGTTCTGCTGTTCTTGGCCCTTGGTCATCCTCTTGTCTCCTCCTCTGAGTTCTCCAGTCTGTTCTCCACCCTTGGGCAGGGCAGGCACCAGCCCTGGATCAGGAAGGATCTGAGAGCTGGCACTGCCTTCATAATCCCCTTGGAAATTCCTGATTGCTCCCCAAGGAGCACCTCAGCCTCTTCAGCATCCCCTGAGAGCTCCTCTGCAGCCAAGCACAGCAGTGATGAAGCTTTTCCTGCTGCCAGGCTGGAGCCCCCACTGTGCTCAGCATCTCCTGCATCAGGTGTGTCCTTCAGCACAGCCTGGGCCATGCTGCAGGGCTGCAGGGCTGCAGCACAAAGCCCTGAGCTGACTGACTGCAGACCCTGCAGTGGGAATCACCCTCCACATCACTGCAGCTTGCACTGGGGCTGATCTCTGCTGCCTTCTGAGAGGGTTTGAAAAGCTCCACAGCAGCAGTTACGAGGTCAGCTCCCATGGTGCTGTCTCCAGTCTTGCTGCAGATTTTGAGTTAGGAGGTTTTTGTGGCCATTCAGCAACTCAGGATTTTCATTTTTAGAAACATCTTGGCCTTTTCATCAGCCTGAGGCCGTGAGTTCCACAGTGAAGGTGACTTTTCCAGAGCAGAACAGAGGAGCTGTGTGATGCTCTCTACCTGTGTTGCTCAGCCTTCAGAAGGAATTTGGCATCCGATAAACTACAGACTGAACGTTTTATTCCCAATGAACTGTTAGCTTCCTCCAGACTGCTAGAACTGATGTTCCTTTGTCTGTCTTGCATTGCTGCTCAAAACTCTCTCTGCCTAGTGTCAGCTGGAGCAGTCTTCTCTGTGGGGTCTCAGTTTGAAGACATACTCTTCATTTCATTTGGGAGGAAGAAGAAGACATTTTGGAGGTCATCGTAGCATTGAGACTTTTGTTGTCATGTCCCAGAGCAGCATCTGGTCTGCAGAGGATGTGCAGTGATGCTCTCTGTGTCTGGCACTGAAGAGTTGCTGATGGCTGTTTCTCATGGCATTGATGGGGAATAAAGCAGACATTGGTGGGAATGGTCCTCATTGGAAGCAGACAATCCACAAGCTGGAATTTTTCATATCTGACTACATTTTTGCTGGCAGTTTGGCAGCAGCTGGAGGAGGATTATCCATGGAGATTGAAAGGAAGCATAGAGAGCAAAACAAGCCTTCTGCCTATTTATCTGGCTGGTGACCAAGCAGAGAAGTATCCTGACTAAACTGTGAGAAAACCAGTGCATAATTTCCTGCAGAACTACCATGACATGTGAGGAAATGTCAGCTTGGGGCTGTGTGTCAGAGTAAGTGAATCAAAACCCCTGGAATTGCAATGCCCTGTGAATGTACACACTCCCAGTCCCCAGTGCTGCTGCTGAAGGTGAGAGCCAGTCACAGCCAAGGTCTGTGAAGTCTCCTGGGATTTTGGAAATGAGTGTTCCATCCCAGCCTAGGGGACTTCTCCCCTGTTTCAGAGTTAGGCTGTGGTGCTGCCATGGCATTCCCCTGAGAGCTGCTCAGTGTGGATGAGTATTTCTCACTCACACTGTGTAGGATGTGCAGGTGCTGCTGTTGTCCCTCCACTTTTAGGCATCCCACAGTATCACTGTAGAAATCACTGGTAGGGAGCTGGGACTGTGGGTTGGTTGAACCTTCTTTGTTAGTGATTTTTTCATGACAGGTGGTTGGAGTGGGGCTGGTGCTTCAGGACCCATATCCAAATTTCCATAGAAGAGGCCCCTTACAAGTGAAGGGGGTTCTTAGACAGTTTCTCCATTTTTGCAATGGTTTATTTAATCCATGTGGCCCAGATGAAGGGCTGTCCTTCTGAAGGTGTTTCAGGTCACTTTTGGCATTGACAATTCCTGGTGATCCTCACTGTGTGCTGCAGAGACCAAAATACAGATGCATTCAAAGAGCATATCCCAGTAATATTCAGAATTTCTCCACATGTCACCAGTCCGGAGATGGAACCAAAAGCCTTTACTCACTCTGCCTCCTAATTCCATTCCATTCCATTCCCAACAGTGCCCTTTCCTTTGTATTAGGTCAAAGAGACAAGGAATGTAGCTGGAGATCACTAGGATTTATTCAAGGCTCAAGAAACAAAGCTTGTCCCTACTCAGAGATCTGAGTAGTTTGGAAACCTGTTCCCAAAATTCAGTCCATAGACATGGAGGCCAGAGCTGCAGGTGCCCCCAGCCAGGCCATGGCAATCACACAGTGCTCCTGGATGGATGGGGTGATTCCTGCAGGAGCAGGAATGGGTTGGTCCTGTGGCAGTTAGAGGTGTGCATGGGAACTAAGGAGGTTCCCCAGTGTCCCCTCGGGCAAGGGGGGAGCCCAGCTCTGTCCAGGGGCTCGGTGGATCAGCAGCTCCAGCAGGCCCCGCTCTGGGAGCTCCCTGGCTGTGCAGGCACTAGTTCTGAGTGTTCATATCCAGAGTTCTCTCGATCTCCACTCTTCGTGGCAGTGAAGACACAGACGAGCCAGTCCAGCAAAAAGTCCCCGGCGTCCATAAACCGCTGCTCCAGCCTCCTGCACCGTGCGCCCTCCGGTGTCCCGCCCGCCTCCCAGGCCCAGATGTTCCGCGCTCCCAATTCCGCATCCCCAGGAGGCAAGGCCATCACAGGTACCAACTGCCTTTCAGCCTGCTCAGCTGCTCGGTGTCCAGTCCTGCCCTGTTCACCCTTCCTGGCCTCAGTCTGCTCCATCCATGACTGTCCCAGAGAAGCTGCTCCCAGGACCAGCTGAGGGCATTAGATCCTTTATAATCCCTTCCCAGTGACAAGTTGTTTTTGTTAAACATCGTGGTAACCACAAGGTGCAAAAGACCCTGTTTCAAATCCTGGTGTCACAAACTGAGGAGAGCTTCCTGATAAGGATTGGTGTAATGGCTTGTCAGGAATGGGGATTTTTGCTTGGTTTTCAGCACTGTTTGGCATTTAGTGTTTGTTTCCCTCAAGGTGATGTTCTCAGGGCTAGGCCTGTGCCTTTGGAAGTGCAGTGGAGTACAGGTGTTTTCACAGTGCTCCATTCCCCACAGGACCCTCTGAGAGATAAACAGAAAAATCAGTATTACAGAACCACTACTGAGGAGTTAGAAAATGCAAGTTAGGATTGATCCTCCCATTGTCTGTTTCCTCCTTCCGAACAAGACCAAGCCTAAAAAAAAAAATTAAAAGAAGGAAACCAAAGACTACTGAAAAATAATAGTTAATAAATAGGGTGTGAAACATAGTGTGCCATGTGCAGTCCAATGGGAAGCCCCTCTTAAGTCTGTGGGATTGATGGATAGAGATCCCATCTGGGTGCAGAAGGAGGGCTGGTCAATCAGTTGGTGTTTAAACACTCCTAGAATGTCTGGCATGGACAGATGCTGAGTATGAGAGGTGGCTGTGGTGAAAGAGGCCATGGATGCTGAGCAAGGATGGGTTTTGTTGGATAACACATACCCACAGCTGCCAAAGACTTGGTCCATACAGAGAATTTTACTTCACTTTCAAAAGGTTCCAATGCAAGGAGAGATAACAGAGCAAGCTGCCCTCTCCGTGTGGGAAGGGCACAGTAAGACTAAGCAGGTGCATTAAACCAGATTTTTCTTACTGCCAGACCTGGGGGAGGTTTTGGGGGGGAAGCTAAAGGATGAAGACAAAACCACCATGCAAATTCTTTACAAAGATCTTTGGGGCTTGAGACCTCCATCTCACTTCCACTTGTGACATAAGCCAGGACTTGAACCTGGGTCTCTTGGGAGGGGTGGGTTGACCCAAACCATTTTGTCACTGTCTGATTTTCTTGTTATTTAAGGCCTCTTGTTTCTATTATTTATCTGTCAAGTGTCCTAAGTAGATAATGTTTCCAATTCCTTTTCAGCCCTGTTTGATGTGTTTCTGTTTCAGTTGATTTGGTTACCAAGTTTGCTTGTTCTCCTGAACTTTAGGAGTCAGGAGTGTAGTTGATTGAGAATTTGAGAAGCCTGCTTAGGACTTGGAAGGGTCCACTGAGGACTGGCTGGGCCAAAATCCACGGGCTGGGCTCTTCCTTCAGTTCAGGTCTCTGGCAGCCCAAAGCCCATGTGTATGAGCCACGTTGCAGCCCTGGGAGCCTGTAGGGACCCGGGGCCTCTGACAAGTCCTGACAGCAGTTCTGACCACTCCAGTGGTCTGCAGGAATAAAATCATGGTCTGGCTGCACTTTTCAGGAGTCCCCATCACTGCTGAATGAAAGCCTTGTGTCCCCAGCCCTGCCCGGTCTGCAGGCTGTGCCCAGCAGAGCCAGGCCAGGCCGTGTCCCTGTGAAGCCCTCGGGTGACAGTGGGCTCCAGAATGAGAGTGCAGGGCAAGGGCCTGTCCAGCACAGGACACACACATTGCTTTGGCCAGTTCATTTTTGTTTAATCTCTAGTTTATCCTTTGAGCCACCACAGTAAATCCATTTGCCTGGATATTGCAGGCCCAGTGAAGTGAGACAGGACCCCCTTGCACTGTTGAGCTGATGCTGAAGGACAGCAGCTTGAGCAGGGTGGGAACCCCAAGCTGTGCTGTGCAGGGATGCTTCAGGGATGCTTCAGGGATGCTTCAGGGCTTGTGGTCACTGGCAGGGGCAGGAAGCACCTGGGTGCTCTAGAGGAGCCTCCCAGTGCAGTCACTGGGAAATGCCCTGTGCGGTGGCTGGAGAGGGCACAGAAGGCCCTGACAGGAGCTCTGGGGGGGGCTCAGGGAACAAGGGCACTGTTGGGAAGTGTTGGGAAGCACAGAGCCAGAGGATCTTCCACAGCTTTTCCAGACATGGTGGGCAGGCCCTGAGACAACCCTTCAGGCCTCTGCTTCAACATTTGCAGGAGGGTGTTTAGGAAGGGAGTGCAGGTGGCTGGGAAGCACAAGGAAGGCTGGCACAGTGCTTCTGTAGGTGACACTTTGGTGTGGTGCTGAGGCCCCGAGCTCAGTCTCAGACTGGTCACCTGTGCTCACAGGAGTTAAGGGCTGCTTGTTGCCTTAAGGAAGAGTAAGATAAGGGTTGGGTTTTTTTGCAGGGGAGGAAGATATGACCTTTCTGGTTCAGTCAGGACTGGTGTTCATGGGCTCCCTAAGAGCCAATCCAGGCCACCTCAGCCAGAAGGCATTCAAGAAAAATACCCACCTGTTATCCCTTCACTGAATCTGGCCCATTTGCCTCCAAAATGAGGTATTTGACCTTTCTGCTGTACTCAGGGTCTGTGATTATGTGGCACAGGAGCATGTCTTGCCTCCTGTCTACCTGGTTCTGCATCCAGTGTTGACCAGTCACCATTGCTGCTTTGTTCTCCACCCAGCAGAAAATGCTTTCAGCAGAAGAGTGGAAGGCAAAGTGCAAAACAACTTTGAAGAAACAAACAGCAATTCCCAGAACTCCAGTGGTAAGTGTGGTCAGCCTTTCCTGCTGCTTCCATGCTCCTCTCCAAGCAGGATCCAGCTGTGCTCAGTGAATGTTGATGTATTATGGGGCGCCTTGTTTAAGCTCACAGGCAGCCAGCCCTCCTGGGGTAGTGCTTTATTCTCCCTCCTCCCCAAGCTCCTGGCACCCCAGCCCTGTCAAACAGGCCATGTGGGATTCCGGCTGCCAAGGACCAGGTACTTGAGCATAGATTTTTTAGAGGGGAGCCAAGATGTGGAGAAAGGATGGATGGAGATCAAGCAGCACTTGTGCTGTGTCTGCGTATCAGTGCAGTCCTGGTGGAGCAAAGACATTTGCAAGCAGCAGAAGTTTGAGGACTGTGGATAGAAGAGCAGTTTGCAGGTTACAGTGATGCTGAGCCTGACAGTTTATTTAAATGTCACTGTAACCAATGTTCAGCTGCTTCTACAGTCACTGTGTGGAGGTCACAGGGAATCAGATGTGAGACTGAAATACATGTGCTAGAAGGAAGGAAATTCCCCTCCACTTGTGCAGTTTCCTCGCAGTGTTAAGTCCATATGGTAGTAACTGAACATAATCAGTGGCCTAAACAATTTTGTTCAGATCCACCACCTACAGAGTTTTCTGTGCAAGGTTTTTATCCTGCCTGTGTATTGCCCAGCCTTCCAGTGGGCCACTACCATTCTCCTAATTGGAGCAAAAGTGACAGACCAGATGAAACATAAATTTAGCATCTTGCTGCAGAGATAAATGACATGCCAGCAGAAAAGCCTGGCCTCCCTCCATTCCCCATCCAAGAGAAGCAGAATAGGTGGGGCTGGCAATGCCTCTGGCTGGAATGGGCAGGTGAGGGGTGGGATGTCTCCCTGGAGCAGGTTACACAGTGTCTGTTGGGGGTTAGACCTGCCTCAGAAGCAAGTAAGGGGCTTTCTGGAACCACGTTGAACAGCAGGGAGGTGGTGTTGGAAAACCCATGTGTGGTAGCAGAGTGGGTGATGGGAAATGGGGAAAAATGTTGTTTGTTGCTAAAATACTGTGTGTTGTGTTTTGGGGAAAAATCCTGTACTAATCCATCATTCACCACAATTGCAGCTGGTCATTCGGGGACAGAAAAACCTAAAGAAAAGAGGTGTAAGCAGAACCCATCAGGTGAGCTTGTCTCTGTTTCAGGCCCTTAGTCCTGTTCCTGCTGGACACTCAGGAGTCCTTGGGGCTGCCCAGGCCCTGGTCAGTAAGCCCAGCCTGGCTGTCAGACATGACTCAAGGCAGTGCAGTCTCTGAGTTCCAGAGTTCCCAGCCTGGCTGCAGCTCTGGACGTGGCCCTGGCCTCTCAGCAGCTCATGTCTTGTCTTCTGGGGGTGCTGTCAGTCTTTGAAGGGTTTCAAAGCCTTTAAGTGCACATCTATAAATGCCAATACACCACTTGGGGCCCTGACTCCTCTAGAGCCATTGGAAAGTAGCAGCCTGAGATTGTACCTATTTTATTCCTGTCAAACCTTGTACAACCAGCAAAGGAAGGGCAGAAATATCTTCCTTCCTATCAGACAGCTCATTCCTGAAGCCAAGAAAGCTGCATTGGAAACCTGCTGGCTGCTCTTGTCAAGTTTTGCAGGAGGGGAGATGAACCTGTCCAGGAGGCACTGACAAGAAACACAAACAGTGGCTGTACTCAACAGTCCAAGCCTTCAGTTCTTTCTGAAATATTAAATACTGACCCACTGTTGCTGTGACACATCTCCCAAACTCTCCCTGCCATCTCCTTGTACCAGCTCACATCACACTCATCCTCCTCAATCTGTTTCTTTCTGGACCGCAACATTTAAAGCACATGAGTGAAAGTTCACAGCAAAAACCAAAACCAAACCAGAAATTCTTACAAGTTGAGTAGCAAGTTTCATGTGATTTGCTCATCTTGTTTCCCTGTAAGGAGTGTTTCTGTCTGCACCATGTGTAGTGTCAGTTTATTTTAGTGGCTCAGTCGAGGGCCTGGCAGGCTGCAGAGGAGTTGCAAGGCACTCACCTAGACCTTGATTGAGCAGGAAACCTGAGGAACTCTAGTGAGCTGCCCAGGACTGGTCTGAGGGCAGTTGGGCTCTGGTGGAAGTAGTTGCTTTCTGCATTAAGGAGCTGACATGCTCCTGAAAGCCAGGCTGGTGCATGGGGATGTATAAACTTTTCCCTTTTTCCTTCCTTTATCTGTCCTGCATCTTCTTTTCTTCCCCAGCCATTTTTCCCCCTTTGGCTCAGTTTTTGTGCTGCTTCCCATTCAGTGCTGTTTTCCAGCCCTTGCACCAAGCCATTTTCCTTTTATTCCTTCCAGTTCTCAGGAGTCCCAATGGCCTCGCTGACAGCAGCCTGGGTGAGCATGACCAGGCACCCAGTGTGTCACTGGTGGTCAGAGAGGCCTGGAGAGCTCTGTGTGCTCAGCTGTCCAGGCAGAGCTCTTTGCAGCTGCCTTTTGGAAGGAAGAGCTGACATGTCCTTGCCTCCTCCTTTTCCTTCTTTCCATGGCTGTGTCTCAGTGGGTGTGACAAACCCCATGTGGCTCAGTGTCACATGTGGGATGGGAACTCTGGGGTGATGCTGGCACCATTGGCTTGTCCTCTCTTGTGCTCCAGCCAGCAGATTCCTCCCAGGCAGGGAAGCAGGTGGTGGTAATGTGGTGGGCAATGACAGAAGGATGGACACTTCTGTCCTCCCACTCCCATCTGCTGTTTGCTTGTCACCAAACTGCTGCTGTAAGGAACAGTCACCAGGTTTGGGAGGTAAATGTAGGTCCCAGCTGAGCAGCCAAGAGCTGTGTGGCTTGGCCTTGTTAAATGCCTGATGGCTCTTGCTCTCTGTGGGTGTGAGCTTTGTGTCACAGGCTTGGATACAGAGATACCAGAGAGCAGCAGGAGATTTTTAGGCCACGTAGCTGGGGACATTCTGCTTTTGCCTGGTGTCACCATCCTGACTGCAGTGGCACAGACCCCTTGGTGTCTGGAGTGAGGGGCAGGACAAGCAGAACAGGGAGGTCAGTGACTAAAATCACCTAAAATACTCAGGGGTGCAATGCTGTAGGGAGTCCTGAGTGGGAATAGGAATGGAACTAGAATGGAAAATGTTGGATTTCAGATGTCTCTTCCCTATGCACACACCCCCAGTCTTGTCTCAGTGAGTGCAGGTACCTGGCACCCTTACCTGTGTGACCTGGCATTGGCTGCCCATAAACCAGAGCTCTGAGCTGGGTGCCAGACTCTGCTTTGGGCCTGAGGTGAGTCCCAGCTCTGTCTCCCAGCAGGGTGGGCTGGAGGCAGGGAGTGGATGAAGGTCTCAAGCTGTTCATCCACATTATGATTGGAGAGTGCCCTTTTACTCACGGAAAAGGGCCTCCACAGCCACTTGAACTTGCTTTTTGATGAAATCTGAAAGATCCACAGTGCTGTAAAAATAGCATCCTGCTAAAGTGTTCCAATTGCTCCCTTCTGCTGCCTGGGGAGCACAGGCTGCAGAGGTCCCAAGTCACACAGAGCTTCTGTTCATCCACTGCTAAGCTAAGGGAGGGCCAGAAAGCAGTGCCATGACCTGATCCTGAAGCATGGAATTGGCTCACTGGGATGAACAGCAGAAGCTGTTATTCCTTAGGGTGCCATAAAGCTGCTTTCAAGGGAACCCTCCCTGGTGGGGGCCATTCTGCCAACTCTTGACACATGCTGGGGTTTTAAATTCTCAAGAGGCCAAACAATATTTCAAGGCCAGCTTGTGCAGTGTAAAAGGCAATGGTGATCAGCCTGGGCATGGCTAGGGAAACCCCCAGAAAGGGGCTGAACTGAGTGTTGTGTCCACAGTGAAGGTCACTGCCTTCCTTTCCATCCATGTGAGTTGGAGAGGAGCCTTGGCTGGGGCTGGGCCCTGCTCTGGTGCCCTCTGTCACCTCAGGGCTCCCAGGCTTTGGGGTCTCCCTGGGGTCTCCCTTCCTCTGACTCCAGGCAGGGACAGTGACCTTCCTCAGGGACAATAACCATCTCTGACTCAAGTGTTCACAGCCTCCTGCAACTTGAGCCCTTGTTTTGGGCACTGTGGATGACTCCTTTGTGAAATGAAGGCCAAGAGGGATTAAGGGAATTGTGAGAATTCAATAAATAAAAGAAAAGCAAAAAATAAGAAAAAAAGCTCTTTAGTTTCAACACCTTCAAATACAGCTATCAAAGGGGAAATCTAATTGAAATTGTCAGTGTTTGTTGAAGTCTGAATTTGCTTGATGTTGCAGGTGTGAAAGAGAACAGTTAAAATTATGTAGGGAATTGGGAAATATTTTGAACTTTCAAGGTTGATTTAAGCTGTATAAATATGTCTCAATTTCATCTGCTGCTTTAGGGAACTACTACTGTAAGAACTTCCAGTGCAACAAATTTTAGCATTTAGAGTTTTTAAAATGTCAACACTTTTCATTCCTATTTACACAGGGAAGCTTTGCTTTCCAGCACTGTTTTTTCCAGAGTGGGGAGAGGGTCAATGGAAATGTCTTCTTTTTTCAAAGCAGTTTGTGCCAAGCTGAGATGAGATTGAGACCAAAAAGATATGATTTTCTACATTTGATATAGAGTAAAAATTCTTGGAAAGGCCTGAGAATCTCCTGTTGTCAGGATTTAAAGGACATAGGACTAGATTTTAAACATGGATTTTCAGAAACTGCTTTCTTCCCTGGTGTGGCCATACATCCCCTTCTGCTCCGGGGTTCTGCTGGAAAGACAGAACTTCTAGGATAGCATTTTTGGTGTGTGAGTGCAGCTTTAGTGTTTGGGGCATAATAATTCTTGATTACTGATTGCAGTGTGACATTAGCACAGCCAGCCCCCGTGCCTCTGCCTCCTGAGGTGCACCCAGCTGCCTCTCAGGCTCTGTCAGCACAAATACAACTTCCATTAACATTCATCTGGCAATTCTCTTTCTCATCTGTGGTTGGTTTGTGACTGCTGCATGTCTCCATGGAGCTGAGAGAGCCAATGGCCAAATTTGGGGAGTGAGGAAAAGGGGAAGGGGGAGTTGTTCTGTGAGCTTCACTCTGTGCACAGCACAGGGAGTGCTGGTGATGGGGTGGCACAATTGCACAAATAGCCAGAGCTGCGTTTTCAATGCAGGCTTAAGTGCTGTGCCCAGAAGGAGGGTCAGCAGCTGAGTGCAGTTCCCACCAGGAGAATGAGAATCACACAGGGAGAGTTCAGTTGAGAAAGTGTCATTTTGCTTGGTTGCATAAATAAGTCACTGTGTCCAGTGGGCATTTGTGTGGAATTGAGGTTTCTAGGAATGAACTGTTTATTTCTGGCGCCACATTCATTTAAGCTGTTCCAGACTTCTCATGTTCAACAGGCAGCTTGCAGACAGGAAGAAATATATCTGGGTTAAAATAACCACTCAGCAGCCAGTCTCTGTGGGTGATATCCTGCCAATTGCTCCAGAGCCCTGGGACACTGGGGAGGAACTGAGGCAATGCATGTGAAAGCGTTGAGGCAAGGAGCACTCAGCAGAACTGGGACACACAGCCAGGGCCAGGGTTGAGGACTGCAGTGTGCAAGCACAGATACTGGGCTGGGGCTGGGGCTGGGCAGGACATGGCCAGGACAGTCCCTGGGCGAGCAAAGTGTGGGCAGGAAAACCCAAACTCTCATTTTGCCTGGAGAATCTGTGGAGGGAAAGATTACAAAGCCCCAGTGCAGGTGATTGATCATTAATCAGTCACACTCTGGCATTTCTGTGACTGTTACCTGGATAGGTAACTTTAGTGGAAGTGACTGTGCTGTAACAGGGACCTGGCAATGCATGGATAAAAAAATTGTCCAATTATAAATATGAAGACCAGAAAAATCCTAAGAGTCTTCCTTCACGTGAACCAGTGTTGTACTGAGTACCTGAAGTGCTGTTTCATACTGACAGTGCTTTCATGTGAGTAGGAAGCCAAGCAGAATGAGGACACTGTGTCAGCACTTCTGGCTGGAGAGCAGCCAGAGGTGGTGCTGAGAATTCCTTGGGCTGCTTTAAGTGCTCTGTGCCACTGCTGGGCTCTGTGCCTGCTCCAGGTCAGATTCTCCTCAGAGGGGACAGTGAAGTTGGGGTTTGTCCCTCAAAAGCTGAGGTGCTGCTGCAGGAGCCCTGCAATGCCTGGAGCCCCGGGCAGTGCCATGGGCACAGTGTGTTCCCTGAGGGAGCAGGGCAGGGAGCCAGCCACAGAGAGGAGGAGCCTGGGGGAGCCTGCCCTGCTCAGCTGCCCAGCAGGACCAGGTTAGGGACCTGTTTCAGTGAAGATCTTGCCCCAGCTCCAGATCTCAGCAGCTGCAGGAGCAGCTGGAGCCCTGCTGGCTGATCACAGTGTGTGAAGTGATCAGCAACATTCCCTGTGAGCTGGTGTCTCCCATGCCTCACCTTTCCACAGCACTGTCCAGTCATGTCTTTGCCCAGCATCATCCATGCCTTCATCTCCTTTCCTTAGGGGCTGGCCCTGCCACCTGGAGCCCTTTCCAGCAGCTCAGGTGCTCAGCACAGGGATGTTTAGCAGGAAGGCTCACTGTGCTTGACCCATGCAGTTCCTGAGGATGATTTTCCTTCCAAGGAAACCAAGCCTAGTGTGTCAGAGAGCCCTGAGAGCCTCAGTCAGGGATGTGCCAGCTCACAGCCTTGGACCGGGACCCTTCTGGAAATGCTCTGGGTCTGTGACTGAATACTTAACATTAATAATTAATGATTTCTGCCCCTCTGCAGGGGTCTGACCCTAAAGGACCTCACCTGGGGACTGTAGGAAACCACACATAGTCTGAGGTGCTGGGATCACTGCTTCTGCTCCAGGGCACTGGGGCTGGATGCAGACAAATCCTGGTTGCTCAAGGGGCAGCCAGCACCCAGTTTTCAGTCACACTTTACAGAAAGACAACCTGCAAGATGTGCTGCATAGGAAGTGTGCATTCTCAGCCTGAAGTAAATGCACTGCTTAGGAACTCTCTCCTTTGGCATCCAGGGAGAGTGGAACACCCTGGTTTTCCCTCCCAGCTTTAGTTTAAAGAAGCTGCATGGTGAAACTGGGAATTTGCATCTGGATCATCAAAGAAAGCCTTTGTAAAGGGTTTCTTGCCCCATGGCTTTTCTTTGCTGGCCTCCCCCCCTTGTTTTCATTACTGTAGCATTGGGCGTGTGTTAAAATCTCTGGACATTTTAAACTGGACAGGAAAGATGCAGAACCCTGGCCATGAGAAATTGGGCAAGGAAGAGAAAATGGACACGTTGGACTTGTTGGATTTTGTGTTAAATGGAGCTCCCATCCTGCCCTGCCCTGGATAACTCTGGAAGTGTGGAGTAGGGATAAGGAGCAGGGAGCAGATGGGCAGAGCTGTGTAGAATGCAGCAAGTTCTCTGCCAGTCTCAATATTTAAATCTCTTTCTTTTTTGCAGAAACCGCAAGTCCCCTGATTTCAAATCCTTTCCCGCTTTTACAAAGTAAGTGTGATGGATGTCTGTGGTGCAAAAGGCAGGGACTGCCCTCCTGCAGCCCTGCTGCCCTGCCCTCTGAGCAATTTTCATCAATAAATGCTTTTTTATTATGAGTCCAGGTGTCAGAGAATAAAATGCCTCACTTCTGTGGCTCTGGTGTCAGATTTAAATGCCCCAGAAATCCTCCAGGGTGTTTCTGTGCAGTCTGGGGCTGCCAAATCACTTCATATTCAGTCTTCGGGGACTTTTTTGTGGGCGTGTTTTGAGACCAAAATGTGAAAATGACCCCATATTGAAGTTACATTTGCACACAGAAAAACTTGTGGTCGGGGCTCAGCTCAGTGAACACCTGCCCAGAGCCAGTTCCTGTGGCCTGGCGTTGGAAACTGGGAGTGAGCAGGGCTGGGATGGGTGGACAGGGGGTCTCTGCTGCAGATTCTGCCCTGTGGCCTTGATGTTTCAGCAGGTGGAGCTTCTTCCTTTGCCTTGCAGTGTGTTTGGTTCCTGGCACTGGCTTTGGGGTGATTTGTGCCAGCCTGGTGGTGTGAGTCAGCCCTGAGTGCCACACCCTGAGCGTGGCCCTGGTGGGGAGGAGGACAGCTGTTCTTCTCCTCTTCCAAACCTGAGGGGGAACCAAGGGCTTTATTGAGAACACGAGTTCATGCAGGAAGAGAAATCCAATTAATGCCGAGACGTTTGACAAGGGTGGTGAATTTGGAACTCCCCTTTTCCAAGCATACTCGAGAGCACCTTGTTACCTCTTACTGTTTGAGCTGGCTGGAAATGACAGAAGGTCTGTTTGCAAAAAGCTTCCACTGATTTTGGGGTGTGGTGGTGTTTTTGTAGGAGCCCGCTGCTGGTTCTCCTGCCTTGTCTCATGGGTTTGTGTCAAAGGGAACGTGCAATTCACTGTTAGTAAAGCTAAAGCCAATGGAAACATTGGGTGGAAATGCTGAGAAGTTTTCCTCACAGTTGTTCTGCATTTGTTTTTCACCAAGATGTGGACAGAAGTGTTGAAATGTGGGTTTTTACTGCTGAGGAAAGACAGCCTGGGGGGCTGTCCCTGCTGAGCCATGGTGACACCCTGCTGGGTGCCTGTCACTGCACAAGCACCTCAGGGCACTTGCTGAAACTTTCTGTTAAAGCTCTCAACTCCTGTTCACTCCTGGCTTCAGACCAGGCTCTGCTATTTTCCCTGGCTTAGATGTGGCAATGAGAGTTAACATGGGAATTAGAGTGATTTATTTAACCCAAGCACAGGCGCTGGTTTTCCTCTGCCTTGCCTCACACAGCTGGGGCCTTGCTCACTGGGTAAAGCACTGCTAAAAGGGTCTAATTATAGCCTTGGGGAAAGACGTTTTAAATGGTGCAACCAGATGTGAGTGTTAGTTCTGTGTGGCTCAGGACACTGAAGAGGTTTCAGCAGCTGCTGGTTGAAACCTGCTCTCAGAAAACACCTCCACAAGCACAGGGGGCTTCCCTTGTCCCACCAGCAGCTGGGAGCAGAAGGACAGAGAGCAAAAGGAGAGACCTGGGGCCCTTTACTGAACTCAGCCCACCTGAAGGAGAGCAGATCCCTAAGGATGAGTAAGGAAGAGCTGAAATTCCCAGGGGAAGGACAAGCAGAGGTCCAGCAGTGGTGGGAGAGAAGGAGAATGGGCCACAGGTGTGGCTCAGATGGGTGTGCAAAGCAGTTTTGACAACTTTTCCAGTTCATGGTCAAAAGACATCAAAGGGGGGAGGATTTACTGGATTACCAGCCCAGGTGAACAGACTTTTCCCTGGTTTGGGATACAGATTGCCTCTTTCTTCTCTCCACCTTCCAGATCCCTCTTCCTCTTCTAGCCCTGGCACATCCCACCCTCCCTCCAGCCAGCCTGACTGTTCCCAGCTCTGTACTCCGGAGCATGAGGGGCTCAGGAGCTGAAAGCTCAGAAGGATGAGGGTTGAGAGAGCTCTGGGAAGGGAATTGAGTTCATTCATTCCCGTGGGGATTCTGCACATCCTCCCAAGCATCCCTTCCCCTGCTCCCTGGAATACTTTGGAATTGTTGGGTGAATTTAAATTTTATGCTTATTTTTAACGTGGCTCAGTTTTATTTGTGGTAAACTTAAACTTCGGTATGTCTTTGTGTCAGAATTATTTAGAAAATGCTTTGGCATTTTCAGAATATGAAATTAGCTTTTGAAATAGGTGGTGATTTTGTTTCCAAGTTTGGACATTTCTGGAGTAGAAAAGAAGGGGTATCTTTTGGAATTGAGATGAAAATCAACACATTTTTTCTGAGAAGAATCACAAATGAGAGATTTTACCAGTTCACTGTGCACTGAGTAGCCAGAGATTTGTGGTGCCAAATGGAGGAGTTTGAGATGAAGAGCTTTGGAGACCTTGGTGGTCACAGCCTGCTGGATGCAGATGGGAGAACCTAGAAGAGACTGGGCAGGGGTGAGGGGGAGCCAGGCAAGGAGAGAGCTAGAAAAATAACACAGGTTTGTGCTGATAAAATAGCTGAGAATACAGCAGGAGGGAGGTGAAGCAGCTCAGGGAGACAAAGTGAGCTGAGAAGGAAGTGTGAGTGCAACAGGAGAGCAAAATGAGTGTGGGAGATGTGGAGCTTGGAGAGTGCTGTTTGATGGGGGCTTTGCCTGCTGCTGAGGCTGTGACTGAGCTGGGGAAGAGCTGTGCTGTGCTGGAGTCCTGCTCCCAGGGCAGCTGGGGCTGTGTGGGGCAGAGAAGGGCCCTGGCAGTGCTGAGCGGGGCTTCCCCCACTGCCTCCCCCTCTGCACTGCAGGCAGGGGGCAGAAGGGAGTGCAGGTGTCTGCTGAGGTGTGGCTGGCACAGGAGAGCTGCCAGTGTCCAGGGGACCGTGGGGTGACACCTGGGCTGGCAGCCTTAATGCAGCTCTGACAGGCACGGCAGGGGCTGCTCTCCCCTCTGGTGGAGGGGCAGGGAGAGAGGGTCACACAGCCAGGGGCCTGTCAGCAGCAGGCTCTCAGAAGTGTGGCTGCTTTCCTTAGAATATTCACAGGTTAATTTTGACCCCTGAAGGGGCAGTCAGGCCCCCTCGGTTTGAGGCATTGCCATCTGAGCAGTCTGGGCTCCATGAGCAGCAGAGGCACAGGTGTGTCTGTAACACAGGTCTTTGGCATTGAAATACAAGCCCAAGAGGGATGGTATGCACCCACAGGGAGCCTTCTCCTCTCTGGCAATTAAAACCAAGTCAAAACAATTAGATTGCATTGTACCTCTTGTGGCATTGTACCACAACTACCTCACTGCTGATTTCAGCAGACACAGCCAGTCCCTGCTAATTCCCAAGGACCAAAATCCCCATGTGCCACTCAGCTGTCCAAGTCTTCTCTTTTCTCCACAAGCACAGTTACTTAAGTACCAAATTTCCAAACTTCCATGCTGCAGCAAGCCCAGGAGCAGCATCACGAGCAGGCACAGTGAGTTCAAGCATTGAGCACAACTCCAGGCAGATCTGGCTCCATCATTCCAGAGGCTCTAGGTTCTGTGGGAAAGGTTTGACCTCACAGCATAGAAGTACAGCTTATACAGACTTGTTCATGCTCTCTTTTATGTTTTTCCTCACGGATTCCTGTAGTCTTGAGGTGGGTTCTGGGGTTTTCTCTCTGAGATAGACTTCTCACAAGGTATAGGCAGCCTTGTGCTTCCCTGGGGTTTGGTTCTTCTGTCTTGGGTGCTGGTACTTCTGCTTATTCGTTGATGCAGAATATGTTTTTCTCTTCAAACTCAGATCTAGACTTCTGAAATACTGTAGCAATAGACTCTGCTCCATGTGTGTGCCAGGCATTTGTATCCACAATTGTTCATATACCACATGTTTGTCCATTCTGCTGCTCCGGGACAAAATGCCCCAGTGAGAGGTGGCAGTGCTGCTGTGGCTGCAGGGACTGAGGCAAACTGCAGTGTTCCCAAATTTCAGCACTGTAGTTTGGGATCACATCTGTCAACCATGCACTCTACTGATACTGTTTAGACAGGCAACTGCAAACATTTGCTTTTAGGTTAATTCAGTGGAAGAAATGCACTTTCAACATAGAACAGGGCTAAATGTATCTTCCAGCTCACCAGGGAGCTCTGCACCCAGCTCTTTCCTCACTCCAGCTCGTCCATATTGCTCTGGCACACGGCTCTCCTGCTCTGCTCGCAGCCTTCAGGCACAGGCCTGGTTCCTGTGCTTCCTGCCCTCCACCTCTGCTTCCCTGGCATCCTGCTGCCACCCAGCCCCGTGGCACCCACCAGTCCCTGGTGTCACTGCACTTGGTGACAGCCACAAAGCCCCAGCTGAGTTCCCCCATGGCACTGCTCCACCCCCAGCCTCTGACTACAGCATTTGTCACAACCCAGTGCTCCTTGTCTCACTCAGGAGGGGCAGCAGACACTGGAATTGGACAGACCTGGATGGAAGATGAGTCCAGCAGGCTTTACTCCCAGGCACAAACCAGCAGGGACACGCTCGAGGCAGGCTGCAGCAGCCTGGGCCAGCAGACCTGGCCAGTGGGCAGCCTCCCGGAGAAACTTATGCAGGTCCCTGAGATGCCCACCCACGGCAGCAGGGGCCTCCTGCAGTGCCCTGCCTGTGCCCTGGCAGTGAAGTGCAGCAGGAGGAGGTGCCCAGCCCAGCCCAGCAGGCAGAGCCGTGCCCGGGCCCTGCCCCGCTCGCTGTGCCCGCAGCTTGCACACTGAGGTATGCACCTGTGCTGCTTCCCTGCAGACTCTGTGTAATTCTTCTGAACTGATTTCTCCCAAACAGAGCCTTACACCTGTGGAGCTTGTGGAATCCAGTTCCAGTTTTATAACAATCTCCTGGAGCACATGCAGTCCCACGCAGGTAAGCTGGGCACTTTAACTCGCTGCAAGCAGAGAATAAATTCTGTGCTGCTGCCTGGTGCTGACCCCAATGTGTGTCTGTAGGGCTCTCAGTGCTCCCCATTCCCACAGCCCCAGTCATTTCACTGCAACAAACACAGTCATCCCTCAAAGGCTGGAGCACAGAGGCTCAGGGTGTGTTGTACATATTGCTCCTTTCCACAGGGAGAGAGGGAGTGTGCCGTGCTAGCTCAGAGTCCATCACACTGCTCATTGCCTTTATCCAGAGCTAGCCAGAGAATCCTCACTGCATAAGCTCCTCCAGCAAGTTAAACCCCACCTCGTGCCAAAGGGATGGCTCTCATGGAGCAGGGCAGCAGAGCCTTTGCCCACACAAGTCCTGTCCTGTGCCTGTGTCTCCTGGAGTTCTGCAAAGGACTGAAATGTGTTCTCAGAAGAAGAATTTGCCATTTCAGCAGCTGTGTTCAGTTCCCTCTCAGCTACCTACAAATGAGAATTCTTAAGAATCATTCCAGTGCTTTGTTTCTAAATCACTGGTTTTGTTTCCTGTCTTGATACATAAGAGATGATTTTAAAATTTCAAAGCCAAACCTGTTTCAAAGACAGCACTCAGCATATTCAAAAATGTAGAAACAGAATTCATTTTATATTGGCAGATTTTTTTCTTTTTTTTTTCCCTCTTGAATTCAAGTGAACTAGCACAGTTTTAAGAACAATTAAATCCCCTTTGACAGACCTGTGTTCTCCAACAGACAGCTGCTCTGTTGAGATGCAGATGCAAGCCCTGAGGAAAATGGCATGGGAGGACAAGAGGCTTGAGGAAAAGTATATTTTCCTTTCTGTAATAATGTTAATCAAAGTTCTTATCTTGCTCTTTATTTTAGTTTTAATCCTAAATTTAATAGTGTCACTTGAGTTCTTCTTCCATGAGGTTCCTCTATTCCATTTCAGTTCCTGCTGGCAAATCTTAGTGCAGGCTTTGTGTGTTGTTCAGCAGCTACTTTGATTATCATCTGTGTGATTTACACTGAGACTTTGAGAGCTGTTTGTTAGCAGAAGGTGTGAGTTTGTGTTTCTGGTAGAGCACTGGAGTTCTGTGCAGTAGTGGGACTCTGTGTTACCCCGAGGAGCAGTGGACTCTGCTCAGGGCAGGGCAGCCTCACTCCCTGGCTGTGGGTCTGTCCTTGCTGTCCATGGCAGTTCTGCTGCCTCCACACTGTTCCTGACCATCCTGTTCTTGCTCTGGGCTCTGGCACTGAAATGGAACATTTTGAGTTACAGCTCTGGGTGACACCAAGCACAGGAGCTGAGGAGACAGGGGCAGCTCACTGAAGGTTGAGCTGTTGCACATTTTAAGCTGGTGCTACCTGCAGCTTCCTCCTTGTTTCTTCTTTACAAATGACCCATAGGGGTGGTGCTGAGGGCTCCCTGTGAGGGTGGGCAGGCCCTGGCACAGGGTGCCCAGAGCAGCTGGGGCTGCCCCTGGATCCCTGGCAGTGCCCAAGGCCAGGCTGGGCAGGGCTGGGAGCAGCCTGGGACAGTGGGAGGTGTCCCTGCCATGGCTGGGGTGGCACTGGATGGGCTTTAAGGTCCCTTCCCACCCAAACCAGTCTGGGATCCTGTGGTTTTTCACCTGGGTTACTTTGGCCACAGAACAGGGTGGAGGGAGCAGTATCTGTGATAGGGCTCCTGTCACATCGTAGCTCTAAATGGGTAAATGCCCTCTGCCCAGCTCAGGATTCTCTTGGTAAGCTCTGTTTTCTCCTTGCTCCCTGCTCTGTTTGCAAGTCCCATCCTGTGCCTGGCTCCTCCTGCTGAAGTCTCACTGGTGCAGTGACAGTGAGGTGTCCGTGTCTCCTTCAGCTGCTTCCTGCAGCGCCCCCGAGGCTGTGCCCGTGTCAGACACTGTCCCCTCTGTGCCTCACAGTGCCTCACACTGTCCCCTCCCGTGGCCTCTCGGGTGGTGCCTGGCAGCCCTGTGCTCACAGCTCTGCCTCCCTCCCCGTGTGCAGCTGTGGGATGAGGGCAAAGCCAAAAGAGAGGCAGGAGCCCTGTGGGCAGCGTTGGTGGGTGCCCAGCTCTGGGTGAGCTGTGTCTGCAGGCAGCACTGAGGGCACACAGGGCCTGCAGGTGCCCTGGCAGCACTTTGTGCCTTCAGGCTGACAGGAGGTTGTAGTGAGGTGAGGGTTGGTCTCTTTTCCCAGGGAACAACTGACAAGGGCGAGAGGAAAGGGCCTGAAGTTGTTCCAGGGGAGGTTTAGATTGAAGGGTTCTCAAGCACCCTGAGCCCAGGGCAGGGGTGGGGTCGCCATCCCTGGGAGTGCTCAGAGAACACTTGGATGTGGCATCTGGGGACACTGCTCAGTGGTGAATGTGGTGCTGGGCTGGGCTGATGGTTGGACTGGGTGATCTTAGAGGTCTTTTCCAGCCTAAACAAGTCTGGGATTCTGGGGTTTCCATATCCAAGAAGCAGCATTGCCCCAACGTCTCTGAAGTCTGGGAGTGCAGGAGCCTTGCAGTGGTCAGCAGGGCTGGTGGCACAGGATGCAGGGACTGGGGACTCAGGCATGGCAGTGGTTTGTCCCTGGTCAGGGAGTGTTTCATTTTGGGATGCAGAGAGCCAAGAGGCCAGTATGGGTCGAATGCTCCCTCAGTTCATGTGTTCAGCAGCCCAGTTTGCTTTGTCCTGTCTAATGCAAAGGGCTGATCTCTTCCAGTGGCTGTGCTGCCTCCCCTGGACCCTTCTCACGAGGGACAGAAGCCAGGGAACGTGCTGCTGGCCTCCAGAAGCAAAATCAGGGACATACTGGCTCTTGAGTCATTCAGAGGGCTGAGCCCTGAGGCTGGAAGGTAATAAGGAGAGATTATAGCTTCATAAAGCAGCTACATAGTGAGGAGAAGCAATTAGAATGTAAATTGGGTGCCGAAAGGCAGAAATAGAACAGCAGAGCACCAGGCAGAGGAATTTGTTCTGTAATTACACTGAACAATATACAGCTTTGACTCCCTTTAGAGTACTTTGTTCAGGTAGAGTGCTGCCATATAATGCCCTTCCTACAATCTAGGCCTAAAAAAACAAAAGGAGGACTAGGCTGAACCTGGATTAAAGGATTGGAGGCATGAAGAAAAATTAAGAACCATGATCTGTGTAGTTCACAGACTGCCTGATAAGGAAGATGAGGCTGAAATGTACAAATCTCATTAATGCCACTCTGAATGCCAGCAGATATTTGTATATAATAAATCCCCTATTATTAGGGAATAGATAAAAGAGTTATGGTGAGGAAATACAGAGGGTTTCTCCCCCCTACCCATCCCTCACCAAGACAAGGAGGGCCTGAACCATGAGCAAAGTTAGCAGGCAAAGTTACCCAGCATTTTCCTTTGCCCACGCACAGATGTTTGGAGTTGAGGACAACGGTGACATTGGCTCAAGAGCAATTAGTGTGGCAGATGCTGGGGGAAAGGTGATGTGTCCCATGTGGTCACTGGTGCCCTCTGAGGCACCTCGTGCTCTTCACATCTCTGCACACCTGCAAAGGCCAGCCCCTGGCTGCAGCTGAGCCTGGCAGCACTCCCTGGGTACCCAGCCTGGCCAGGGAGCTCCCCAGGCACACACGGGCCCAGGACATAGAGGCTGCTCTGGGTCATGTCCTGGATTGCTCTGGGGGACTGCCCCACCTGTGCCAGTGCAGTGCCCACTGAGCAGCCTGTGCCTGGTGATGGGCACTCTGCAGTGCCTGGCAGTGAAGGGCAGAGCTGCTCACCTGGAGAGGACTTGGAAGGAGCACAGCACTGGAGCTCCATCACAGCCCTGCTGGTGTCCCTGCTCTCCCGGGTTGCTGGCATACATGGAGCAGAGCAGAGCTCTGCCCTGTCCTGTGTGTCCTGCTGCCCCCGGAGCAGCCTGGCAGAGCTGTGGGTGCCTCAAGGCACTGCTCCAACTCGTGTTTCTCTGCCCAGAGCACAGGGCAGGGTCAGTGCACTCTGTGCTGGTGTCCCCAGGCTGCAGGGGCTGCCACCTGAGCTGGGCAGTCTGCACTCCCTGTAAAATCACTGGAGAGTCAGTTCAGGTGGTTCTCACCATGGTGGTTCTCACTCCCAGAGAGGATCCAGTTCTGCCTGGGTGAATGAGTGGCACCCCTGAGTGTAAAAGGAGCCCTAATGGGCCACCTCAAAGAGAGGTGTGTCTGACAGGGGTCCAGAATTAGGTGTGATGAGTCCAGCTGTGATGAGCAAATGGCCTGTTCTCTTTTCCTTGGTTTTATTTCCATCCTTCTGCTCAGCCTGGTCATCAGTCTCTCCATCTTTCTGCTTCCTCTTCCAGCCCATTTCACTGTGCACTGCTCCTTCACAGCCTGTTTCACAGCACCATTTCATACTGAAGCACACTAAGAACTTGAGAATTTCCGCTGGAGGGTGGGGAGAAATTCTTGGGGCACAGGAGAGGAAAACATGGATACAATACAGACTTTACTGATCTTGCTTGCATTTTCTTGTAAGATCCCATCAGACTGGCAGCCAGAATGTTTAGCCCAGTTACACACACAGAAATGGGAGCACAAACACAAAGACTTTGGGCGCACTTGGTGTCTGCAGCCTCAGGGTGGGATGGTCTTTGGTCCACACTCCAGAGACTTTGGCTTTGTGTTTGCAGCCTGAGGCAGCAGTGAGAGCCCCAGAGGAGATGGGCCCTTGCTCTTCATGGGGAAGAAGTTTGCAGTGAGACCCTTGGATCCAGAGGAGCTGGGCACAACTTGCAAACCAAAGTGCTTCCCAGAGAGAACAGGGCAGCCACCTGCAGTGCAGGAAGAGGCAGGGAGGGGACAGAAGGATCAGTGTCTGTTCCACCTCATTTTGGAAGTAAATGAATGGCCCAAGTGAGGCTGAGCTTCCATTGCTCCTGGTGTGCAGCTTCAGCTCCTGAGGAGACATTCCCCAGGGTGTGCTGATGGCATCAGCGTCCCTGGTGCACAGGAAGACATGTGGCACATTTCAGTCACATTTTGGGAAGTGATAGGTTGTGAGTTCAGAGACAGTTTCAAGGTGCCTGAGGGGGCTGTGTGAGCTCACTGAAAGCTGCCTAAAAGCCATAGAGAGTGTGGTGGGTTGTTGTCCCCTTAGTTAGAGGAGCCCTACATATGCTGAGCAGTTGAGCAGTTTCCTCTTCTTTGTGCTTTAAGCATTATTTTGTGCTTTTAACCCCTCCCTGTCTCTTGCCTCGCAGCTGACAATGAGAACAACATTGCCTCCAGCCAGCAGCCCAGGTCACCTCTCCCCGTGGTTGAAGAAAAGTGGAAGCCACAGCTCCAAAGAAATAATGCCAACAACAGTACGTAGCAGCTTCTCACTTTGTCCCTGTCCAACAGGTGCCTCAGGGGAGCAGCAGTGATGGACACTGCACAAGGCCCTTGTCCTCACCAAACTGTATTTGATTTCACTTTAAATCATGTCCTACTTGGCAGAGCAGAGTACCCCTTCCCACTACAGAAGTGCAACAAAGAACCCTGGGGTGGGTGGAAAGGTTTGTGAGGAAGATGCATTTGATAGCTCCTGGTAGAAGTTGGCTTCTGATCCAAGGTCAGACTTTCTGGCCTGGAGTTAAAAAACAAATCCGGTCATCATGGTGTGACATAGGCACAGGGTGCCCAGAGCAGCTGTGGCTGCCCCTGCATCCCTGGCAGTGTCCCAGGCCAGGTTGGACAGGGCTTGGAGCAGCCTGGGACGGTAGAAGGTGTCCCTGCCCATGGCAGGCGTGGGACTGGATGGGTTTTAATGCCCCTTCCAACCCAAACCAGTCTGGGAATCTGTGGTTTGATGTCCATCTTTCCATCTGGGCTGAGTTGTGACTATCCCCACACCAGGGACAGGCTGCAGATCTGCTCCCTGCTGCTGTGACAAGAGCAGGGCCTGTCTCTGGAGGTTCCTCAGTCCAGAAACACTGGGAGAACAAATCCAAGGTTGGAGTTGTCTCTTCCATCATCTGGGCACGTCCCACCTCTCTGGGGGTCTCTGAGAATTGTTGTGTGCCTTGTCCCCTGCTCTCTCCTGCTGCGGTGATGCTGACCTGGTCCCTTCTGTGCCCGCTGTGTTTCCCTGCAGCGCCGGCGAGCGGCTCTCTGGGGAACAGCGCCATCCCGGAGAAGGAGCGGCAGAACATCGCCGAGAGGCTGCTGCGGGTCATGTGCACCGACCTGGGCGCGCTCAGCGTGCTCAGCGGCAAGGAGTTCATCAAGCTGGCGCAGACGCTGGTGGACAGCGGGGCTCGCTACGGTGCCTTCTCCGTCACCGAGATCCTGGGCAACTTCAACACCCTGGCTCTGAAGCACCTGCCTCGGATGTACAACCAGGTGAAGGTGAAAGTCACCTGCGCCCTGGGCAGCAACGCCTGCCTCGGCATCGGGGTCACCTGCCACTCGCAGAGCGTCGGCCCCGACTCCTGCTACATCCTCACTGCCTACCAGGTGGAAGGCAACCACATCAAGAGCTACGTCCTGGGCATTAAGGGCATGGACCTTCGAGACAACGGTGATTTTATCCACCACTGGGTGCAGAACGTGCTGTCGGAGTTTGTGATGTCGGAGATCAGGACGGTGTACGTGACAGACTGCAAGGTCAACTCCTCGGCGTTCTCCAAGGCGGGCATGTGCCTGCGCTGCTCGGCCTGTGCCTTGAACTCAGTGGTGCAGAGCGTGCTCAACAAGAGAACGCTACAGGCTCGCAACATGCACGAGGTGATCGAGCTCCTGAATGTCTGTGAAGACCTGGCAGGGTCCACGGGCCTCTCAAAGGAGACCTTTGGCTCCCTGGAAGAGACCTCCCCACCGCCCTGCTGGAACTCGGTCACCGACTCCCTGCTGCTCGTCCACGAGCGCTACGAGCAGATCTGCGAGTTCTACAGCAGGGCCAAGAAGATGAACCTCATCCAAAACCTGAACAAACACCTGCTCAGCAACCTGGCAGCCATCCTGGCGCCGGTGAAACAGGCCGTGATCGAGCTGAGCAACGAGAGCCGGCCCACGCTGCAGCTGGTGCTGCCCACCTACGTCAAACTGGAGAAACTGTTCACTTCCAAAGCCAATGATGCTGGTGTGGTCAGCAAACTCTGTCACCTCTTCTTGGAAGCGCTGAAGGAGAACTTCAAAGTTCACTCAGCACACAAGGTAGCCATGATCTTGGACCCTCAGCAGAAGCTGCGGCCCGTCCCGCCCTACCAGCACGAAGAGATCATTGGCAAGGTCTGTGAGCTGATCAATGAGGTGAAAGAGTCCTGGGCAGAAGAAGCAGAATTTGAACCTTCAACCAAGAAGCCTCGTGCAGCAGGGGAGGCCACCGCAGCTCAGGAAGAAGATTGGTTTGGGAAAAGTGAAGTCTATGATTATTTGCAAGAACCTCTCTTCCAGGCCACCCCTGACCTGTTTCAGTACTGGTCGTGTGTTACCCAAAAGCATACGAAACTAGCCAAGCTGGCCTTTTGGCTCTTAGCAGTGCCTGCTGTGGGTGCCAGGAGCGAATGTGTAAATATGTGTGAGCAGGCGCTCTTGATCAAAAGGAGGCGGCTACTCAGTCCAGAAGACATGAACAAACTCATGTTTTTGAAGTCCAACATGCTTTAAGACTTTCTTTTAATTAAAACAAAACTTTAAAACACTGTTCCAAACAAAGAAAAAGAAATTTAAGTTCTAAACACTGTGGACCTCATTATGAATGCCCCTGGAAACCAAGTGCTTTTTTATATATATATAAAAATATAAATATATATAAAATTAAGTTTGAAAGGAAAGCTGAGCACAGGAGAGAGACAGCCCTCTGCCAGGAATGTGCTCCTTTCCATAGATAGTGTGTGGACTTGACAGACTTTTTATGTTTTCAAGTGGGCAGACGAATGGGAGGCTGATGTTCTAAAGTCTTCAGGCAGCTGAGATCTAAAGTGACTTGAAGTTTCTTTTGTTTCTCCTCCACCCCACCTTTCCTCTTGTCCCCTGGGCCATCTTGCCATGGATAATCAGACTCCATTGACCAGACCAGTTCTGCACTGGACTTTGCTCCTTTGAATAACTGTACACCTTGAGGGCACTTGGCTGCAGCCTTCTTGGCATGGTGCGTGAATCAGGGCAGCTGTGTTCCATCAACACCGGCATCTTTAGAAATCAGGAAGGGAGGCTTTCAGGTTTTTTATTCTTAATTTTATTTTTAACCTTTCCATATCCTTTTTTTTCCCAAAAAACAAAAGTTATTCCTCTGTCTCTACTCCCAGTTTTGAGTTTAACATGGCAGCAAGTGATTATAAGTTTGATTTCAAACTAAGAGAAATGGTTCATGGCAGAAACTGTCAGTAGTTGTTGCGTTTCTTGGCTTTATATTTTTTTACAGCAGAACTTCTTTTCTGAACTCCCGGTGTTAATTACCTTTTCTGTGAATTTTGTACATCAAGTGTTCTCAGACTTGTTCTAGAGTAGTCCATTTGCAATTAAATAATGTTCTTATGGGAACCACAGCAGTTGTTTATGTGGCAAAGCCTAGAAACCAAGAAAAGCAAATGGTGATAGCACAGGTGGCTGTGGGCCACCAGTGAGCTTGCCAGGTCTGCCAGAGAACCCTTGTACCTAAAGCTTTTTGTTAAAAAGTGTCTCAGTGACACACAAACCACCCTTCCCAAGGCCAAGGACAAACCAAGGTGTATGATTTTTCAGGGGAACAAAGCTCACCAGTTTTGTCAAACTGGGGTTTGAAGGAAGCTTAGAGAAGTGCATGGGCTCAAAGATCCTTCTGAATGTAAGTGCTCCTGATTGAGTGCAAAGAATATCTTCCCCTTTTTGTTTGGAATGGTTTCCTCTAGTGGCACGAATGTCTTTTTGATACCTACAGTGCATTACACTACTTGTTCTGTTGCTGACCTGTTCTGGCCAGGAAGGCCGCGGGCCCCGAAATGTTCACATGTAACTGGCTCACCCCAAATGCAATTAGAGATCCCCATAACCCCAAACCATCTTGGTCACTCTGCTGTCCCCAAGGCCAGAGCTCCTGCAGGCACAGCTCCTGGGCTGCTGGACAGGCTCTGCCAGCTTTGGTGCCTCTTGGACAATTCCCAACCTCTGGTGACAAACTGCATTTTTCACTGCTGGGACTTGTCTCCTGGAAGAAAACTGAAGCAAAATTTTCTTTTTTCAGCAGTCTCTTGGGCTTCCAGGAGCTCTGGAGCTGTGGTCCCAGTGGCGTGGGAGGGTCAGGAGGAGGCACTGGCCCTGCTGAGAGCAGGCTGGAGCCCTTCAGCAGCACAGGGAGTTTGCTGCTGGCTGGCAATGCAGGGGGAAACTGGAGACCCTCTCTGCAGTGCTGCTGTTGAGCAGATGTTAAACCAGGATCCCACCTGCCCAGCTCTGGCTGTAAGAGAAGCTGCAAGTTGCAAGACATGAGAAATAGCAAACCCAATCTCTCAGGCTTTGTGTGCAGATGCCTTGAACCTCACAGGCACTCCCTGACACTGCACTGCCACAGGACTCAGGGGCACAGTTTGCACACTGGACCCTTCCCCACGCCAGGCTCACGAGGACAGACCTTGGCACCAGCTGTCTTGCCCTTTCCAGCCCTTTCAGCCTTCCATTGCCTTGAGGCTGGTGTTTGGGTTGACCTCTCAGCACTGTTACTGCCATCAGACCAAAACCATTGTCTCCTAAAATGTTAAGTTTTTGCCTAAAGCACACAGCCTGCCACATGAACAGGAGCTGCCATGCAGAGGCTCCTGGACTCCTGATTTCCCTGTCAGTGGCTGATGGAGGGGTTGCTTGTAGGGCCAGCTTTCCTTCTTGCTGCTTTTGTTTTCTCCTGTACGAATCCTGCATGCCCAGCCACCAGTGGTAGCAGTTTGCAGGGCAGGAGAAACCTGTGGCAGACAGAAATGAATCCTGAGGGAGTGAGATGTGTGCCAGGCCCCCTGGTACCTGACAGCAGGAAAACTTGGCCGGTGCATGTCCCCAAACAGGATTAGCTGTGGGCACAGAGGGTACCACACAGCTCAGCTGATGGCACAGGGATCAGGATTGGCAGCTCCTTCTCCTAATGGCACGTTACACCTTTTTGTGTGGCTCACCTGAGACCCTGGGAGCTCTTTGATGCTCAGGAGAACATGCAAAGCCCTTGGATTCCTTTGGAAAGACAGCTCCAGCCCCCAGCCCTCCTTTGCTAAGGGACATGTAGATGATTTCTGTGGAATTTGTGGACTCGGGCTCGTTGTTGTTGTCTGTGTGAGGCATCGAGGGTGAGAAGTGGGCAGAGTTAGCACAGCTGTAAATCCCTGGAGCTGAGAGCTGGGCAAACTGCAGGGATCTGTGCCCAGCAGTGGTGCAGACTGAGGGCATGCATGCAGGAAGGCCACAGCCACCCCTACCTCCCATCCCACCTCCCCTTTCCCTTCTCACACTGTGGGTTTGGCACCAGAGCTGGCATTTTCTGGTGGTGCTGACCAAAGAGAGGGATGGACTGGCCCTCTCCCCCATCCCAAAAACTGCCCCTCTGAGGCAACTTCAGTTGTAGCTGCACTAATGATGGGTGTTAAGCAGTGATGTCAGGCAGATGAGATTCTCCCAAAGACTTAAAAACTCAACAGCTGCAAAAGCAAGAGAAAACCTAAAGGCCTAAAGTGGAGCATCCTCAGAGGTGGTGAGGAGAGGGGCTGCTGGGGCAGCCCCTTCTCCAGAGACTCAGTGCAGGAAGGTGCAGCTTTTCCTGACTTGCACATGGCTGCAGGGTGCCCAGCTCAGAGGAGCTGTTTGTGCTGGGCCTGCTCCAGGCTCTCTCACGGTCACTTGGGCCTCAGTAAAAGCAGAGAAGCACATCTGGAGCACATGCAATTACCTTCAATGCCAAGCTTTTGCTCCTCTTACTTCTTCCTTCTTCCAGGCTTGAATTCACATTCTGAGGAGCAAAAGTACTTTACCAAGGTCTGAAATTTGGAAACTCTCAGCTCCTGCTCTGTGGTGCCCCAGAGGTGAGGAGCAGCCAGGGTGTTGTAGGGAGCACTGCTGGTCCTGGGCTGGGAGACTGCTCAGGAGAGGCTCTGAGTTTGGCCAGGGCTGTTGTGAGGTTCTGCTCCCTTTGAGCTGGGAGGAGAAGTCCTCAGAACTGGGATCATCCTCTGATGGGTCATGTTGAGAACTTGCCTTCTGCTTGTTGGTTTTCTTTAATCTCCCTTGTGAAATGTGTCAGGGTGCAGGAATGGTGTGTGGCCTCCAGGCATCCATCTGTTCCTGCTGCTGACTGTGCCTGACCTTGCAGACTCTTCCTGGCTTCACAGTTTGCTTCGAGAGCGTTCTGACCGTCAGGTGGGGAACAAGCACCACCAGGTGAACTCCAAGAGGGAAGGGCCTGTCTGAACATCCTTGTTACTGCAGAGGGTGGGATAGAGGCAGAGCTCTTGAGGAGGTTGTTTCTGTGTGGGTGCAGCAGCCAGGAGGTCAGGAAGGAGCTGTCTCCTGCCTCTCAGTAGGCAGTGGTTGTGTTTGGCTTGCAGGATGGACTTGGTGTCTTGCACCTGGGTTGAGTTGAGATGAGCTTCCCTTGCTGTCCAAGCTCTCTGTCTGTGCTGAGAAAACTGCTGTGGGTGGATTTGAACTGGTGCAATCTGCAAAACTTTCTGTGAAAGCTGACTGTGGGCTCAGGTTTTGTCTAACTCAGTTGTTCCTTCATTGCTGGTTAAGCCAGTTTAACTTTGAGCTGAACTGGTTTAAGCATCCACACAAACCACCTGCACTGGTTTATCTGTGCTTGCTGGACAGACGTGATGTCCAGCAGCAGCTCAGGGAGTCATGACCCTTATGTGACTTTTGCAAATGAATTTGCAGCAGATGCTCTCAGAACCTGGCAATGACTGAAAATAGAGGGGAGACACTTCTGGAAATGACTTGAGCTCTGAATGGTGGCATTGGAGTGTCCAGTGAGATGGCTCAGGTGGGTTGGGTGGTTTTTCTCCAACTGTCTGCAATAACCCAGAAGGTTTAGCAGGGGAAGGAGTTACCAAAAATGTTTGTGTTGGTGGCAGAGTCTGCTCAGAGGGACCAGTTCCACTCTGGCCATGGTGAGCACAGGACAGGGGACTGGAACCTCCTGCTGCTCCCACGGTGCCCTGGGCATTTCTAGGCAGCACCATGTTGCTGGTGAATCAAAATGCATTAAAAGAGCAGCCAGGAAGGTGCTCCAAGGCTGGGAGTGCTGCTCTGTGCTGAGGAGAGACTTGGATCTCTGATGGCATCTCTTGGCTGAGGGAGAGGCAGGGCCTCCTGTGAGCATCACACAGGAAGGGACAAGCTGTTCCCTATGGAGTAATTAGGAGTAATGGGAAAAAAAAAATGTATTAAAGGCAGATTCTGGGAAATCTCTTCAGGGAGGAGAACTCTGTTCCTCTGGGAGGGGTCTGAGGGGAAAGGTGTTTTGAGCTCTGTTGTTGAAGACAAGGCTGCAGAGTGGAGCTCGCTCCATAAACACTTGGCTGGACCTCGCCAAGAGAAAAGGAACTGGGTGTAGGGGTGGGAAGTGCCGGGTTCCTGCCCAGAGCCCTCCAGGAGGGTTCACAGAGCCTTTTCCTCCCCATCCTCCCACTCATCACCAGCAGGAAGCCCTTGCCAGCTCCCAGTGCATCCCTCAGCCCGTTCCAGCAGGGAGGGAGGCGGCGGAGGGGAAGCTGCCAGTGGAGGAGCAAATGTCCTGTGAGATCAGCGTGGGGAGGGTGTGCAGTGTCTGCCTGCTCCTGCTGAGCTTTCCTCTGCTGCTCCGTGGCCTCAGATCCCTGGGATCCCCTGGGAATGCCCAGAGCCACGGCTGAGCCCTGTGCCCCGTGTCAGAGCTGACGCTGTCGCTCTGTAGCAATAAGAACTCCCTGTGTGTGGGACCTGTCCCCTCACTGCTCTGTCACCTCCTGGGGCTTCTGGAAGTGTCCCTGAACAAACCCTGAGGCCCAGCTGAGCTCCGTGAGACAGGCCTGGGACAGTCCTCTTACGCTAGGCCAGAAATGGCGAACCAATGACAGTGGGTTGCCCTGAAATTTAATTGTATCTATTGAATGTTTGTGGGATTTCTTTTTAATTTCAGGTTTAGTTTGGCTGCTTAGTTGAGGTTTTTTCCTGTTCTGAGTCCTTTGTAACTCGACAGGAGAGTTTTGCTCACATAGACAACAGTGTATCCATAGACCCTGAGGGGTTCCTTATCCATAGGCAGCTGAGTTGGAATTTTTGGCTCCTGAAACAAGGAATGATGACTGGCAGGATTTTATGTAGCATTCCTGACAGTGGGACCCAGATGAGCAACTCAGGCTTAATGATGGGAATATTGTAGGAATATTGTTGATGACACATCCAACCCTTGCTTTTTACAACCAAAGCCCCTTAAAAAGGCACTTCCAGCCTCACTGGCCCCAAATCCTTGTTCTCACCTCCCAGGGGTTCTCGTGGCAGTCTCTGCAGTGTCTGTGGATAGGCTGGGGTTGTTTCTTCCAGTGGGCTGGGGGTGTGGGAGAAGGGATAACTTTTCCCCTTGCTGTGTAGAAGGACCTTCCCCCTCAAGGAAGGAGATGTGTTCTGGAAGGAGCAGCAGATTTAGGAGCTGTTTTCCATGGTCCCTTGAAGCTTACTGGTACTTTAATACTCCTTTTTTTGAATTGTTTGAAGGAAAGCTGGTAGTGGATGACCTGCCCAGTGGTGGCAGGTGGCAGCCCAGGCTGTCAGTGGGGGGAACACTCTGCCCAGGCCGTGAGGATTGTGGTCCACGCCGTAGCCAGACAGTGTCATGGTGACAGCCAAACATCAGGAGATCCTTGTTTGCAGCCAGTCTGAAAAGAGAAGCTGTTCCTCACTCGTAAGTTCCATTTCCCAAACCTCCTCCTGGGAGCTGAACTCGTTTCATCAAGCAAAGGATTTAATGTTCTCCTGCCCCTCCTGGCCCTCCCTGCCCTCAGTAACTCGTGTGCATTTCCTTCCTTTCTGTAGATGCAGATGTTCTAGGCAATACCACAGAGCACCCGCGCTGCGAGTGCGACCATGTCATCTTAAAAAATACAAAAAAAAATATACAAAAAATATACAAAAAATATCTTTTTTAGGCCAGAGTTTTCTACAGGTATTAATGAATATTTTTCTTAATCCTTATAAGTTTTATGTGTTTAATATTTCTTAATACCGGTAGCATTAATTTATACTTTTGTAGCAACACAATATTTTTATAAACCGCCACCGCTGGCTTTGTCTTCATAACGGGAAACGTGCGGGCAGCTGGCCCCGCGCTGTACCATGTACTGTATTTAAAAGGTTATCTAATGTCACACTTGCTGTGTTAATAAACAAAACAAAACCTGTTTGAAGTCTCATGTATTGTTGGTGTGGATCAAATGACTCACTAGAGAGCAATATTGCACGGGGTTGAGTTGCTGATTTTCATTGTGATATGCGAACGCTTGAGGCCAACTCAAGTTCTGAGGTGTTTTTTTTTCTTTTTAGGATTTTGTTTTGTTTTTGTTTTGTTTTGGGTTTTTTTTTCAGCTAAATAAATTCAGTGCTGTTTGAAACTTAGACTGACGTCAAATGAAAAGGATTATTAAAGAAAAAAAAAATCAAGGTGTTTAAATGTTGCTGTTTTTACAAGTCTGTTGCTGTCTGAATGGAAATATTCCACAAGAGGAGGAATAGTTCCACTTAGCTTCCAAAGGGGCCGAGCTCCAGGCCAGAGTTCGGTTATTTGGAAATACCTTAGAGACATGTTTCTGCAACATTCTTTTCAGAATTGATGCCAAGGCAGAAGACAAACTGTAACTGTAAGAAAGCATCCGTTGCTTGAGGATTTTCATGTCAGTGTTGTATTTATGGTTTTACAATAAAACAACCTTTAGGGAAAAAAAAGTGTCTGGGCTTTTCTATATTTCCTGTATTTCAGGCTTGTGACTGAGACATCCCCGGTGCCGTTGTGAGGAGGGAAAACATCCATGGAAGTGACCTGGATCCCAGCAGGGGTGTCTGATGGATCCCACAGAATCATGGAATGGTTTGGGTTGGAAGGGACATCCAGTGCCACCCCTGCCATGGCAGGGACACCTCCCACTGTCCCAGGCTGCTCCCAGCCCTGCCCAGCCTGGCCTTGGGCACTGCCAGGGATCCAGGGGCAGCCCCAGCTGCTCTGGGCACCCTGTGCCAGGGCCTGCCCACCCTGCCAGGGAACAATTCCTAATTCCCAATATCCCATCCATCCCTGCCCTCTGGCAGCTCACAGGCACATAAACTGGGCAGCAGGACAGCTCCACATCCCGTATTCCTGGGGCACTCAGAGCCCCCCAGAGCATTTCCCAGAGCATCCTGTATCCCACACTCAGTTGCCAGGGCTATGAACTGCTCCTGTCTCTCTTTGCTGTTTTTGTGCAGCCCAGAGGCCCCCAGCTGTCCCTCGGGGTTGGGATTCCCCCACCAGGAGGTGCAGCCCAGCTCAGGGTGTTTGTGCCAGCAGCCTCAATGCCAGCGCCAGGTTCTGCTCGGGGATCCCACCTGTGCCAGCAGATCCAGCTGGGATTGGTTTCTCCTGGGGGAACAGGGGCTCTGGGGACTGGGTGGGCACTGGGCTCCTCCCAGGACAAGCTCTTGGCAGTGCCCATGGTGAGAGCCCAAAGGGGCACCAGGGACGGGGGTCACAGGGATGTGCTGGTGAGGGGGCACTGACAGCTGGGACTGGGACTTGTGACGCTCCCTGGAGCTCCAGGCCCCACCTCCAAACCAACCAGAGAC
>NW_005054358.1:857843-869590 GCF_000277835.1 Geospiza fortis | reverse complement strand
ATTGTCCCAAGGAAAACAAGCACAGAGACCAGGATGAGGCCAGGCCTCACACTGGAAAATCCCATTGTCACCCTCCATTTGTCCTTTTCTTTGACCTGCTTTGATGTCCTTTGGGATTTTCTAACCTTGCACCCACCCCTCACTCACCAAAAAAAAAAACAAGCAAAAAGAGCTTTGCTGGAGAATTAGTGAATTTGTAGTGAATTTGTGCCTTGGGAAAAAGCAAAAGCCAAAGACATGGAATGACAGTGGGTCCGGACATTGGATAAACTCTTGGCCAGTGGTAAAGTCTGAAGATAAACCAAAATAAGAAACACAGCTATCAGTATCTGATGGTGAGAATGGCTGAGACTTTGCTGGGGATTTGCTGTAGAAGAGGTTTCAGTGAACACATCAGATGCCCTCAGGTGCTACTAGATAAGAGTTGAGATTTGTTTGAAGATCTAAATGTGTAAAGTGGATAATTTAAAGCCAACAGGCCCAGAAGATGGGATCCCTGGCATGCCAGGAGCTCCCAGCACTCAACTGTCCCTTTTGCTGGAGCCATTTAAAAGGATAAATAAGATTGCTAATGGGAATGGAAGAGGCTTAAACCAATCCTGCTGTGTTTTCTGATTCCCTGATTTCTGCCCTAACAGGAGAGAACTCCTTTAGCTTTAGCAATGATGGAACTGGTAGCTCTGAGTTCAGGCTCTGCTCGAGGTACCCAGAGTTTTCTCTGACGGAAGTTTGTTCATCCCGAGGTGCTGTGTGGGACCAGGGTGGGAAGCAGCAGGGAGCAGCAGCCCGGCTGTGCTTGTGGCTCTGGGCTTGGGGCGGCCCCACATGTGCCCCGGGAATTTGGGTGAGCAGCGCCCCCTGACCCACCCACACCAGGGAACAGTTCTGCCCTGGAGATGCCTCCGGCTGTTTCTCCATCACCATCTCTGCCGAGGAAGGTGCTGGGGGCTGAGAGGGCTCTGCTCTCCCGGGACGGGCAGGGCCAGGCTCAGCCAGGAGTCAGAACCCTGGGCAAGCTCATGGCGATGGGGCAGGGCTGAGGCCCTGAGGGAATCAATCTGCAGCTCAGAGCCCGGATTTGGAGGGGGGGTGCAGGGTCAGACACAGCCCAGCAGCTCCGTGGGGATGGGGCAGGGGAGCTCCAGCTGGGCAGGCAGGCAGAGCCCAGGGCAGCCGGGGGAGCAGCAGCACTCAGGACTGGGCTGAGGGCCAGAGCTGAGCTGGGGCTGCAGGAGTGGGGAGTGCCCAGGTGAGGCCGGTCAGGGCCATTAACACCCGACAGAGTTCTGGGTCCCTGAGAGGCTCAGCTGTGAGCTGGGTAGCGCTCCTGCTGCAAGCTCCTGCTGCAAGCTCCTGCTCCCCTGTCAAGTTCCTCTCTGGAGGTTCCCCGGCTCTTCAGCAAGGAGAGCATGGACCATTTCCAGGATCCCTTCTCCTGGCAAGAACACCCCACAAAACAGTGAAGAAGAACAAACAGGGAATGAGATTAGTTTTAAAAGACATTTAATAGTGAAATATTGACAGGACAGACCAGTGTGAAGTGGTTTGCACTGGAAAATAGACATGAAATAAAAATTACTAAACCACCAACCTCCCAGATTCTCGCAGGTCCTCCGCACACCCCCAGAGCTGCATCTCCTGTGCTTTTGTGTCTTCTAATAATTCTATTCCTCCCTCTCCCCCACTGGGATGCAGTCAGGCAGCTGCTGCCTCTGGATTTGGATTAAGGGTCTTTTTTGTCCGGGAATTTTGCAGCCAGAAGTGCCTGCTCAGCACCAAGCACAGACAAATCTCCCAAGGACCTCCAGGATCACCCACTTCCAAACCTGCTGGTGCCTCCCATTGCTCTCCTGGAGGAGCCCCTGCCCGTGGCTGCCCCTGCTCCCTGAGGGCCGTGGCCAAGCTCCCTCCTGTCTGGTGCCACAAAACAGGTCCCACATTCGTTTCCAGAGAGGTGATGGAGGCAGCAGTTGTTCACTCTCCGTGGCACATTTGTCAGCCTGTGATGTGGCTATGAAGATGAACAGCAGAATAACTGCACATTTCCCCTGGAGTGATCGATGAGCTGAGAGCTCCGGAGGCTGAGTGCTGCAGCTCTGGGGAAGCTGGTTTTAAGCTGAACCGGTTGTAAGTCACAGCAAATTAACAGATTCTTTTTAAGTACCCAGAACATCTGTTCTCCTCAAGGAGAGGCAATCTGTGTTGGGGGAACAAATGCTGTGTGCTCAGTGTGAGACACAGGGGTGCTCCTGGGTCAGAGCTGTGCCAGCAGCACCGGGGACACTGCTGGGACTGGGCGAACTGTGGGGAACGGCCCTGAATGAGTTAACTGGGGGAAATGTCCCTGAGCTGTGCTGAAGGAGAGCACGCAGGCATGGATGGTGGATGGTGGATGTGCCCCAGCAGGAAGGAAGCTCCCAGTTGCTCACTGAGAGCTCTGTTTGCCCACGGGGCACCCAGTCCTGGTGCTCTGGCACTGCTGGGCACTGCCCACGTGGGGAGGGACCCCCGGTGCAGTGGTACCAGAGCAGCC
Source organism: Geospiza fortis (assembly GCF_000277835.1). NCBI lineage: Eukaryota > Metazoa > Chordata > Aves > Passeriformes > Thraupidae > Geospiza > Geospiza fortis. The sequence continues at coordinate 867,057 of NW_005054358.1, read as the reverse complement.
CATTCACCCCAGGATGGGCAAGGACAGGGGGAGCCCGTGAAAAGAGGCAGCTCCAAGGGTGACACTGGCACCAAGGGTCACCTTTGCCTCAAGGGTCACCTCATCCTCAAGTGTCACCTTGTCCTGAACCATCCTTGTGGGAGAGATCCCTGTGGCACAAACACGTGGTGGCACTTTTCCAGCTTTCAGAGTGCTGAAGAAGGGCAGCAGCTACAAAGGGCACAGCAGAGAGTTTGTTCTAATCAGATTTATTTCAATCAGGTATTTTGCATGAGTTTTGTGTGGCTTGGTTGCCCTGCTGCCTCTTTAACCTTCAAAGAGCTGACTGCTGCTGCATCAATGGATCCTCCTCCATGTTCAATGAGCTAAAAGGAGCTGCTTTTAGTTCTAGATGGGAGAGCAAGTTCCATCACAGCCTCTCAAGTTCAAGCCATTCTCTGTTGTAACATTGTAGAATCGTGTGCTGCTCATTCTTTCCAGAGAAATTAATTTTGGCATTTATATTTACCCAGTGTCAGAAAATGCAGCTCCTACAGGATTGGAAGGCTGTTGCCTTCGTCACTTTTCCTTTCCTAATGTGGAAACAGCACCAAGGAGAGCGATTCGTTCCTGCCCAGCCTCAGCTGCTGTGTGGGAGGTGGGAGTGGGGGAAGTGAAGTTTCTCCTTCAGTCAATGAACACCCGAGGGGGCAGGGGGAGCCCATCCCTGAGTGACAGAGCCTGGGCCCTCGGGTGGGATGGCTCTCCCTGGATCTCAGAGGGCTCCCTGTGCCCCCACACCCGCACGGAGTGTCAGAGTCCCTCGGGGGGAGCAAACCTTTAAAGCCGCCGGGTCCGAGCAGCACCTCCGGGGCACCACTGCCCCCTGTGCCCAGGTGCTGCATCCACCTGGCTTTGAAATTCCTCCGGGATAGGGACCCCCTGCCCTGGGCAGCTGTGCCAGGCCATGGTCACCCTCCCAGTAAAGAAATTTTCCCCGATGTCCACCCTGAGCCTCTCCCTGAGCCGTTCCCTCTGCTCCTGTCCCTGTTCCCTGGAGCACAGCCCGATCCCCCTGGCTGTCCCCTCCTGTCAGGAGCTGTGCAGAGCCACAAGGGCCCCCTGAGCCTCCTTTGCTCCAGGCTGAGCCCCTTCCCAGCTCCCTCAGCCCCTCCTGGGGCTCCAGCCCTTCCCCAGCTCCCTCAGCCCCACTCTGCAAAGCCCAAGCTGGAGGTGCTGCCCATCCCAGCTGCCCACAGCTCTCCAACAAAGAGCACAGAGGGCTTTGAAATCACCCTGAACCCTTTGGGTGGGTGGCACTAGGGCAGGTGGCTGCAGTTTTGATTTTTTAATACCTCTGGATAGGAGGGACTCCAAATTCAGCCATTTCAGATGAAATCCCAAATCTTGGCAAGTGCTTGCATATGTCCAGAATATTCTTTCTCATTTTCTGGTGAAAGACATCATTGCTTGGTACTTGAACCAAATTTTCATTTGAATGCAGCTCCTGACTATGGGGGGAAAATACAGTAATAATATTTTTTCTGAAAATAACACAAAGAGAGAAAAAGAAATTGCAGTTTGGTGAGATCTATAAATTGTTTTTCTTACCCATAAAGATGGAATGGTTTTTTCACTTTGGGAGAAACAGATTGTTCAGTACAAAGACTGATCTGTGCTGCCACTCAATGAATGTTTCATTGCTGTCCCATCGATCCAAATCCACTGGAGTTGAACTTCCCAGGACAATAACTAAGAAACACAAGTCAAAGCAAAACTCAAGGTAAATGATTGGTGATTTAAGCTCATTAGTGCAGGCAGATCAAGTAATTAATTGCTCCATGTGAACCTTAGAGTGCTCTCCTACACAGTCAATGCAAACCCGTTCTAAACAGCGAGGAGGTGTGAGGAGCTTTCCTGAATTCCAACCAGAAGTTCCCTTCCAGCCTTAAAAGGACAATAAAATTCCCACTGAGAACCTGCTCTGTTCATGAGACACATTTCAGCACTGATGTGCTGTCAGCTGTCTCTGCAGAGCTCCTCGGGATCCACCCTGAGGGATGCAGGGGATGGCTCAGAGTGAAAAATCTGCTTTTTGACCCTGCCTGGGAGTGCAGGGCGTGGGACTGCCAGAGCTGAGAGGGGTTAACACAGCAGGGACTCGCTGGGAATGTTTTCTGCTTTTAAGGCTTGAAGGGAACTTTGGGTTGGGATTCAGGAAAGCTCCTCACATACACCCACTCTTTAGATAACTGCAGTCCCAGTCAACATCTGACACAGAAAAGGGCCCTGGAACCCTGGATTCCAGCTCCTGTGGAACACTGGGACCTGGAATGCATGAAACAGGGGAGGGGGTAGAGGGAAATTATTATAGGACAACTTTCCCTTAATGAAGTCACTTTTAATGGGCACACAGGCCCTCCCCTTCCTGCAGATGCCCTCCGTGGATCTGGGGATGTTCACCTTCCCCAGTTCATGAAACACTGCTGCATTTCCCATCCCCTCCTCGGAGCTGCCCGGCACAGCGAGAGGGTCTCCCGAGAGAATAGGAGATGTTCTCCTGCAGGAACGGGACATTTCTCCTGAGGAACGGGAGGTGTTCTCCTGCAGGAACGGGAGATTTCTCCTGCAGGAACGGGAGGTGTTCTCCTGAGGGAACTCCTGAGGGAACTGGAGGTGTTTTCCTGAGGGAACGGGAGATTTCTCCTGCGGGAACGGGAGGTGGTGCCGGTGTGAGGCCTCCCCCCGGGCAGCAGGGCCGGGAAGGGAAGGTACTCTCGATGCTCGGCTCCTCCGCACGGGCAGCACCGAGCTGGGCCCGCCACAGCCTGGGAAGGCCCCGGGAATTCCGCTGGAAGTGGGGCCAGAGCGGCTCCTTCCTCTCGAGGGGACAGGAGGCCGGGCTGGAACGGGGATTTAACCACGAGATGGCACCAGGCAGCTGCCAGAGCCGGCGGGGACAGCGGGGACGGGAGGGACAGCACGGACAGCGGGCAGCAGTTCCCTGGCGGGCTGTGGGCCGGAGCTGTTCACTGGCTGCAGAAAGTGTGTTTTGTGTGTTTCGACCACACAAAATTGGGCTGGCGCTGCTGAAGGTGCCCGGGCTGTGCTGGCCACAGGATCCGCTTTAGAGGCCATCCCGGAGCAGCCCCGGCCTGTCACACCCCGTGTCACCCCGGGGCACTCGAGGTGTCCCACTGAGGCTGCTGGAGCACAGAAACACCCGAGATGAGAGGCATCACGTCGGTCCGGGCAGGAGGGGGAGTAATTTCTCACCGTCATCTCCAAACCATTGTGGTTTTCAGCCCCGGCTTTTGAGCTCCTGGATCCTGTTCTGGCTGCAGGATAAAAGACACCTTCACAAAAATGTTGAAAGGTTTAGGATGCTTCCCCTGCTTAGGGAGAGAGGCTCCCTGAGTCTTTCTCAGAGAGAATAGCATTTAGAGAAATCTCCATTCCTTCCCCAAGCCTGGAGGGGCAGAGGAGAGCCACGGGCTCCCACAGCCCAGGAATCTCTGGGAAGCGGAGGCAGAAGGAGGAGCCCTTTGTCGCTTTGCTCTTGAGCCCCAAGAGTCTCTCAGGCTGTAACTCAGCAGCAAATCCCTGCCTCGGGCAGGGCCAGCCGGAGCAGGGAGCCAGAGCCGCGACACTCCTGGGCAAAATGCAGTTTCCTGGGGGGTGAAGGGAAGCCCCCAGCTCCAGACTGGATTGCTTTTCCCCATTGCTGATTCCTGGTGCTCCCTGGAGGAACGTGAGGTTTGCCCCACTGGGATCTGTTCCTGCTTGGTTCTGGGATCCTCCTGTTCCACTCCAGGGCAGCTCCACCTCAGCTGAGCACTGACCTGATCAAACAGGGACAGGCAGCACCTGGGCCACAGCCGTGGCAGTGCACAGCTCTGCTGCAGCCAGCTGTGCTCCTGCCACATCTGGATGGCTGCCACAGCCTTCCCTCAGCTCCTCCTGTGGGGCTGCACTGTGCCAGGGGCACAGGAGCTCCTGGGGGCTGCTCACAGCTGTGGCCACTGAGGCAAAGGCCAGGTTGTCCCTGCCACACTTCAGGTGATGCACACTGGCATTCAGAGCCCATTCCCTGTGAGCTCTGATGGTTGCAGTGGCTGCTGGCACTTGCAGTGTAGGCAGTGAGGAATGGGGGACACCAAACTGGGAGCTGAGCTCAGCACACGTTTCCAGGCAGCCACCCCAGTGACAAGTGACACCGTGTGAGCTCTCCCTCCCAAAACCACTTCCCTTGATTGGAGTGCTCTGGGCCAAGAAAATGAGCCCCTGGAAACCTTCCCAGCCTTCAAGCCTGGGAAGGATTATTTGAGAAATGAGCTGTGGTACCCCAGTGCCTGGAGATCCCTCAGTCCTTCTGGAAGGTTCTCCCACATCTCCAGGCAGCAGTGGGGGCACCAGGGATCACCTGCCCCTGCCCAGGGCTCACTCTGAAGCATTTTCTGTGTCTCTGACCCAGCCCTGCCGCTGAGCTGAGTTTCAGGACAAAAGGGGGAAGGCAGGGAAGGTGTTTCTGTGTGTGGGAGGTGCTGTGGGCTCAGCAGGAGCAGTGGGAGCACAGAGGAGCAGCCCTGGGGGGCCCAGCCATGTGTCCCAGGAGCAGCCCTGCCAGCTTAAGGTGCTTTTACTCCAAGAAGGTCCCACCTCTAGAGCTTCCCTTCATAAATGAGCCTGGAGCTCTTCTGCCTTGAAGATGGGAAGCTGTGCCTGTGGCCAAACCCTTGCTGGGCTGCCCAAAAACTTCTCCCAGGACTCCTGAGTGCTGCTCTTGCCTCCAGCCTTTGCAGCCTGGAGCCACCAGAGGCAGAGGTTGGTCTTTGCTCTCGTTGTGCACCATATCTGATGTCTGTCTACTTGGGAGGACAGTATTCTGCCCTAGGAAATACTGAGAAATGTTGCAGGGGAGTATCAGAGCACAAACAGCCAGATTTTTTTTTCATTTTAATTTTTATTTATAATTTTCCCGTTTAATTAGTTTATTTCTTTTATGGAAAACAAGTAACACTGGTAGTGAGTAAAGCACAGGGGACTTAAAGAGCCCCAGAGCCCCCAGGCAGTTCTGGGCACTTGTGGGAACACAGAGTCTGTGAGCCCCTGCAGAAGGAGCCCTGCACAGCTCTGAGTGCCTGTCAGGCCCACAGGAGAGCCCTGGCTGTCAGTTGATGCTTGGAAAGAGATCTGAGCCTTCCTCCACTTGTTCTGTGGCTGCATCTGCTCGCTGTTCCACCAGACAAATGCATGCTCGGGATAATTAGCATTAATGTTAGATCCTTTTGTAGGCATGATCTAAGGGGATAAAAAAGCAAGGCCCGTGGAGAACAATAATAATTTCTATTTGATGAGCTGATACAGCTGGAAAAAAGTGGATGAGCTTTCAGGTATAATAGCCCTCCTTCAAGAATAATTAGGAATGTAATTGGGAACAGAAGAAAAACACAGAATCCTGAAATAGCTGGGGTTGGGAAGGAGTTTTAAAGCCCATCTAGTCCAACCCTCCTGCCACAAGCAGGAGCATCTCCAGCTGAAGCAGGCTGTTCAGAGCCATGTCCCATCCGACCTGCACAGCTGCTCCCTGCAAGGGGGGGCTGATGGTGACCCCCTCACCCTGCAGGGAGCAGAGAGGGGACACAAAGGGCAGGGGGGGATCAGAATCCAGGAGTGGCACAAGCAGAGCAGATCTGAAGTGCTGACATCCACAGGAGGTGACTTTACCCATCCATTGCTGGTCCCTAAACCACTCCCTGGCCAGGCTGTGTCTCAGTCTAACACTTTCCTTTTAAGCTCATATCTGACCCCTTTTCCAAGTTTGATGGAATTTATGAGTGGGCAGAGCTCAGTCAGGCAGGAGGGAAGATACAATGGGAGACAAGGGGAGCCCTGAGGTGCTGCTGCATAAACCCAGCAGCAGCAGCTTCCATGGCATGGAGACCAAGAATTGGTTGCCAGGGTCTTTAGGAGCACTCATCCTTTTTGTTCTGCCCTTTTCCCTGAGATATCTTCAACATCCTTCTCCTAGGATGTTCAAAATATCAAAATGCACACCTCTTGTACACTTACAGGGGCAAGCAGGAGGGCCAGGGCACCCAGGGTTCACCCCGCTGGGGATGCACCCCCAGCAGCAGGGAAGCATCAGAGGTTGTTCAGGACATGACAGGGGGGTCTGTGGACACCTCTGCTCCCCAGAGCTGGGCTGGGGCAGGGAACAGGATCAGGGAGCCCTGGGGGTGTGAAGGCTGCCCAGCAGTCCTGGGGCTGAGACAGGCAGACACAGGTGGGGGTAATGGGCCAGGACAGGGGGCTGAGGGTACCCCAGGGTGACAGCAGCACCAGGACGCTGCTGAACAAGGCAGGAGCTCCCCAGACACGCAGGGATGTGGCTCTGCCCTCTGTGGCCCCAGGATGGGGAATGCTGGGATGAAGCTCATCCCAGGTACGTGGGGAAAATCAAGGGCAATGCAGAGATTTCCTTCTCATTCCAAACTTCCAGGAGGGCTGGGCAATGACCTTCAGGGGACTGTCCCAAGGCAGCTGGGACACAGGAAAGGAGGAGGCTGGGACATAAATGTTTCTGTAAATTCTGAGAACTGAGAAAAACAAGGTGTTGGTCAGGTAACTGTGGCTCCTGCAGCTTCTCTCTGTGTCTGCTTTTGAGAGACACTGAGAGTCTTTAGAGCAGCACACAGCAACCTCAGCAGCACAAAAGCATCTGTCTGAGTTGGGAATGGTGCCTTTGGAGACACATGGCCATCACCTTGCAGCAGGTACAAATCCCCAGCTGCAGAAAGCTTCTGAGTGAGCAGAACTGAGCCCCTGAGGCTGGAATGCTCCATTCCCTAGGTCTGACACACACAGGAGCAGTGGTTGTGAGAGAGGATTCACCTTCATTTCCAAGTGTTTAAAACATCTTGAATCTCTAGAAAAACAAGTAAAGGAGAAATGTGTTTCACTGATGCTAGAGATCCTTCAAATGTCTGGGATTTTCCAGCACATCTCTGCATTAGATCAGGGCTTGGACTTGACCTGGGGACTGAAATGGGAAGTGAAGAGCAATTCCCAGGATGGCACGAGGAGGATGAAGCCTTGAAGGACTGGGTTGTTAGACACAGAGACCACAATATGGAAAAACATTAAGCTAAAGAGAGCATCCAAAGTGGGGTCTTGAGGGTGGGAAGGGGGCAGGAAGAGAAGCCTGATGAGGGAGGAGTGGCTGAGGTCACTTGGTTTGTTCAGCCAAGGAGAAGAGGAGACTGAGATCAGACCTCACTGGGATCTTCATCATCCTCACAAGGGGCAGAGCAGGGACAGCTCCAGTCTCTGCTGTCTTGGGACAGGGACAGGAGCCAGGGCACGGCTGGGGCTGGGCCAGGGCAGCTCAGGCTGAGCTCAGGGCAAGGTTCTTCCCCCAGAGGGTGCTGGCACTGCCCAGGCTGCCCAGGGAATGGGCACGGCCCCGAGGCTGCCAGAGCTCCAGGAGCCTTTGGACAGCACTGCCAGGGATGCCCAGGGTGGGGTTGTGGGGGGCAGGGACAGGGGCTGGGCTGGGGGATCCCTGTGGGTCCCTTCAGCTCAGGAGGTTCTGTGATTCCCTGATCCATGGCACTTTACCCCAGGCAGCCCCAGCTCTGTGTTTGCCTCTTTGGAAGCCCCTGTGAGACTGTGCTTTCCACAAGGGCTGACTTGTAAGCACATTGCAGGAACCTTCAGGGAAGGAGATGAGATTAAAGCCGTGTTTTCTCCAAAACCAGTGCTGCCTCATCATGTTTTACTTGGGTTTTTTTAGGCTGGTTTCATAATAGAACTTGTGTAATCAATCTTTCTGCCCTCAGCAATGAGATTTTGATCTCCTACCAAGCATCAGTCACACAGACAGGAGGGCACAGCTCTCTGGGGTCAGGTTTGTCACCATTTTCCTGTGTTTTGGGTGGTTTTGAGCTGTCACCACCACTGGTCTGTTCCGGTGGTGCTGGAGCCCAGCCAGGCTCCCCCCTCCTGGGGTGAGGGACCCAGTGCAGCATGGAATGTGCTGCTCCTGCCCCTGAACGCCACATTGTCACCATGGGGCCAGCCTGGCCTTGGACTCTCTTGCTCAGCTCCTCCCAAGGCTGTGCACATCTCACTGGTCACCTTTGGTGTCTTTGAAAGCCACATCTGGCAGACTGGAAAGCCACTGTCAGTTTCCTGTCCCCCTAAGGTCAGGAGGATTCATGGGGGGATGCACAGACTGGAGAGCCCCTGGAGCTCCTGGAGCTGTGCAAGGGCAGGAACATCTCCCAGCAGCAGGGCCAGGGGCTGAGCGCTGAGATGCTCCAGGCATCACGCCTGCAAGGGGACAGAGCCACGTGTGGCTGGGCCAGGGCAGGGCTGGGACACCAGGGATGCTCTGTGCTGGCTCCTGTGAGGGCACAGGAGGCTGGGGCACACAGCCAGAGGAGATGTCTGCTGCCTCCCCCCAAGGGTGGGTCTCAGATGGGAACTGCTGCGTGTTTGTGCACCCATCACTGTGAAAAAAATGTCCTGGTTTTGTCTCTGGAAGGGTTGCAAGTTCCAGAGCACCTCAGTTGTCATTGACCCCTTTTTCTTTCCCCCATTTCAGCCTCATTGCAGCTCCAAGAGGTTGGAAATGCCCAGAGATCTCCCTCTCCCCTTGACGGGGCACAGCTGTGGCACCTCTGCCCAACCTGGGCTCTGCAGGGGACAGACAGACACCTGGAGAGGCTCCTGTGGCCCCTTTCCCAGGGAGTTTGGCCCCTCCAGCCCCTCCAAACAAGGGATGGTTTCTGTTTGAGCAGGTGCTGCACAGGCACCAACCACCACTCCTTGCAGTGGGCAGGATGGGGATTGCTGCTGTGCCCCAGGGTCCCCAGAGAGTCCCTGGAGAGGGAGGTGACATTGCTGGTGCCAGCCCTCCTGTGGGAGGCAGACAGCCCCATCCCACTGGGGAGCTTTCCCAGGGACACCCTGAGCATGGTGGGACACCAAGGGCTGCAGGGGGCTGATGTTCCCCACGTGCTCCATCTCCATCCCCCGGCCCAGGCTCCAGCCTCTCTGAGGAGAAGGGCAGGAGATCCCCAGGCAGTGACCAGGTGTCTGAGGTGCTTTCCAGCCCCTACTGTGTGGCAGCTCCAGGGGACTGGAGTCCCTGAGGACAAACTGTCCAATCTCCTGGAACACAATGTGCAGGAAGCTGAAGCCCAGCTTCTGGCTGGTTTTCCAGCAGAAA
>NW_005054358.1:853602-857785 GCF_000277835.1 Geospiza fortis | reverse complement strand
AAGGTGTTCGCAGTTGAACTTCCCACCCATCCTACAGCACATCTGACTGTGTTCCTGCACCTTCAGCTCCCTCTGGTTGCACGGGAGCTGCTCTGGGGTTTCTCACCATCTCTGCCTCCAGACACTGATGTTCCATGTCCCATCCTCTTACCTCTGCCCCCAGATCCCCCTGCCTGCCCAGGAACCCCTCAGTGTTCCAGACTGACTGCTTGCCCCTTGTTTATCTCCCCATCCCTGGTGTGCCCTGGGGGAAGGCAGAGCTTTGCTGGGTGCTGGGAATGTCTCTGCACAGGGGAGACACCTCCATTCTCATCACCTGCTGGAGGGTGGTGCTGCAGCTCCTGTCTGTGACAGCAGGGGCTCCAGATGTGCCAAACACTGCTCAGGAGGGTGGCAAAGGCCTTGGGGGCCTGAAGCACCTTCCTGTGGGCACAGCTGGGCAAAGGCAACATGGGTGCCCATGGGCACCTAGGGCAGGGAGCTGTGCTGCCTGGGGACCCCAGCAGCCACTCCTGAACTGCAGACTGGGCTGGCTCAGCCCCTCTCAGCTGGGAAAGCATTCAGGAAGAGCACAGGGACTGAGGGACTGCAGTCCATCCTGGATCTTGTCTGGAAAAGAACTGGAGACAGGGCTTGAACACACAAAAGGAACCCAGGGGCTGCTCAGACACTCCCCCCTTGGTTTCCACCCCGTTGCTCCTTGCAGCTCCCCCACCACAGGAGCAGAGCCCTCGGGCACCTTCCCCTGCAGACTCCAGTCACTGCCTGTCTGTCTGTGGCTGATCCTGTGACAAGGACATCCTGCTGTGCCCCAGCTGCTCACACAAACCACAGTCCGCAGAGCACTGGCAGTGAGGACACACTGTGCCAGCCTCCAGGAGGGTTGTGAGGAGCTGCTGGGGCCCTGCACCCCCTTCCTTGTCCCCTGTCCCTGCCTAGACCTCAGGCTGGGGTTTGGTGCTGTTCTCTGTCCCTGTCCTGGAAGGCAGCAGGCTCCAACTGCATCCAATCTCCCCTCTGCTGGAGCAGCTCATGGGGAGTTTTTCCTCCAAATATTCTGAAGGGTGGTTTCTCAATTTTTTCAGCCTCTTTGTAAAGAATGTGACCCCCAGATCTGCAGGCAGCCTTCCTGTGCAGGGTTCCCCAGTGCTGCCTGCAGAGGCTGAAGTCATTGCCAGCTGTTGCTCTGACTCCTCAGGGTGAATCCAAGGACAACAATGACACCTTTGTGTTTGGAAATTCATGATCTCTGACCCCCAGGTCAGTATTAGAGACCACATTTACAGTCCATGTCTCCACTGGACCTGCAGTCCTGTCTGAAGAGCAGCACCAAAAATTCTTGCTTCTGCTTTCATGGCTCTGCACTGGCTGTCCTAAAATACATTCCAGTTCTGTGCTTATCAAAGAACCCAAGTGATTTGGCATCATTATTTGCTGTCTCACAGATTTTATCACCAGTGATTGCTTCCAGAGCAAAGGCAGGAATACTGAAGTGTCAACTGCATTGCAAATCCTTTCATCCCTGTAGGAACATCCACATCCCATGGCAGCTCTTCAGTACCAGGCCTTGGAGCCTTGCCATGGGCACTCTGCGTGTGCTTTGCTCCATTTTACACCCCAGATTAACCTTGCAGCTGCACACAGGACCCATTTCCACAGCCTGGGTTGCAGCTACTGCTCTCAATTCCATTTCTGCTTTCTCAAAAGAAGAATTGTTTGGTAGCTCCACAAGGAGTGGCACAAACTGCATATTCCTAATACTTAGTTTTGTCTTCTATGAAATTCCCCATTGCCTTTTGCACCACCGGGACTGATGCCTTACCCCGAGGCAGGTGAATTTTCCAGCTGGGTTCAGTGCTGCTCCTCTGAGGTCTCCAGGTTTTACACTGAGTCACTCTGGCCACGGGAGGAATTACAGCACCCACTGGTCAGGGCACACCTCGCCCACGGCCCTGCTATGCTCCTGTCCAAGCCCAGCATCCACGAGGTGCCACCTGAAGAGCAGCATCACACTGCACTAATTGCTAACAGCCAGCCCAGGTCAGTTCCTGCCCTCAGCCATGGCCAAGGAGGTGGCCATGATGTGCCAGGAGCAGCGACAGGGAAAGCAGAGAGCAGCTCTGGCTGCCAGGAGCAGCTGGTGGAGGTGGCTCCTACCTGGGAAAGCCCTGCACACTCCTTTGCCTTCAGAGCATCAAAGAGCCCGAGGACACAGCGAGGGGGAGACTCATGTGGTGACAACATCTGTGCTGGCTGTGCCTGGCTGGGGGCATTGTCACCTGGGCTGCTCCTGCTGCCAGCACAGCCATGGGGGCAGGACCTGAGAGGGAAGCAGGCTTTTCTCAGGTCTCCACAACTGTGCCAGAAACAAGAGTCTCTGGAGGCAAAAAATGAATGGAGGCACAGAGGGAAGAGCCTGCCAGCATGGTAGGCTCCATCCTAAGCAAGGCCATCCCACACTCCTGGGCAACACAAGAAGGACTCGATTGCTGCACTCCTTCTCCCTGCAGGGAACTCCAGGTAATGGAGGGAAAGAGCTCTTGCACTCTGAATAACGTTTCAGAGCCTGCCTTTTCCCTTTGTCTTCTCTGCCAAGCCACCTGCTGTGGCCAGGTCTTGACTTTGTTATTCTACTGCCATCACACCCACCAGGATGCAGGTCTGTACAGCCCACTCCAGAACAGTTTCTTCCCACACAACCCACTGCAGGTGCATCTGATAGCAGAGGAAGGAATGAAGTCAGCTCTGTGCACATTGAGGGTAGGGATGCAACCCTCTTTGGCTTTCACCCTCTGTCCCTTCAAGACAAACCCACACCATGTGAATCCAGCGAGGCCCTCAGCTCCCTGCATGGGGGAGTGCCAATGACATGGTGACACTGAAAAGGGTTAAGCTTTCCTGGAAGTCTGTTCCAGGAGCACAGCAGGGTTGGTGTGGATCTCCATGCCAAGCACTGCAAGAGTTAAGATGAGGTGGGGCCGTTTTCCTTCTCTCAGGGAGCGCATCACAACCTCCATGGCTTTCATTGCTTCCCCAGACCATGGTCTGCAGCTTCCTGAGAGGGTCTCACAGCTGGAAGAGGCTGCAGAGCCCCGAGCCCGGCACAGTGAGCCCTGCAGCGTTACACAACGGCCATTTTGCTCCTGCAGCTCCTTCCGAGTGCATGTGGGCAATGTGGGACACAGGCAAAATGGTTTCCATGGCAACTTGCACTTCAGAGATGCCAGTGAGAAAATTTGCGTTGGGGGAAAATATTCTGCTTCAACTCACGTTGCAAAGGAAGGACAGAGGTGGGCTGCAGCAGCACCCCAGAAATGGCGGTGTAAAAATATCCCTGGTGGTTTTGGTTGTGCAGTGCTCGGTCTATTCCCTGCCCGGACTGGCTGTGCCATTTGCCCCATGCAGTAACAAAGCAACACCCTCTCACTACCTGAAACGCGTTGTTTTTCTCCAAAAAGGCCAAAGTGGCAGGTCTGGGGAGCAGTGTGCTGTTCTGACCACCTCACCCCTGTGGCCCTGGAACAGGACAGACACAGTCCAGGAGTGAAACTGAGTCTCTTTCTGCCATGGAGCTGGACTGCCCTCCGGATGTTGGCCACTGGCTGCTGTGCCTCCATTTCCTTAAGGGAGGCTAATGGTAGCCCAACAACAGATAGATGATGAGAACCCCAAGAAATCTCCTCAGCAGAGAAATCTTAAGGTTATATCCCAGAGAAATTTGGTGAATTTAATGGAGGGAAATGGCTGGTTGCCCTGTGAGCTAATGTCTGGAGGAGTGGTGGCTCTGTCTGGAGGGACAGAGTGAAGCCAAGGAACCAGGCTGAGCATCAGCTGAATATCTCTGCCCAGGAGCTCTGCTGGTCAAGGGAGGGTTCCCCAGCACTGGAGTGCACACAGGCCATGACAGAGTCCATGTCACACAGAGCTGTCCCCAGGCAGAGCTGCGGAAGTGTGCTATTCAGAGGTGCTGCATAACTGGCAATATTGGTGTGGAGAGCAAACCCATGGAGCGTGTCTTACCCCCAGTCCCTGGTTTGCTGAATGCCCGGTGTGTCCGTGCCACCCGAGGCACCGGGAATTCCCTGATCCCGAAAGGGCACTGTAGGTGAAAAGGGCGGAGCGGGACCCCCAGAGCTCAGCCCCTCACCCCCCGCACAAACGACTCTCGCAGGATCTGCGGGAC
>NW_005054358.1:846683-852856 GCF_000277835.1 Geospiza fortis | reverse complement strand
TCTCCGGGCCCGGGGCACGCTGCCCGCATTGCAGCCTTTATGTAAGCGCGGCCGGCTGAGCGCTCCCCGCACCCCCGGGCACACCGGGGCACCCGCACACAGCCCGGGCACACCCGGGCACCCACAGACACCCTGGGGCACACACTGGCACCCACAGACACCCTGGGGCACACCTGTGCACTCACAGACACCCTGGAGCACACACTGGCACCCACACAGCCTCCAGGCACATACAGGCTCTCACACAGTGCCCAGGGCACGCAGGGCCACCTGCAGCACCCACCCGGATAACACATGGGCTCACACACACAGCTCAGAGCATGCACAAGCTCACACACACACACCCCAGGGTGCACATGGGCATCACACGCCCCCGGGCACACACGGGCTCACACCAGCACTCCAGGGCACACAGGGATCACACACACACTCTGGAGTGCACACAAGCACCCACACGCACACCAGGACACACATGGGCTCACACATGAAGCCCAGGCAGGCACAGACTCACACACGAAGCCTGAACACATATAAACTAACACGGACACAGCCCTTGAGCACACGCAGGCTCACACATGAAGCTCAGGCACACACAGACTCACATACAAAGCCCAGGCATGCACAGATTCACACATACTGAGCACACACAGGCTCACACACAGCCCCTGGGCACACACAGGCTCACACTCTGGGCACACACAGGCCCCCATGCCCTGGGTTGTGCACATACATGCCCACCCCACACTGTGCGTGCACACAGCAATGTGCACACACACCTACACCACACACGGGCACCACGGGCACACACAGAGCCAGGTGTGAGCACACACGGGCACCCCCAAACTGGGGGGACACGTGGGCACAGGGAGCACCGTGCATGCACGCAGACTGTGCCCTCACACACATGTGGGAATGCCCACGGGCTGCACTGCATGTGCACACATTCCATGCACACACACACACACACACACACACACACACACACACACACACACACTCTATGTGCACACACACACCATGTGCAAACACAGATTCCATGCATACACACACACACACAATGTGCACACTCACACCATGTGCACATACAGATTCCATGCACACACACATTCCGTGTGCCCACATTCCATGTGCACACACACTCCATGTGCACACATGCAGTGCTGTGCAAAGATGGGCTCACACAAAACATGTCTGCACTTGTGCCAGCGTGCACAGCTGCTGTGACACATGGACACGCACACCGGGCACACCCACTGCCACACTCACACCCGGGACACGGGCATACACGGCTGCGGGTGCAGACATACAGGCATGGCACACACGGACACACAGACACACAGACCCAGAGTGCACACCTGCACAGACACTCAGACACACAGACACAGAGACACACGGACACACAGACACACAGACCCAGGGTGCACACGCACACAGACTCGGTGTGTGCTGTGTGTGACTGTGCACAGAGCACAGAATGCTCCTCGCTCCTGTGCCCCAGGTGACTCTCAGCGCACCTTTGGGTGCAGCCCGAGCCCCCGGTGCCGGCGGGTGCAGCCCTGGCCCGGCCTCTCCAGCTCCCCTGCCCTGGGTGCAGAGCCCGGCTAACCCCCAGGCCGTCAGTCGGGGCCATCGGGGGACGGGCGAGCAGGTACAGACCCACCCCACTCCAGCCCACGCCGCACCCGCGTGGGCCCGCGCAGATGGGAACGCGGCCCCGAGCCGCAGGAACGGAGCCTGAGCCGCCCCAGGGCGCAGGGAAAGGCGTATGGCACACACGGCCGGCAGGGCAGGGGGCTGTCAGCGCGGGGCAGAGCTGACCCTTTGCGGCTCAGCCTCCCCCCGTGGCGGTGCAGGGTAGCCGGGACAGCCCTGGGGAGGTGGCCGGGCCGGGCACTTTTTAATCTAGTAATGAGGACCCACAGCATGAAAAATGTTACTCTCCTCATGTGATGCCTCTTCAGTGTAAACCTAGGCCCATCTCCAAAATGGCAGAATTGGCTGACAGACCTACAGTTTACCAGTTTGCCTCCTCTGCCTGAATGTGGCACAGATGGGGGGCAATACTTCCTTTGCTGACCTGGATATCTGGATCCATTAGACACACCCTCAAATGTCTTACTTGTTCTTTTCCATTTATGTTGGCCATTCCTTTCTAACAGGTTATTCTCCTTCACGGCTGCGGTGCGCCACGGCACAAACCGAGCCCCGCACGGCCCCGCCGCTGCCCCCGGCCCTGCTCCTGCCCCAGCGCCCTGCTGGGTGCGGGTCCTCGCCCCCTGTGTCACACCGGGCACCTCTGCCCAGGGCATCCCCTCCTCCTGCATCCCCAGAACCTTCCCAACCTTTTCTCTAGCAATTTCTACCTACTCCCACGTAGGGTCTCCAGCCCCTGGCCCAGATCCCTCTGCACCCTCAATTCACTCCCTCCCAATGCCAAGCAGGATCCTCCCTCTTCCCCCAGACTCCAGGGCCCTTCCTCAGGCAGGCTCCATCCTCCTGTCCTGGCAATCTGTCCCTCCAGCCCGGGTGCTGGGCACATCCTGGGGCTTGGGCAGATGCTTGGAGAAGGAAGAGTTATTTCCTCCAGACATCAAAGTCCTTGCACTGATTCGCCCTAGCTGGAGATCTGTCACCAGCTGGGGACATTCCTTATGCTGCGAAAGGGCATTGGTATAATAAAGGATCCCCAGGGAGTACCCAGCTCCTTCCTCTCCCTTTGACACAAAGTAGGATCCTGCTGGAGACCAAAACCCAGCCCTGCTGTAACAGCAGAATTGCCGAGATCCTCCTCTCGCATTTTGGTACAGCCCAGATCCTCGGCCGAGGGCAGCTCCCGGCTCCTGCCCCCGCCCTCCGGGCTCTGCCATTCCCGTAGACACAGGGCCAGATGGCTGATGCGCTCCCTGGCTCCGCGCTCCCGCTCCCGCCACAGTCCCAGCTGACCACTTTGTTCCTAATGGTCCTCAGAGGGGAATTACAACCGAGTATTAAATGTGTGGTTAAAGAAATCGCATTACACAGTGTGACTGGAAGGAAGATGCTTCCCTTTAATCCATGGCAGTTATTAGTTTAGCGAGCGGAGCGCCTGGGCACGGCATTCCATTGGAACCCTGAGCAGAGCCATCCCCTCCAGCCGTGGCACAGCTGCCCGGCTCCCGGCACAGCCCTTGCCTCCCCATTCCGAGCCGTTGCAGTGCCATTGTCATGTTAACGTGGGGCTGTTTAGCACTGCAGAAAAGAAAAGGGAAAAAAAAATCACGCTCGATGGCCGTTGCGCTCCCGTGAAATAATGTTTGTGTCGTGTATCCTGTCCTACAGGTCTATGCAATATTAGTTAGTCACCCTCCTGCTCCCAACGATCACCTAACACCAACACCTGTATCATACACAGCTGGCTTCTACAGGATCCCTGTCATTGGTCTGACAACACGCATGTCTATATACTCTGATAAGGTAACTGATGCATGCTTCTGGTACCTCATACGTGTGCTGTAAATCAGGAGTGCCCGGCAGGAGGGCTCATGATGTCTGCACTCTCTGTGTCTGTCCGTCCACCCTCTCCAGCCCAGCCTGCAGCACCCTCTCTCTCTCTCTCTCTCTCTCTCTCTCTCCCCCCTGCATTCCAGGGTACATAATTTTTTTGCAGCTGCCAGTGCTGACCTACATAGCCCGGGATGATTTCTGCAGCGCTGCTCTGCCAGGCTGCCGGGCTCGCTGCTCCCCAGCCAGGGCAGAGGCACAGGCTGGCTCCTGCCCTGCTCTCTGCTGCCAGCCAGGGGCTCCTGGAGGCTGGGGGGGCCTGGGAGGGGCAGAGGGTCCTGTTAGAGCCTGAACATTGGGCAAGATCTCTCTGGCACTGGGAGGTTGTTTGGTTGCATTCACTTCTCTGGGTTTGTGGGATATTGGTAGGGGAGATGACAGAATATCCTGAGGCTTCACATGGCATTCAGTCTGGTCAGCACTCAAGACAGAGGCTCAGATTCCAGTGTCTCAGCTGCCTCTGTGGGAACTCAGAGACTTCCAGGCTGGATGAGGTCCTGGGCAATGAGGTGCTGCCCTGGCCCTCAGCTCACAGCCCATTTGGCAAACACCTAAAGCCTTAGGAAAGGCAAAGGAGGAGCTGAGCAGAGCCAGGCCTTCCAAATGCCATTGCAGGATTTCATCCAGCACACGAGCTCAGTGGGTGAGATCGAGCCTGCTTCAAAGCACGAATCAGCCTTTGCTTGGAAAATGTGAATATTCACAAATGTAAATGTTCAGTGCAAAAATAGTCACTCCACCTACATGGTAAATAAAGTCAAATTTCAGGAGGAGGAGCAGCAGCTCCCAGAGAGGCACCAGCAGCACTGCTTGGCTGGAGCAGCAGCAGATTTTGGCATCTCCCAGCAGGGAAGCCATGGCAGGGTGGGCAGCAAGTCAGGATGGTGATGGTGGCTGGCAGGGCTGGGGACCTGCACACCCTGCCAGGGTCCCACCAGGCATGGGTAGATGGAAAGGCATGATAGAAGGGCTGGCAGAGCAGGCAGGAAGCGTTCAGGAGGGGATTTGCTTCTTGCTGCTCTGGGGAGGAGATAGATCTGACAGGAATGTCACTGGGAGGGTCCTTGTCACAGGGCCCACCATGGCAGCAAGAAGGGACCCTGCACCTCCTCTCTGCTCCATCTCTGCAGGGCTGTGCCCAGTAAGGCAGCCCTGCCCACCTGTGCTGGCCTGGAGTGCTCTCCCCCAGGGCTGACCCTGTCCTCTCCTTCTGCCAGTCTTGTCCTTTTTAAAACCCATTTTCTGCAGAGCAGCCTCATAACCCCCACCTGGCTCCCTTCAGGGCTGGGGGAGACACCCACAGTGGTGACCCAGTGTGCTGGCAGGGAGATGCTCTCCAGGGAATATTTGGGGTGTTGAGCAAGTTCAGGGGTGCACCTGCCTGGCAGAGGCTGGGCAGGGAGCCCAGGCTGCCCACCCCAGACCCTCAGAGAGCTCCTGCCTGGCTGGCATCGTGCTCAGCTCCTGCCCACCAAGGCTTGGAGCTCTCTGAAGAGCAGGAGCTGCAGGCAGGAGATGAAGCTGCAGGCAGGGACTGGGTAGAGGAACAAAGGATGTTTGGACAGTGGAGGGGACAGCAAAGGTGGGAGTGGAGTGGGGGACAGAGGGGTGTGGAACTGTGGGACAGGACAGTGGAAGGTTCTGCACACCCCATGCAGGACAGGCTGACTCGTGACACAGGGATATTCAGCTGTTCCCTTTTTGGTTTCCAGTGATCAGCTTGCTTTCTTTTTTGTTTTAATTCAGGAAATTATATCTTTCAGCTTAGTTTCTATGGAAACAAGCTTGTAGGCTCACTTTTTATGTACGCCCCTAATTGGTTTTGGAGGCATCAGACAATTTTAGCTGAATTTCACAGGGGGCTGAAGTTGGGGTTAATTTTGGTCCTCTCAAGGCTACCAGGGGAGGAAGGGTGTGGGCCTCAGCTTGGACGGGTTTGCCCAGAACCTTTTGATGCTCTCAGAGCATCTCCAGTCAAGCACAGTGGTCCATGAGCTGTACCAATCTTTCAGAAAGGATACGCAAGGGAAGTGAGTTTTACTGCTCCAGTATCCAACCATTTGTTCTAGAAATAATACTGCAGTTATCAGGCAGAGCACTCTGGCTTGGCCTCCTTGTACATCTTATGAAATCATGAGCTGTCCCTCCACTGAGGCCCTCTGAGCACCCAGCACAGCCTGCCTGCTGGGGAGGGGTCTCTGGGATCCATCACCTCTGAGAGAGGCCAGCAGGGAGCTGGGGGAGAGAGGCACTCTCAAGGTAAAGGCAGCAGAGTGGTTCCCATCACTGTGGAGTCCATGGCTATGGGGAGCCCTCCGGGGAGATCTCATGGGCTGAGCATTGCAAAAATCCCCCTCTGACTTTCCCTCAGTGCTCCTGTTCCCCACAGCCCACTGGGGGTGTTTCTCTCTGCTCTGCATCTCAGCTGGAACAAACGAGCTGACACTGACATGCTGGCGCCATGAAAAGTGTGAGCTGACAGCGAGTGTGAGAGCAGAGCTGGGGATGCAGAGCTCAGGAAGGTCTGTGCTCTTCAACACCACCACCTGGGACCTGTGGGGCTGGAGGGACACCCTGGCTGCTGAGCCCCTCACCACCCCACAGCAGATTATTGCAGCAGAGGAAGAGGGAGA
>NW_005054358.1:835764-846617 GCF_000277835.1 Geospiza fortis | reverse complement strand
TAAATTAATAAATTAATAAATTAATAATAAATTCATAAATTATGATACCTGCTCTGCTGCTGGAGGAGTTGGAAAATGGAGTTTAGACATGCTGCAATTGGAGAGCTTCTTCAGTTCCAGCACCTTGCCCTGGTGGTTAAGTGAGGTCTGTCTCTCTCCCCAGTCAGGGGATGAATTTCCCTCTGGTTCCTGCTCTCAGTGGAACCATTCCAGGCCCTCACAGGGCTTGTTCACTGAAAGGGTTTTCTGCTTTGTTACTGTCTCATCGGCAACCCATGCTCAGCAGGAGCCCTGTTAGGGCTGGGAAGATGCAGGTGGGGACAAAAGTGGCTTTTGTTGACAAGGTCAGGGTCAGTACTCCTTCACTGGCACCCACAGGTGATGAGTGGAGAGGCTGCTTGGTGCAGCACAGAGATGTTTGTCCTGGGAGTGCGGAGCACAGGCCTCACAGGGCAGGAGAATGCTCAGCAGGGCAGGAGATCCCTCAGCGGGGCAGCACAGGCCTCAGCAGGGCAGGAGATCCCTCAGCAGGACAGGAGATCCCTCAGCAGGGCAGGAGAACGCTCCACAGGGCAGGAGAATGCTCAGCAGGGCAGGAGATCCCTCAGCGGGGCAGCACAGGCCTCAGCAGGGCAGGAGATCCCTCAGCAGGACAGGAGATCCCTCAGCAGGTCAGGAGATCCCTCAGCAGGGCAGGAGAACGCTCCACAGGGCAGGAGAATGCTCAGCAGGGCAGGAGATCCCTCAGCGGGGCAGCACAGGCCTCAGCAGGGCAGGAGATCCCTCAGCAGGACAGGAGATCCCTCAGCAGGGCAGGAGAACGCTCCACAGGGCAGGAGAATGCTCAGCAGGGCAGGAGATCCCTCAGCGGGGCAGCACATCCCTCAGCAGGGCAGGAGAGCCCTCAGCAGGGCAGGAGAACGCTCCACAGGGCAGGAGAGCCCTCGGCAGGGCAGGAGATCTCTCAGCAGGGCAGGACAGCCCTCAGCAGGGCAGCCTGGAATGTGCAAGAGCAGGCCAGGGAGGTGGAGGGATGGCCTGATGGAGCCCCCACAGGGCAGCAGATCCCCACAGGATCAGATTCCAGCTGGGAGCAGGACAGAGCAGCCCCACAGCCCCACAGTGGCCCTGCCCATCCCTTCCTCCGCGCACTGCAGGGAAAGGCACAGAGTGCACTTTAGTCTGAGCTCTGCCCCAAAATCCCTCCCTGCACTTGTCTGAGCTGTCTCAGAGCTATCTCAGCTCCCTCCCACCTCCACAGCTCTCATGTGGGGCAGTGGGCAGGATCCCTCCATGGAAACACTGGCCAACACTTATTTCTCATGCCCAGCTGGTAAATTTTACCAAATTTTCAGGAGCTCTGAAGATTGGGATCTCTGTCAAGCTCTGAAATTCCCCAGGCAGCTCAGCTGGGAGTGCATTGCTAGCAGGGGAGCTGACCCCACTGCCACAGGTAATGAAGCAAAGGCACATTGCTCCCTTCAGCCTGCAGGGAAAATCCCTCCCCCAGCCCTGGGCTGAGCCCCTGGGCAGGCAGGAGTGCAGAAGGTCACAGACCCTTCACTCATGGCGCTCTGCAAGGCCCTGATGGGACACAGAGGCCCTGCCTGCTGGCCCCAGTGGGTAAAATCCCCATGCCAAGGCACCCGCAGTGCTCTCCCCCAGCTCAGAGCCAGGCTGTGCACAGGATTTCAGCACCTTCCCTGCAGGGGGGATGCACTCCTGTGCTTCCTGTAGGTGCAGGCTCACAGCTGTGCATGCACACACAGTCTGTGCTTTCACACACACACACACACACACACACACATGATCATCTGCTCAAAAAGCTCCTCTTTGTATGGGCTTGCATCGGATATTTGCAGCTCTCAAGTCCTGACCCCACACAGAATCATCACAGAATCCCAGATTGGTTTGGGCTGGAAGGGACCTTAAATCTCATCCAGTGCCACCCCTGCCATGGCAGGGACTCCTCCCACTGTCCCAGGCTGCTCCCAGCCCTGCCCAGCCTGGCCTTGGGCACTGCCAGGGATCCAGGGGCAGCCCCAGCTGCTCTGGGCACCCTGTGCCAGGGCCTGCCCACCTTCCCAGGAAATATCTCCAGCCTCCCAACCCTGCTCCCTCTGGTGATTTTTGGCTCCAGCCCCTGGGCTCCTGCTGAGCTTGGGCACTGGATTTCACCCCAGCCTGTGTTTGCTGCCCTTTTGCAAGGCTAGAATGAAGTGGGGGAGCACAGGGCTGAGCTCTGAGCTGTGGGTGGGCTACAGGGAGGTTTGGGGCTGCTGTGAGCCATTGCCATGGTCCCACTCCAGCCCTGGCTGGCACCAGGCACACTCAGAGCAGAGCAAGGGGTGAGGATCCTACAAAGCACCCCACAAGGCCAGTGTGGGTTCATAGTGAGGAGCAGCTTTTGCTGTGTGCCTGATCTGAGGGCAGGGAGGGAGGGATGACAGCCCTGAGTTCAAGGGCTGGAACAGCACCAAGGGCACAGCTGGTGCAGCTGAGTGAGCCCATCAGCTGGGCTGGCTGTCTCACAGGGGCTCTGCTAAAAAACACAGGTCTTTTTTTACAGTTATTTGCCAAAAAAATGGGCTAATTAGGGTGCATAAATCACTGCCCCCATCCTCTGCAGTGCAGCCCGTGTGCCCGTGCCCAGCTGAGCTCTGTGCTGAGTTTCAGGGAGTGTGACAGGGACCTGGGGGATGTCACTGTGTGTGCTGAGGTGGGAGTATCACATCACACCAAGCTGGATCCTCACCTGCCTCTGCACAGCACAACCTGCCCGTGTGAACCCCTGGGGGACTCTGGTCATTTTTCTGCCAATCTTTGGCCCTTGCAGAGATGCTCAGGAGTCCCAGGTCCTTCAAAAGCTGTGTCAGACCATGAGTGCTCATCCTGAGATCTCAGCTCAGCACTTGACATGAATTTTTCTTCATTATCCCTTTTGAAAACCACAGTTCAGGGATCCAGAAGCTGAGATACCACCAGAGTCTGTCCATGACCCTTTTGACACCACCTCAGAAAGCAAATTTGTCTGGACTGTTAAAGCCTGCTGCCCCCCAACAACCTTGCAGGTTTTTTTTCCTCTGAACCCAGTGATATGTATTTACAATACTCAAGAATGCCATGATTGGTTAAACACCATTTTTGCAAGCTGATTGGGAAGCTAGAAAGTAATTTGATGCAATATACGGAAAATTCAAAGATTTTTTTCATTTGAAAAAGGGATTGGAAGAATTTTTATAGATGTTTAACTTGTGTTTCTCTGATTTCTTTTTTTAATATTGGCTTTTCTGTTATTTTTTCATCTCTTTTCTCTCTTCTGATTTTTTTCCCGTTTCCAGTTTCACTTTCCCTGGATTTCCTTAAAGCAATTAAAATGCTCTGGGGTTGAAAATTAAAAATGCTTAGACCCAGGTGGTGTGCCACTGGCCCAGGCTGTGCAGCTGGACCTGGAAATTCCTGGGCATCTCTGCTGACTGCAAAGAGCTCTTGCACACTGTATTAGTGAGGACACCATGGTTGTCTTTCCATTGTTTGTCCCTATGGGGCTTTTTCCCAATCCCATGGGTTTGTGGGGTGAGCTGCTCTTCCTGTAACTCCAGTGTTTGTATCTCCTACTCTGAAGGTCATGTTGGGGCTCTCCTGGATTTTTTCTCCTCTGGTTAAACATCCACCCTTCTCCTCAGGGTCTCAGGTTCAGGAAATGTTCCCAGTGCTGTGGTGGCTCTGCTGCTCCCCTGTTCCCCAGTGCTGGGCTCGGGCAGGAGCAGGGATCTGCTGAGCCTGTGCAGGGAGCCCTGAGCACAGCAGGGAGTTTGCATCCTTTTCTACACATTTCATGGTCTGGTCTGACATTATCACTGCGTGGAGTGTGAGGAAGAGGATTTATCTGGTGTGTCTGTTCCTCCTGTGTGTGTCCATGGGGGACATGATGCCTTTTCCTTCCCAATGTGTATTACTTTGGCCCATTCAGGACATTTCTGATCCATTCTGGGTCAGGTCTCTGGATGAGCAGGTCTGGACAAGCCCTGTTTGGTTCAGACAAGCATCTCAGCCTTAGAGAAAGAAATATTATGGTGCTTTATTTTTGCCCTCTGCAGTTCTGGCTCCTGCCTCCCTCCAGCATGTAGCTGGGCTGTCAAGCAGGGTCCATGCTGAGCATGAGCATTTTCACTTCCTAATATTTGACTCCAGGGCTTTTTGGACAAGCTGCATTTGTTTGAAAGCTCTCTGTCAGCTCCAGCTTTTGGTCTGATTGCTCCCCTAAGAGCAGTGTACTTAATTAGGCTGGAATTGCTATTGCACAATCACCCAACCATAACGATGTCTTTAACCCAAGCAGAGAGTTTTGCTGGGGCACGGGTCCAGAGCTGCCTCCTCTGCCTGCTGCTGCAGAGCAGGCTGACCTAGAAAGAGCCAGGGAGCATGTTATAAAACTGCCTTTCTGAACTTCTGCCATGGCACATGACGAGCACACAGCTGCCTGTACCTGCCTCTTGCCTTCTGAAGGGAATTCTTCTGCTTTTTGATGTCCATTGTCCGGTAATCATTTAAAAGGTCAAGAGGCAAGGCTATATTTGCACTGAACACTGCTGGGCTTTTCTTCTCTGTGCATTTATGGAGCACAAAGCAGAAACCCCTCTTTGCCATGCTCTGGTTTAACCACAGAAAGGTGCAAAGTCACATCCAGGGTTTGCTTCCCTGCCAGAAGGAAGGATGCAGGTCCCAGAGGTTAGCTCAAGGTGTGCATCCCAGAATGGGTCCCTGTCCCTGTCCCTGTCCCTGTCCCTGTCCTTGTCCCTGTCCCTGTCCCTGTCCCTGTCCCTGTCCCTGTCCCTGTCCCTGCAAACGTGGCTGGCAGCCCCACAGTTTGTGTTGAGCTCTTGTTCTCCCTTGCAGAGCATCCACCTGTCCTTTTTGCGCACGGTCCCACCCTACTCTCACCAGGCCAACGTCTGGTTTGAGATGATGAGAGTCTTCAACTGGAACCACGTCATCCTGATAGTCAGCGACGACCACGAGGGTCGTGCTGCACAGAAGAAGCTGGAGACCCTCCTGGAGGAGAAAGAGTCCAAGGTCAGTTCCTGAACATTGTCTTGTAGCTTTGTTTAAGCAACAACAACGAAACTAGAAGTCTTGGGCTGTTGTATGTATGTAGATTTCTGTATGTAAAACACCTTTTCTTTCCATTGTAACATGGCTAACATGCTTAAAGCATCAACAGTGTCTGACTAGTACCTGACAGAACTTTGTACTTTATTCATTTCACTTGCTTTGCCATGGTCAAAATCTCCTACATGTAAATCGACTACAAAATGAAGGGAAGGATAACCTGGAGCTCTGCAAATGCCTTGCCCGAGTTCCCCACCCAAGGAGAGGACCAGTCTCTCAGGGTAGGGAAGCACCTGCCCCACTGCAGCCACCCAGGGCCAGGCAGAGCCAGCAGTGCCCAACCCACCCCGCAGAGCAGCTTCTGAATTGGCCATGGGGGCTGAGCTCGGTGCCTGGCAGGGGCACGGGGCTCTGAGCCCCTGGGCAGCGCTGTGGGCCCGTTCCCATCTCATCGCAGCACACCCAAACGCTGCTTTCCTGACACCCCATGCATGGCAGGGCCGGCTCTGGGACCTCATCCTGCTCTCAGGGCCAGGGGAGCAGGGAGGGAGGCAGGCAGGGGGACAGAGCACAGACCTGCAGCCTGCAGGGCAAGGACTGAACAAGTGCTCAAGGCCAGCACAGAAGAAGAGCACAGGAAGCTGTGGCTGCAATCTGGAAGGCAAGGAAGCATCTCCTGTCCTGCGGGAGGGAGTCCCAGCACATCCTCTCTCCTGGGGTAGGGTGAGGTCCCCTTCAAATGGGCAGAGCCTGAGTTCATCCAGTCTCCAGCAGCATCAGGACAGGCACCCATTTGGGGATGTTCCCTCCCAGGCAGGGACCCCAACTTGCTCTTTGCAGCCCCACCTGCAGCTGCTAGATCTTTGGCAGTCTCTCAGCTGTTGAGATATGGCCATGGATGCTTCTTGTGGTTGGAGTTGGTGGCTGAGCTGAGAGATGGGACACTGAGACTGCTCTTCATCACCCTGGAGGAAGAACTGCTGCAGGGGTGCAGGCTGGCACAAGCCACACTGACCAACAGACTCCTGATTATGCAGTGATTTTCAAGAAATTTCATCCTTGCTGCATCCCAGGCTGTCTCAAGGCACTCATGTTCCACCAGCCACACAGGGATCCTCCTGCCTCCAAGGGCAGCTTCCCACTGGGTGACAGCAGGACAGTATTCTTCTCCAAAGCCTCTTCCCAGCACAAAACCCTTCATACAGGGAGAGCCATTATCAGTCTCTCTCCCTCCTCTTGCATCTTTTGAATTCCACTTTCTGTTTTCCTCTAGTTCCTCTGCATCCCATTCTGCTGTTCCCTCTCATGCCTCCACTCCCACCTGCCCCATGTGGTGCTCCAGGCATGGGGTGCATTTCTTCTTCAGCCTGCCCACCCTGCAGGAAAGCCTTTGAGAGCTTGGAAGATGGGGAGGGAGGGTCTGTCCTCAGACCTTCCCCATTTTGCACTGCAGCTGCCACATCTTGGTGTCCTCTGGCAGCCCCTGGGCTGCTCGAGCCACTCTCCAGCCTGGGGCACCTGCTCTGTCCCAGCAGGTCACCTTGCCTTCTCTTTGGGGTGTGCCACTGCATCTTGTTGCTTTTTCCTTTGACAAAGGTCAGGCAGACTGGTCTGACTGGTCTTGCAGGTGGCAGACACCCCGTTGGGGCTTTCCTGTCTTCCTCCACCTCTTCTCTCCAGTCTCTCTTCTGATCACGGCTGTGCTGACTCTTTCCATGCCATGAAGTTGTACCATGGGCCCTCCCCAGCCTTTCCAAGGGCAGCCTGGGCCCTGGGGAGGGAGCAGGCAGGAGACCTGATCTCAACCTCTTCAAGGCTTAGATCACAGCCCCTGAGGACATGGAGGACCTGCTCAGGGTCAGAGACTCACCTGCCATCTGGGCCCTTGGTTTGGGGCATGGCTTTGCCCCCAGGGTCTGTGCCAGCCCCGTGTGCCACCTGGCACCACTGTGTGGGTCTGCAGCTCCAGCAGCACCCTGAGCCCAGCACCCAGGCTGTGCTGGCATGGCCTGGCCTTGTCCTGGGGCTGTCTGCAGCAACCCTCAGCCTGGAGCTGCTCCACCAGCACAGCTCTGCTCGTTCATGGGGCTCGGAAGGGAGTGCTGGACACTGGAACCAGAGCCTGGTGTCAAAGGTGGCAGCTCCTTGCTGTGCTGCCTGCCTTTCTCTGGGACAGTGGCCTGCATGAAAGTGGCAAATTGTTGAGTGATTGCAGGAGCATGTGGTGGAAAGGGAACTTCTGATTTGTCAGTCCCTGTGTGAAACATGAAGATCAGAGAAGGGCTGCAGGACCACATGGAAAAATGGGAAAAAGAGGATTACTAGTGTAGTTCTGGAAACAGGGCTAGTGACAGGGAGAGGTGACAAGGGGCCAGCCTTGCCAGCCTTGTTGTACTGAAGACTCTGCTGACCAGCCTGGGCCAAGGTGCCAGCACATCCCAGGAATTTCTGGTTGGTGGCTGCAGCATGGATGACCAAGTTTTTGGCTACATTGACAGTGCCTGGGGAGAAGTGACCAGCATTGCCTGATTGGAGAACATTCCTGCTGTCCTGCTGCATCTCTGGCCTCCTTGTAGCAGTCATTACTCCAGGGCTCACTGCAGGCCCAGCAGAAGCCACTGCAGAAATCCTCACTGTGGGACTCATCAGAAATGAAGGCAGACCTGGGCTCCAAGCAGATTTTGCCTCTTCACATACTTTTCCTTGCCAGGACCCAATTTCTTTAAGCAATCAGAAACCTGTCAGGCTGCGTCCAAGGGGAAGAAAGGAAAGGTCATACAGCTGCATGGAAAGAAGACCTGGCAAGATGTCTTGCCAAAGACTGGCCTGAATGCTCAGGAAAAGGCAAGCTAATGAGTTTGGAAAGCAAGATGAAGAACAATCTGTCTGTCTGAGGAGCAGCCTGGGAGCATGGACCCCCAGTCCTGGCAGGGATCCATTCCCATCAGGCTCTGTAGAAGTGGAGATGGGAGTAGAGCTGTGTCCCACACCCCATGTTCGCAGATCAGGGATGCTCAGCGGGGGTGGGGTCAAGGACAAGATGTCCCACTCTGTCCCACCAAAAGCTGCCAAGCCCTCTCCCGAAGGCCCCATCAGGTTGCTGTGCCTGGCCTGCCCCAGGGGCTGCTCCCAGGAGGTGCTGGGGCTCTGTGCAGGCTGCTGCAGGGTCAGGGCTCTGAGCAGAGGCTCTGGGCCCTCAGCCCAATGCCTGCTGAGAGGAAACCTCCAGCAGTGGCTGCCCTGCCCTGGGCTCCCCTGGGGCCAGGTAGCACCAGCAGCTGAGGCACAGAGCAGGGGAGGAGCAGGATCTCTGCTCCAGCCCCATCTCTCCGGGGTCAGTGCAGGCTCTGAGCCCCCCTGGCATGCTCCAGGCAGCAGCATGGAGACCACCAAGCAGTGAGCCACCCTAGCCACGCTTAGGGCCAGCCCTGGTCTCAGGTAGCTGCACCTCCCAGGGCCACCCGTGTGCTGCAGAGCCATGAGGTGCCCTGGGCCCTCCCCAGGGACCAGGTAAAAGCTGCAATGCCATCCCATGTTCACCATCGCTTCATATTGCCACGCTTTGAGCCCACATGGCACCTAGAGAACTTTCTCTTTTGGATGTCAACAGAGCTCAGGAAGCTGCTCCCTCCTTTCAGGGGGTGAGAGGTTCAGCTGAGAAACCTCACTTTGTGTGAACTCTCTGAGGGTGGACAGGACTGTAATGCTGCTAGTGATGCTAGTAATGCTGATACTCTGAACTGTAACAGTTTGCCTTTATCCAGCACTTTCCGTACACAACATTTTGTCCTTTACTTCCACAGTAATTCCATGGAAACCCCACCACTTAGGCCCTTAGATTCTTTCTGAGCTTAAGATAAAACTTCCTTGCTGAAGAATCCCCCAGTCCCTCAAGGGAAAATGCAACTGCATCGCACCAGCTGTGCCACTCAGGCTCTGCTCTCAGATTGCTCCGTGATGCTCCCGTGAGAGCTGAGGCACAATCTCTCCTGATAGTGGTTTTTGCGAGCTCCAGCGTTATAGAGACCCTTTAGCAAACAGTGGAGGAGGAGGTGGATGTTGGATTGCTTTACTACACGTCATTTTCAACTGTTTATAATATTCTTCTGTGTCTACATATTTTCTCTGTGCACATTATTCATCAGAGTAAAAAAAGGAACTATGAAAACCTCGACCAACTTTCCTATGACAACAAGCGAGGACCCAAGGTATATATGCATGGAAATGCACGCCGCCCACCAACCTAACTAGCAAATGAAAAATAGCCACAGCCAACAGAAAAGTTAAAAAAAAAAAAAAGAAAAAAAAAGAGAGAAAGAGAAAAAAAGAAAAGAAAAGAAAGAAAAAAAAATCCATGACTATGTTTCTTGGTAGCACGTTTTTATGTTGAGATAGTTTGGTTTGGACTTGAGAATGGAAACTTAGCCAGCTGACCCTGGAAGGATTTCTTTTTGAAACATGCATGTGAACCAGTAATTAACTTGCAAGTTCTTTTTTTTTTTTTGAAAAGTTGAACCAACCCCCTTTCCTCCCCAAAGGAAACAGTTCCTTGGTGTAAGTTGCTCACTTTGATTCCCAAAGGTTAACCCTGTGCAATATGTTTTTTTCATTTCCCATGTTTTTGAAAAACAACACTCGTTTGAGTTTTCAATTGCATTTCAAAGCCTTTTTCTCTTTCCTGTACAATGCACGCCTCTTTTTGGGTTTTGATTGACTTCAGTTTGCATGCACAGTGCAAAAAAAAAAAACAAAAAAAAAAAAACAACCAAAAAGCCAAAACCTTAAAAAAGGAAGGAAGGAAGGAAGGAAAGAAAGAAAAGAAAGAAAGGAAAGAAAAAGAAAAAAATAACTATAACCAATCTTATTTAGCGGACTTTTGTGCAGTTTAATGAATTCTCTTGACCCTTTTCTAGATAGCATGGCTCTCACCACCAGTCTGGGGGCTCACTCACTAACCAGCTTTGCTCACACTCATCACAGGCTGAGAAAGTGCTTCAGTTTGACCCTGGGACCAAAAATGTGACCGCGCTGCTGCTGGAGGCGAAGGAGCTGGAGGCCAGGGTCATCATCCTCTCTGCCAGGTGAGGCTGTGCTGCCCCTCCCTGCTCGCATTTCCTCTCTCCCAGCGCTGCCCAGGGCTCGAGTCAGTGGATTTGGGGTTTGACCGCCTTGCGAGGAGCCTGAGAGAGCCCGCACAGACAGCCCCTGTCCGGGCAGCTGGGGGTGCCGCTGGCCGGGCACGGGCAGTCCCAGCGTGGCTGGCTGTGTGCAGGAGCAGCCCTGGGCACTGATGGCGTGTCCTGGTCCGGCTGGAAGGAGGGCAGCCCGATGGCCCCCAGCCTGCAGCACCATGGGCAGATGTGCAGGCGCTCAGCAGCGCCGGGAGCTGTGGGATCAGGCGAAGCTGAGAGCAAGGGTCCCACTGCACCGAGGGTTTAACCATTGCCCAGCAGTCACAGTCCCACGGGCTGGCACCGCCGCAGCCCTGGCTCAGCGGGAGCCCCATGGCCGTTCCCCTCTCGTTGCAGCGAGGATGACGCGGCCACGGTGTACAGATCAGCAGCCATGCTCAACATGACGGGCTCGGGCTACGTGTGGCTGGTGGGGGAGCGGGAGATCTCGGGCAATGCCCTGCGCTACGCCCCGGACGGTAGGCACCTCCCGGGCCCCGAATATCACAGACCCACCGCGGGGCTGGGAGCCCGAGGGAGCGGGGATCGGCGGCGCTGCCCTGCGGCCCC
>NW_005054358.1:834842-835740 GCF_000277835.1 Geospiza fortis | reverse complement strand
GGCCCCGCCCTTGCCCCCCCGGGGCCTGCCGCGCCCCAGATCCGTGTCACTGCGGCTTGGCAAGCTGCCTGTCACCCGGGAAGGCTTGGGCAGGGCCCTGGGGATGGAGCTGGGGGTGCCAGGTGCCAGCCCATAGCCCTGTGCCCAAGAGCTGGGCACGGCAGTGACGCTGGAGCAGCCAGGGCTCCCAGGAGTGCTGACCTGACCGCCCCCATCTGCCGCGGCAGGAGTGATCGGCCTGCAGCTCATCAACGGCAAGAACGAGTCTGCCCACATCAGTGACGCTGTCGCCGTGGTGGCCCAGGCCGTGCACGACTTGTTCGAGAAGGAGAACATCACAGACCCACCGCGGGGCTGCGTGGGCAACACCAACATCTGGAAGACAGGACCCCTGTTTAAGAGGTATTGGGGAAAGGGTCCTGCTGGAGGGAGCAGAGGACCTGGTGGGGGAGAGCTGGAAAAGGTGGGAGCATGTGGAAAAGGTCCAAGAGGACGTGGTGGCTCTGTCCAGGGTCACTAAAGCTTTGGGGCATGTGGCACAGGGCTGCCTGGACTGTCCTGCATGATTTGGATGTGAAGGCTACATCTCTCCTAGAAAACTCTCCCAAGACACAGGCTCAGGCAATGGCACCCAGTTTTTCCAGGCTGTTTAGGCATCATCCCGGTGCCTGGCACCAATTCAGTCCATGTCAACCCATGCTACCCTGGGCAATGCCTAGACAGCTGGGAGTGTGGGCAGGGAATGACTCCAGGAGGAGAAGACTGGGAACCATGGCCTCCTCCAGTCTGGAGCTTGATCCCATGGGTGGATGTGGGAGAGAGGAGGGTTCTGCCCAGTCAAGGTAGGGGGATATTTCTCTCCCATTTTTTCTCAGTGCTGCCGACACATTTCCTGCTG
>NW_005054358.1:829877-834768 GCF_000277835.1 Geospiza fortis | reverse complement strand
TGTGGCATGGGTCCAGTGCTGCACACAGGGCTTGGTGGCAGGAGCTGTCAATGCATGGGACAGGCTGCCCTTGGCTGTAGCAATACCTGGTGCTGTGGATGTGGAGGCTGGAGTGTCACAGACAGGAGCATGTGCCTGTGGGGTGCTGCTGCCAGGGCAGGGGGATCAGCAGGTCCTGCATGAGCTTCCAGACCCCAATCCCTGCATCACTGCAGCTGCTGGGCCCACAGGGGCTGGACCTTGGTGCAGCAGCCACTCTCTGCAGACTGGGTTCTGTTGAGCATGAGACCTGCAAGGCCTGGAGATGGTTTTAGAGGCATTTCTGGCATCCCCTGCAGTGACAGTCTTTGGCATGAGTGAGTCAAAGCTGTTCTTCACAAATGGCTCAGGCAATCCTGTGGGTCTCTGCTATCACCTTCCCGGGGTTTGGGGGCTGGTTCTCTCCTTGGTGATGTTTGTGTGTATCTGGGCCACTGGCCAGGCTGGGATGGGCAGATGCTAGGCACAGCACCAAAGCTGTAGCAATGGGCACACCTGCCAAGGAACCCCAGAGGAAAGTGTCCTTGGGTGCTGTGGGATGGATCATTCCAAAGGGAAATGGGACTGATCTGGTGGAGAACAGGGGGCAATGGCAGCAGATGTGGCAGAGAACATTTGGGAAACTGATTCCATCCAGCAGGAGGGGATGACCACAGGTCTATGAACAGACCATAGGTAGCCTTGGCTGGACTTGTACAGGGTAGTGAGCTTATGGCAGGTAACTGAGAGGAAGCATTTGCCTTTCTGATGCCTTCTGAGGCACCTCAGGAGCACAGCAGGTGTTCTAGGTTGTCCCAGCTGTGTTTCTCTCCCTAGGGTGTTGATGTCCTCCAAGTACTCAGAGGGTGTCACCGGCCGGGTGGAGTTCAACGAGGATGGGGACAGGAAATTTGCCAACTACAGCATCATGAACCTGCAGAACCGGAAACTGGTCCAGGTTGGGATTTACAACGGCAGCAATGTACGTGCAGGCTGGCCTGGGTGGGGAGGGGCTGGCACTGGGGTGTCCTCCTTGGCCTCATGTCCATCTGCTTCCTCTGGGATCCATCTCAGGTCCTGACCAACGACAGGAAGATCATCTGGCCAGGCGGGGAAACTGAGAAACCTCAAGGCTATCAGATGTCAACCAAGCTGAAGGTAAGAGCAAATGGCATTAGGGGCAGAGCTTCTCTGCTCTCTGCATGCTGGGCAGTGACTTCATCTGCCTTCCACCTCCATGGCTGCTCTGCAGCTGGCAGCAGCATTTGCAAGGACAGGAGAGGATATGGGAGCATGCTCAGAGCACAACTTTCAGCTGGAGTCAATCTAGATAGGGCAGCAGGCATCCTTAGGTTTGGAAAGAGACAGGTGGGAAGTGAATATGAGAGAAAACAACATGGAAAGGTGGAGGAACAAGGTGCTCACCATTTCTCATGGGAGCCAGAGGACACCTGTCACAGATTTGTGAGAAATACGAGGATGGGCTCCTTTGGCCAAGGCATGGTTCAGCTCTGTTAGACAGAGCGGAGGCCAGATGGAAACAGATCCAAAAGCAGATTAAACCCTCTTGTGAAGGGTGGGCGGATTGGTGGTGGCTGTAAGGCTGAACTCAGGAAATCCCTGAGGAGCTGATGGCCAGAAGCTGGAGGTAACACTGGCAGAAGGTCCCACCAGTCTTGTTTTGCTTCTCATACTCTTCCTCTAAGTGTCACTCAGCAGCCCCTTCAGTGACTGGATCCCACTTTAGTGACTGGACCCTGGCCAGGCTGATCTTCCCAGTTTGACCATTCATTTGTTGCACTGTTCACTTGTCCAGCAAGGGAAATCCCATTCCCACTGGCAGCATTGTCCCTGCAGAGGTGCTATGGGTATATTGTGGTTGCTGCTTTTCTGAAAGGTCCAGGGCAGGACTGAAACACCTGCATTAACTTGGGGCAGTGTCTGGAGCCCCTTTCCAGGCACTAGCCCTGGCTGTGTCTCCCATCAGTCTCCTGTTAGGGAAAGGGATTTTGAGGCTCAGCTGAAAGGGTCACACCAAGGAGGACACTCCTCACCTTAGGTGCAGGGAAAGCAAATATCCTTGGTGTTCTTCTCAGCAATGCTGTGTTAACAGTTGGATTTCATGATCTTAAAGGTCTTTTCCAGCCTAGAGGATTCTCTGGTTCCCCATGCCAAAGCTGCTGGGCTGAGATGGCAGCTGGGGAGGGCACCACAGCTCATGTGGGGCGGGCAGCCCAGCTCCCACCATGGGAATGTAGCTCTGGAGGGAAACACAGACCAGAGGATGTTTGTGCTTCACCTCACAGATTGTGACCATCCACCAAGAGCCCTTTGTGTATGTGAAGCCCACTCAGGCAGATGGGACATGTAGGGAGGAATTCACCATCAATGGAGATCCTGTCAAAAAGGTTTTCTGCACTGGACCCAATGAGACCATCCCAGGTAACTCAGTCTGCTGGGGACTGCCATTCCAAGAAGGGGTCCCAGGGAAGGTGCTCAGTCACACAGGAGCCCAGAGAATGAGGCACAGAGCGGTGACAGCACAGCTGGCCCCCAGACACCCCCTCCTCTCCATCAGCTCAGCCTCAGAGCAGTGCTGTGCAGGAGTTGGGCCCTGGGATCCAGGGGTTTGAGCCCAACAGACTCTTACCCACTGTCTCTCTTCTCGATGGGCTCCAGGGCAGCTTTGAGGGATTGCATCCCAAATTTCTGTCTCCTGACATGTTCCAGTTCTCTCTGCCTTGATCTCCAGCAGCAGCAAGGACCCCGAGGCACGTTAGCACGTGCTGCACTGACACAGCACCAGTTTCACACTGTCACAGAAACTGTGTCAGGATCAGGAGTGAGCACCTGGTGTGGGGTGGGACCTGCTCAGCAATGCTAGGCTTGCCCAAATGCCTGAAGGGCATCCCCTTGGCTCATCACACCTTCCTGTGCACAACATCCCCCCTGAATTGTGTCCTGGGCTGTGTTCAGCCTGCTGGGCTCATGTCAGGACTCCTCCAGCACGTGCACTGAGCCCTCTCCTTGCCCTGCAGTAGGTGGGCAGCAGCCCCTCTTAGCCCACCTCAGTGGGACATGGCAAAGGATGGGACCCCTTTGTCCCCAGCCTGCCCACACCCCCCGTGCTGGAGGCAGCGTGAGAGCCAGATGGCCCTGAAGGATAAGGTGGTTCCATCCCACATGGAGCCAGAGCCGTGGGGTGGCTGCTCTCCCTGGGAACAGGGGGATGCTGTGGGGGTCCCTGGCTGGGGCTGACCCCACTCATGGCACCCCTGTCCCTCCCCAGGCCGTCCCACCGTGGCCCTGTGCTGCTACGGCTTCTGCATCGACCTGCTCATCCGCCTGGCAGGCGTGATGAACTTCACCTACGAGGTTCACCTGGTGGCTGATGGTAAATTTGGTACCCAAGAGAGGGTGAGTTTGGGCAGCCTGTGATCTTTCTTTGCCTGTATTGTGTGTTGAAACACCCCCACGCCCTTCTCCTGAGCAGGGTGGGTGGAAGGGCAATGCAGGATTCCTAAAAAGTGCAGGGTCCTGGCTGGTGGGGGATGTGTGTCAGGGCAGGGGTCTGACCCGGCCTTGGCTTCCTGGCAGGTGAACAACAGCAACAAGAAGGAGTGGAACGGGATGATGGGGGAGCTGCTGAGTGGCCAGGCTGACATGATTGTGGCTCCCCTCACCATCAACAACGAGCGGGCTCAGTACATTGAGTTCTCCAAGCCCTTCAAGTACCAGGGCCTCACCATCCTCGTGAAGAAGGTATGGGCTGGGTGGGAGCTTTTGTAGAACACGGGATGTAGCAGTCCCTATGGACACAAGCTAACGGGAGGTGCCCGTTCCCCAGACTGCAGTGCCCAGAGCAGCCCCTGCAAATTCCAGCCTCCAGGCTGCTGGTTTTAATGCAGGCTCTTGCCTGCACCAAGCTGACCCTTCCTGAGCAGCAGGAGCTTGGGGCAGGGCCCCTGTGGGTGCAGCTGGGGGGGGCCAGCCCTGTCCCCTCTCTCCTGTGTGCAGGAAATCCCCCGCAGCACCCTGGACTCGTTCATGCAGCCCTTCCAGAGCACGCTCTGGCTGCTGGTGGGGTTGTCTGTGCACGTGGTGGCAGTGATGTTGTACCTCTTAGACCGATTCAGGTGAGTGCACTTTGGGCCACTCGGGATCTGGAGGGGATGGGGATGTGCTCCTGGGAACTGTCCCCTGGGTCCCTTGCTTGGGCACATCTTGCAGCCCTTCGGAGGCTCTCACAGGGACTTACCCCACCTGCTCTGCCCCACCAGTGCTGG
Source organism: Geospiza fortis (assembly GCF_000277835.1). NCBI lineage: Eukaryota > Metazoa > Chordata > Aves > Passeriformes > Thraupidae > Geospiza > Geospiza fortis. The sequence goes on along the minus strand of NW_005054358.1, from coordinate 830,464 downwards.
GCTGAGGCTCCTGGCCCCTCTGGCTGCCTAAGCTAAGGGATGTGGATATTGGGGTACCCAGCACGTGGGGATGTGGAACACACCTGTCAGACCAGGTGCTGTGCAGATACCTGACCAAGAGCACTGTCAGCTTCTGGGCTCTGAGAGAATTTCCTCTTTGGCCTTCCTTGGCCCTGTGGCAGCTCCTCTGAGGGCACCTGGCCCCACCTCAGCCCTGTGCCCAGAGGCTTTGATGGCTGATCTGCAGGGAGCCCTCTGTGCTGCAGTGGGAGAGGCTCGAGCAGGCCAGGGTCAGATGATCTTTCTGGTCTGGAGAGAGTGGGATGGGACCAGGAGCAGTGTGAGCCAGGCAGGGCTGCAGGTCAGCATGGGGATGTGCCAGGCACTGGGACACAGCAGGGAAGAGCTGCCTGGGAGCAGGCACAGTCTGTAGGAATGAGGGACACAGGGCTGCACCAGGACATGTAGGGCACAGTGGGGAGCCCTGGGAATCAGGGTGAGGGGAATGACAAGGGTTCTTCATCTTGTTTTCCAGCCCATTTGGCCGGTTCAAAGTAAACAGTGAGGAGGAGGAGGAAGATGCACTG
>NW_005054358.1:829001-829814 GCF_000277835.1 Geospiza fortis | reverse complement strand
CAGCAGGACTGCTCTGCCCTGCAGCCCAGGCTCTGAGCTGGGCAGGCTGGGGGCAGCCCCTGCCCTCTTCCACAGACCCCTCCTCTCACATGGTCCCTATGGGACCTCATTCCCTGAGCCCTCCCTGGAGCAGGCTGGCAGGAGATTGGTGGTGCTGAGTGTTGCACATTTGTGGCAGTTGTCAGGGCATCCTGCCAGCCCCAGCACCAGATGGGAAACAAGGCAGGGAAGCTTGGGCTGGATGCCCTGCCCAAGGTTACCCACCCTCTCAGGGTGGCACACAGCATGCTCTGGAAGGAGCTGGAGGCTTTTTTTGGTTCAGGCAATGCAGAGGCTCCTTGCACAGCTGCTGGCAGAGCAGATAGATGGTGCACATCTGCAGCTGCTATTGGGCTCATGAGGATTGACACAGCTTTGGATTCACACAACCAAGCCAAGCCCTCGTGGTGCTGCTCTGATCTCTCCTCTCCCCCTGCAGGTGCTCCCCGGAGTTTCTCTGCCCGTATCCTTGGCATGGTGTGGGCTGGCTTTGCTATGATCATTGTGGCTTCATACACTGCCAACCTGGCAGCCTTCCTGGTGTTGGACCGACCTGAGGAGAGGATCACAGGCATTAACGACCCCCGGGTAACGACCCCTCGCTTGCTTTCCCCTTCCCTGGGGCACATCACATGGCTTGTGGCTCCCAGAGCCCTGATTCACCATGGCTGTGATCTGTGCTGGGGGGCAAGACCCAGGGAGCTCTGCCTGGGCTGGTGCTGATGAGTCTGAGCCCTTGCCCTGGGTGGGAATGGACAGATGTGGGCAGGGATC
>NW_005054358.1:813824-828914 GCF_000277835.1 Geospiza fortis | reverse complement strand
AAACAACCTGCCCAGAAATAGTCTTTCTGCAGTCAAACTGCCTGCCAGTTCCTGGAGAGCCTCCTCTGCCCAACGAGGAAACAATTCATTATGGATGAGTTATAACTAATGAAATCGTCCCTGCGGTGCAGTCAATACCCTTCACATGCCTCAAATCCATTTCCTGCTCTGGCAAGGACACAGCCACAGCTCATCAGCCCAGGCACGCAGGAATGTGCCCTGCAGCAGCTCAGACCCACAGCATCCCACACCCTGCAGTGTGCCCTGCCCATGGCGCTGCCAGACCCACGGCATCCACAGGGCTCCTGCACCCTCCATGCCACTGTGTCCCCGTCCCAGAGCATTTACTGCCCCAGCACCGTGCTCCCAGAGCATCCCCTGCCCCAGCACCGCGCTCCCAGAGCATCCCCTGCCCCGGCACCGTGCTCCCAGGGCATCCCCTGCCCCAGCACCGTGCTCCCAGAGCATTCACTGCCCCAGCACTGTGCTCCCAGAGCATCCCCTGCCCCAGCACCATGATCCCAGAGCATTCACTGCCTGTGGCATCCTCTGAGGAGATCAAGGTCTTCTCTAGGGAACAGGTCCCTGAAGGAGATGGGAGATTAGGAAACAGCTTTGGGGTGAGAAAGTTTTGCTGGTGAAGGACAGAAAACATTGGAGCCCCGCCGTGTCCTTTCAGCTGCGGAACCCCTCGGATAAGTTCATCTACGCCACGGTGAAGCAGAGCTCTGTGGACATCTACTTCCGACGGCAGGTGGAGCTGAGCACCATGTACCGGCACATGGAGAAGCACAACTACGAGAGCGCTGCCGAGGCCATCCAGGCAGTGAGGGACAAGTGAGTGGGGCCAGACCCTGCCAGGCCACGCTGGGAGGGCCTCCGGGAGCTCGGCTGGGTGGAGCAAGCAGGGCAAAGCTGGAGGGAGCTGCGGCCAAAGCGTGGCTTGATGGGAACCTCCCAGCTGGGGCTGGGTGGGATCTGCCCCATCCCAGTGCTTCCCAGGGCGCTGCCGAGGCCATCCAGGCAGTGAGGGACAAGTGAGTGGGGCCAGACCCTGCCAGGCCACGCTGGGAGGGCCTCCGGGAGCTCGGCTGGGTGGAGCAAGCAGGGCAAAGCTGGAGGGAGCTGCGGCCAAAGCGTGGCTTGATGGGAACCTCCCAGCTGGGGCTGGGTGGGATCTGCCCCATCCCAGTGCGTCCCAGGGCTCGGTGGGGAGCACAAGCTCTGCGTGGGGGTGGCACAGTGCGAGCCCTGGCCATGGCCTCCCTTTGGGGCCTCTTTTCTTCCTTCAGTGCAAGGCTGGGTGGCTTCAGTGTTTAAGTTCGGGCTGGGAGCACCCTTGCTGCTCCCACAGAGGCTGCAGACCAGCTGGGCTGCCCAGCCTGACCCCTCCATCCTCCTGTGTGTCCAGCAAGCTCCACGCCTTCATCTGGGACTCGGCGGTGCTGGAGTTCGAGGCCTCCCAGAAGTGTGACCTGGTGACCACGGGGGAGCTCTTCTTCCGCTCCGGCTTCGGGATCGGCATGCGCAAGGACAGCCCCTGGAAGCAGAACGTCTCCCTGGCCATCCTCAAGTCTGTACACGGCTCTTGCCTCCAATGCTGCTCGTGCCAGGCACTGCCAGCCTCCCTCCAGACCTCTGCAGGGACAGGGCCATGCGGGCTGCCCTTCCATCCTGACAGGGACACTGAGTGGCTGGGCTGGGCACCCACAGCCCCAGCTCCGGCTCGCAGGGCTGGGGAAGAGCAGGGAGCTGGAGGGAGGCAGAGCAGGGCAGGGAGCAGAGTCAGGGCCAGCCAGGGCTGTAGGCAATGCAGGTAGAGAGCAGCAGGGCTGTGTGAGTAGGGTGTGGGTGCTGCCATGGCCCGCTCCTCCCTCAGGGCTCAGCCTGTCCCACAGCACTGCACTGCCCTGGCCTGGTCATGCAGGGCTCTTTTCTTTCAACTCTGGCTACTCCTGTTACACAGGGACATGTCTGAGTCCAAGGCTTTTACAGCAGCACTAACCTGCAGTGTGGGGTGTCACAGTCAGCCTGATATTGTGGGTGAAAAGGGATTTCCTTGTATGGCTTTGGCAATGCCACACTCATTGCAGACAGAGAAATGTCATGGTGGAGAAACAGGCAGCAGGGAAGGAGCAAGTGAAGGGAGGGAGTCCTGGGAGATTCATTTTAGGAGAGACAGGGTCAGGAGCCATGAGGGTCCTGCCCAAGATGCAGAGGTGAAAGGCCTGAGGGAGAATGGTCAGGATGTGGAAGATGGGCAAGACCCAGGGAGCCATGGTCCCTGTCTGTGGGATGATCTTAACATGGTGAGGGGCAGCAGCAGGACAGATGGGACTTGGGACCAGCACGTGAGAAGCCTGAAGAGTCCACAGGAATCCTCAGTATCCTCCTGGGAGAGGGTGGGGAAGCCCAGGGCTACAGATGGCCCAGGAAAGTGGGGGGGGTGTACCAGGAACAAGAGGGAGGAAAGTGCAGGGAGCCTGTGGTGGGATGTGTGCTCTGTGCCCACTCCATCCCCACGAGCTGTTCAGGCAGGTACTGCAAGGACATGGCTTGTGTCCTCCCAGGCTGTGACACCAAGCTGTGACACTGAGCTGCTGGGGTGTCCCAGCCCTCACTGTGCACTGCAGGGAGCAGTGCCCTGGCCTAGAGGGTGCTGGGGGTCACCAGAAAGAACTGGGGTCCATCATTGCCTGGGCTCCAAGTGGCCCTGGCAGGCAGAGGAACCGTGCAGGAGGGAACTGGTAGATGTGGTTCATGACCACTCCCTACAGCCTTCTCCAGGAGCTCTTGAGCACTGACAGCTCCATCCTTCCTTGGGAGCACACCCTCCCCATGGCTTACATGTGGCTCTTTTGGCAGCAGGCACTGGCCCAGAGCTGCTGCAGGGGCAGTGGGGAGCTGTGGGTGCCCACACAGTGCCCATGCAGTGCTGGCAGCCCCTGCAGACAGCCCACACACACCTGTGCAAAGGTGCACACACACACAGACACACTCAGCACATCCCTGCTTCCTGTGCTAGGAGGTGCAGGCAAGCCCAGAGCCCTAGGATGGAGGGCACGAAGGCACAGAGTGTGTGCCCCAGCTGCCTGTGGCTGGTCCCCAGTGACTGCCCTGTCCTGTCTCCTTGTGCTTGCAGGTCTCACGAGAACGGCTTCATGGAGGATTTGGACAAGACTTGGGTGAGGTATCAAGAGTGTGATTCCCGTAGCAATGCCCCAGCAACACTCACCTTTGAAAATATGGCAGGTTTGTTCTGCAAACCTCTTTCTCCCCCTTTGCTGGGTAGCCTGCTTTTGCTCAAGACATCCTCCCCAGGGCTCTCCTCCCAGGCCAAATCTCTGCTCCTTCTGGATTTGTGCTTTCCTAGTGCCGGGAGGCTGCTGAGGTGGGCTCCATTCCCACCTTGCTCAGAGCAGTTCCACAAAGCTTCCCCCACCTTCCCTGGGTGCCCTTCTTGCCAGTGGGGCTGTGGTGTGAGCGTGGCTCCCCTCCCTCTGCCCTGGCCAAACTGTGGCTGTCACAGTGCCATCAGGGCTGGCAGCAATGCAGAGAGGGGAACAGCACCTCGGGGGAGGCAAGTGAGAGCCCTGCTGCAGGAGGGGCTGGAGGCCAGGGGCAGCCCCCAGTCCTGAGGAGCCCTGGGCAGGGCCCAGAACAAGGATAATTGATAGAGAGGGGTTTTCATCTTGCAAAGACTGTGAGAACCCTGAGACATGCTCTCCCTTTGCACTGAGGTGGTGCTGCTGGTCCTACAGCCAGACAATGCAGTGATGAGGGCTGAGGGGTGTGGGATGGGACCCCATCTGCACCAACACTGCTGGCCAGTTACAGGCAATGGAGAAAAGGGGTATTTTGCTCCATCTTTGCAGACACCACTCCAGAAATGTCAGCCCCAAGGGTTGCAGGCATCCAAGGACAGCACAGAGCTCTGTGCATGGCTGTGCCTCCTGATGAGCACCAGGGCTGGGTTCTGGTGCAAATGGCCCCACAGTCCTGGGGATGGGGTGTGCCCTGGGGCTTGCCGTGCCTGTTCCCAGCAGTGCTGCAGCTCAGTGCCCTGTGCCCCCCCAGAGCTGGCACTGACACCCCTCAGGTGCCCAGGCCGTGTTCCCCTCCCGGCCCTCCAGGACTGGGGGGGATGGTGGGGGGAGCTCGGGGTGGCAGATGCTCCCATTGCTGAGCATGATGCAGAAGAAATGAGGGGTGGTGTTGCAATTCCACTGCCCCCTGTAACTTTCCTGCTTATTTCAGGTGTGTTTATGCTGGTGGCTGGAGGTATTGTTGCCGGGATATTTTTAATATTCATAGAGATAGCTTACAAAAGGCATAAGGACGCGCGGAGGAAGCAGATGCAGCTGGCGTTTGCGGCCGTTAATGTGTGGAGGAAAAACCTGCAGGTAGGACAAACCGTTTTTAGAGCAAATCTCCACCAGGTGCGTTTTCCATTCCTTCACCAAATCAGTGAATGCAGAGTTGTGGATTAGCATGGGGCCCTCTGTCCCCCACCCCACCCCCGTAGCTCCAGCTGGGTTAATTGGTGCCTGTTAAGCTGTAGGGTAGTGTCCCTGTGTCCCTGCCTTTTCCCCAGGAGCTGCCCCTGCCCGATGCTGTCTCTCCCAGCAAAGCTCCAACCAGGCAGAGGCCTGGCCCAAACACCCCCAGTGGAGCTCGGAGTGGGGACTTTGCTCTGCTGGGGACCACGTGCCAGAGGCACACCTTGCCCTGGCTGAGCAGGCAGTGCCAGCATGGCTCCTTGCAGGTTCTGCCCGCGCTCAGCAGCAGATGGGAAGGTCAGCCTGCTGCCCCTGACCATCCCTGCCCGGTGCTCAGGTAGAGGAATGCTCCAGGGATAGTTTCCATCACCTCCCCTTCCCTGCCTGCTCTGCAGCAGCGTGGTAGCCCTTGCCATACCCAGGACCAACTCCAAAAAGAGGTGGTGCGTGCTCTTGTCCTTTGGAGACAAGGACATCTCCCCACACAGGAGCCAGCAGCGCCAGTCCCTGTCAGTGCCAAGCCTCCCTTGGTCTCCTTTTATGGGGCTGTTGCTCTCCCAGGCTTCTCCTGCTGCTGGGACATCTCTGTGCTGCTCAGACAGGGAAGCCCAAGAGGGTCAGAGGTGCCTGGCAGTGACACTGAGCCGTGGGCACATCTGTGGGCCACCAGCCTCACAATTCCCTTCCCCTGCTGCTTTTGGGGCTGAGCCCCACAGTGCCCCTGACCCCAGTGTAGGGCAGCTGGAGGCTCTGTCTGAGTTGCCCGGGCTGTTTTTCCCTTGGGGAAGCGCAGCGGCGTTCACAGAACGAGAGCTCCTTTAGGTGGCTAAAGGACAGTGCCGCTCGCAGCAGAGCCAGCCAGGCAAAGAGAGAGGAGGAGGCTCGGGGAGCCCCGAGGAGCCCGGCGGGGCCCCGGGGAGCAGCGCTGGCTGGGGCTGCGGGGGGGGCTGCCCGAGAGCAGCGAGGGGAGCACGAGGCGGGGCTGCTGCATCCTGAGAGCTCGCTGGGTTCAGTTCACCGGAAAGAGTCTCGGAAAAGCCATTTCTCAATTTTTTTTCTCCTTTTTTTCCTTTTTTTTCCTTTGCTTCCAAAAAGCAGCAGCACCGAGGGGGTTAAGGCTGCTGGGACAGAGCACACTAGTCGCACTGCCATTTTTCACTTGCCAACCTTCTAGAAAATACTGCACTGGGTCCTTGGGCAGAGTCTGTGGGACTGTGAGCAAAGCATGCTGCCCTGTGGGGGTAAACAGCCTCATGGTAAAGAGCCGTTTGACATTGTAAGACTTTTCCACAGGAGGAAACGTCAGAGCACTAGTATCTGGTACATTGCTAGAAGGTAGGCAAGTGGAAAGATTTATTTGTTAAAACAAACAAACAAAAATAATGGTTTTTGGGATCACAGTTTTGCCATGGCTATTTCCTGAGATGCCATGGAAGAAAAAGACATTTCATTCCATTCATCTTGCTTTCCTTTCCGTTTGTGCATGTCCGCAAAAGAGAGAACTGAGAAGGAGGAGCAAATGTATCCCCGAGCATGCTCTACGCACCAGCGGGATACATTTTGGTTACCCCCGTGCGGTAGCAGAGCCAGACCTGGTCACTCCGTCCCCCGTCGGAAAGGTCACACTGCCTGCGCCAACCAGGTCCGACTCGCTAACTCCAACGCCTACATTTTTCAGTTCTGTTTCTCTTTGAGTTCATCCTGACCCGACGACATCATGGCACTAACGCTTTGCTTCCTCCCTTTCTTTTCCTTTGTATTTTTTTTTTACTTTTCTTTTTCTTCCAGTTTCCTTTTTGTTTTTTAGCCTGTTTTACTTTGGAAAACAAACCAAACCACCACCAACAACCACGTTCGGCTTTGCACAACTGCATCATTTGAATTTTTGAACACATTTTTTTTACAGAATATTCATACAATGACTTCTCTTTCAATGCAGTCCTCTCTCTCTCTTGTGGCACTAGGATTCAGCCTCAGAAAAGGCCCTGAGCACTTTTTTTTTTAGTGGTAGGTGCAGCATCTCACGTCTCGGTCCAGCCAGGCTAGCGGTGGAAGCGAGGGGCAGGGCGCCAGGCAGAGCATCCCCAGGAAGTGAGGTCAGCTGTGCCGGCCTGGCTGCAGACACCAGGAGAGCAGGGCTGCCTCCCAGAGGGGTTCCCAGCGCTCCAGATGCGAGGCCGGCCCCCCGTAGCTGTAGCAGTGTGGTGGCTGTGCTGTAGCCCTGGCTCACGGAGGCCCTTGGAGGACTGGGAGTGGCAGAACACCTCCAGTAGCTTTCTCACCTAAATGAAGGCCATGACATGGGGCAGTATTCAAATAGATTTAGAGTTTCCAACAACACACTAGAGATCTAATTACTTATACATATTCATTTTAGGATAGAAAAAGTGGTAGAGCAGAACCTGACCCTAAAAAGAAAGCCACTTTTAGGTCCATCACCTCCACCCTGGCCTCCAGCTTCAAGAGACGTAGGTCCTCCAAGGATACGGTAAGAGGAAGAAGAACAATTCTGCCCTCTCTCTTTCTCTCTCTTTCTCTCTTCTGCCATCCCATCGACTGCCACACACCCATCCCGAAGCTGCCAGTGTACATGCATAGCTCATGTTCGTCACCAGTCAGTCAGTCAGTCAGTGAGTCAGTCATCCCGTGTACCTGAAAGGATGCTGGGATCCTGGAGGGCAGGCAGGAGGTGGCTTGGAGTCCTGTGATGAGTTGGGAGATGCAACCGAGTTTTTGTTTTGTTTTTTTGTTTTCTTTTTGCCTGGATGATTTCTGATGTTCCTCTCTGTGCTTCGCTCACCTTACCGGTGCTGACCTCTTGAAACTGATGACATTTTTTCTTTTTCTTTTTCTTTTTTTTTTCTGTTCCTAAGTGTTCCTGTACCTGTTTGTCATTGTATGCCTAAAAACAATCACCCCGATTTAATTTGGGCACCGTGTCACCTCACCAAGAGCCATGCGTGTCACACTCTCTACATGTGATTTTTGTTTGTGACAATTAGCATTCGGAATAGTCCTCGCACAGGAGTGACAGCTGTCTCTGGTTATCATCAGCAGTAATGCAGCTCTAGAAAAGAGATGAAAAGGCTCCAAAGAGGAGGTTGTTAAAGACCCAGCCTTGGTTCAAACTTGTGTTTTCCGCTGCTCTCACATAACCAGAGAAAATTTCCAAATTGCTGCCTCTAAAGCCAGCTGTTTCCAAATGTGCAAATGTGTCTGCTCGTGCTGGAGCTTCAGACACTTCAGCGTCAGGTTGGGCTGTTGGTCTGTCGGACTGAGCCGTGTCCCTCTGCATGTCGCCGTCTGTTGTATGACACTCTGCACTGTGGCTACTCTGTTGTCTCGTGTGGCAGCGCCCGCTGCGTTTTGCTGCCCCACCTCCTGGCGCGCTGGGCTTGCCAAGATCCCCTCCCCGGGGCGACCGGCGGCTTTGTGCCGGGCTTGCCCAGAGCAGGTCCCCACCAGGCTGCCCGAGGCGCAGCGGGGAGGGGGGGACGTTGGCAGGGCGGGGAGATGTGGCCCCGTGGCGGGGTGCCCGTCCCCAGCCGCCTTGGGCGCCTCGGGGACAGCATGTGGTATCGCAGGGGGTCTCGGGGCCACGGCTGTGTATGAGAAATGGAGGAGGCTGCCCTTGACACCAGCGCAGGCTCCATACCAAGAAGCTCCTGGAGCACCCCTGGAACGCGGCCCTGGGGACAGCTGAGCCCTTGGCCGGGCTCGACTGCCACCATCTCACACAAAGTGCTCCTCTCACTGTCACCTCGAATCCTGGAAGTCATGGGGGAAACACCCACACTCTTCCCACTCATCATCTGTACCCCCAGGGAAGATGGGTATCCCTGTCATCTCCTGTGCTGCTTCTGTGCTCCCTGGGTGGCACCTTGTCCCAGGAATGCTCCCATGTCTGGGGTCCCCTCTCCCCACTGCTGCACCCCCGAGCAGCTCTGCAGGGAGGTCACAGGGTGTGTCTTTGTGGCCTGAGCCATGACTGGGGCAGAGGAGACAGAGATGGGGTGGGTGGTGCAGGGGGTGGTGCAAGAGTGAGGAGGAGGAGGAGGGACAAGTAGAATGCAGAGAAAATAGAGAGGAGAAAAATTGTCAGAAAGATCTGCATGTGCTGAGTAGACCCCCATGTTCTGTTGTGTTTGAACTACTCCACAATTAGGAAACCAAGGACTCCTGCCCTGGGAGAGCAGCAACATGATGGTGCCCTGGGCCCCTGGGGGAACCAGTGCCACCGGTGAGCAGAAGGGATGGGGAGAACCCAGGAAAAATGGGGCAGCTGGTGTGTGGCACCCCTGGTAACCCCCACATTGCTCCTTCTTCAGGGAATCGTCCTGGTCCTGGTCCTGGTCCTGGTCCTGGTCCTGCTCCACAGTGTGGCATCCATCCTACACCAACCAGCCCACAGCCCTCTCTGCCCCCAATGCCCTGAGCTGAGCAGGCCCAGTGCCCACCTGCACCACAGGTCCCATGGATGGGCAATGGAGCTGTTCTCTCCCCTTCCTTGGGCTCCAGCACAACACAGGGCTCCCCATGTTTGGGTCCCAGTCATGCTCTTCTTGGTACATTGTTCATGGGCAAATTGTGGAGGGATATGACCCCCCCCATCCCAGAAGATGGTCCCAACTTTGGGGGCAGCTGCACAGTCAATTACTCCCCAGTGCTCTGAAGCCTGTCACAATGCTCTGCCTGCCATGGGGTGCCATGGACAGGGTCTCAGGACACGTTCCCCGGGGAAGTGGGCTAGCTGGGTCAAGAACAGGCCAATGGGGTGAACATCCAAGCCAACATGGCCAACTCTGAGGCTAGCAGCTATGGCTAGAGGTCCGTGGTGGAGCAAGCTTTGTGGTGATGTTGGGCAGACCTGCTGGTTGCTCTGCAGGGTGAGCAGCCAGGGGGAGCGGGGTGCTGCCACCAGCTCATGTCACAGCCTGTGCTCGGTGACCTCCACTTCCATGCAGCAGCCCTGGCTCAGAGACCCCAACGCCCTCCTGCTGGAAGGCCCCATGAGTCCGTAGCATGCTGGGGCACATTGCCTGGGGTCCTTGTAAAGACGAGAAAGCAGCGAGGTGCTCTCTTTCATGATGCTCAGCAGAGCTGCGGGCCCACACCAGGTCTTAGATGGGCAAGGCTGGAGAGCCCTTGGGGCTGGAAGGCCAGGCTGACCCCAGCCCCACGGGCTCTCCTGGCTAGCGAGCGAAAGACGCAGACCTGGCGGCCTTGCTTCTTTCCTTTCCGTTGTCGGGAGTTTTAAAAATGGATTCTGCTCTGCAGCCCTGCAGAATGGTCCCTCAGGAGTGCCAGAGAGACAGGCTGGCACCATGGAGCCAAGACAGCCCTGGGAAGCTTCCACCCCACTCTGAACGTCCTAGCGCCCACCATCACCCGAGCTGCACAGCCTCTCCGCGGCACATCATCCCCACCGCCCCAGGAGGAGATGCATGTGTTCCCCATAGGCAGCTCCTGCAACTCGAGTAGCACTGGCAGAGCTGACGTGTCCATCCATCGCAGCCACCCACGATACTGCAACCCCACAGACGCCATGTGAGACGCATAAACCACACAGACACCTCCGAGCCGGCACATTGCGTACAGACACGATCGAGGTGCACAGGTCCCTTAGCCCCCCGCATCGCCAGCCCCCGCAGAGCCACACTGCCAGCCCCAGCCCCCGTGACACAGCAGTGACACACGGCCCGCGGCACCGCCCCGCCCTGGGCATGGTGCCGGAGCTGGGCGACAACCGAGGGGCTTCCTGCAAAAGGTCACCTTTTCAGTGAAGGATCAGCTGTCCCAAAGCCAAACGCTTCTTGGCTGAGAAAGAGCCTAGTTTTTGGCCCAAAAGAACCAAAAGTAGGTCAAAGACAACTTTTTTTTTTTTTTCCTAAAGGGAAGTTGATATTTTCTACAGCAAGATCGCATTTAGCTGGAATCCTAATTTTTAATGGAAAAAATACCACAACAACAAACTAAAATTCTTCCAGAAAATCTTCCACCAGCCAGGGACTACCATATGAGCCCAGTTAGGTTGAAGTCATTTTTAAAGACATTAAGTTCTTGTCTATATTTTCTTCCTGGTTGTCATTTAAAGTTTTTGGTGCCTTCACTTCACTTCCATACCTTAACATGTTTGAGTCTCTTCTACGGTTAATATTGATTAATTTCTTGGCTTTATAATGTTTGGTTTGGGGATTATTGCACCATCCCTGTAACATAATTTAACTTAAATTACTGATATGTGCTTCTAGCATTAGTCCTACTTTAACATAGTTTTGATATGACCGTTTTCTTGCTTTTTTTTTCTTTTATTTTTTATTTTTATTTTAATTTTTATTATTAAAAATTGCATGCATGAACTTTACACACAAAAAAAAAGTAAATGAGAATGTTACCCTGTGATAACTCTGTGATTGGAGGAGATATGCTTTCAAATCAAAAGCCATGCTCTTGTATTTTAATTTTTCTGGCCAGATTGCCCATTTCGCTTGGTTGTTTTAGCGTTTCCCACCCCCAGAGCTGTGCAGAGAGGCCAGAAGGCCCCAGCCTGCCCTGCTACACCACCACAGCAGCCACATGCACACGTGCACTGAGGCACACGCACTCACACAGGCACAGTCCGCTTCTTCCACCCCCCTCACATCAGGCAGGATGTTTAACAAAGGACCTTTCTTCTACCCATTCATTTTTGTATCTCCAGTTCCTCCTTCTCCTCCACAAGTGAGTCACACCCTTTCCCAGTCACCTCTCCTCCCTGTCGGAGTCAAGCCCCATCCCACAAAGCACACACCTCCCGGCAGCTCTGCCATGGAACACTGCATTTAGCTGGAATCCAAATTTTTCATAAGGGGGTAGCTGCACCCGATTTTGGGAAAGAGGGGTGTTTTTTGGTGGGCTGCTGAATAGCCACAAAAAGCTCCCCCAGGGCAGCAGAGTAACATCAGGATGGCCCCGGCCACTCTCTGTGCCGACGGGTGATGGCCAAGATGTTGCCCCTTAGCAAGGCAAGACCACGGCCAGGAATTCCCAGAGGCTCCATTGGAATCTTAGCCAGTGCCCTAAGTGGCAGAGTGATCCCCTGAGAGGTGGCAGGTGATCCCCTGAGGCTCCCTGGGTGTCAGCGTGTCCCCGCTCGGCACCAGAGAGACGGGAGCGTGCTGGCTCCCAGCCCTGCCCCAGCTGCTCCCACCGAAGGGTCCCGGGAAGCACAAATCCGGGCTGGGCAGGGCAGCCCCGCGGAGCCCATGCAAGGTTCAGGGGTGGCAGGAGGCAGGATGTGCAGCACACAGGGTAGCCACAGTGCCAGAGCTGCCGGCAGCGCCGCGAAGGCCACGGCCACCATCGACCAAAGCAGGGCAGGTGAGATCCGTCACTGAGGAGCCCCCCTGGAGCCCCTCAAAACATCAGCCCTCCTGGCCAGGGTGGTGAAGGGGCTGGGAAAATGTCACTGGAGAGGATCTGTGCTGCAGTACATGAGACCCACAGAGACCCTTTCCTGCCCTGGCACTGGATTAGGACCCCAAAGAGCAGCGCAGGATGCTCCAGCCTACAGCAGGGCTGGACAGAGCTTCCAGGTCAGGGTTTGGAGCTTGGAGAGTGGAGCTGGAAGAAGAAGGGAGTTTGGAAGGAGGAAGGGAGGAAATAACTGCCCCGCTGTAAATTCCTGCCTGGGGAGGAAGGACGTTTTTTCTTGCCCATGGATGGGTATTGCTGCTCTGCCCCCGACTTGCTGCAGGGGAGGGCTCTCCCATGGCCTCTCCCATGCCAAGCCCCCCCCATCTGCAAGGAGCTCAGAACCCCAAATCCAGACCACATCCCCAACACAGGCCGTATTTTCACATTAGCAATCAATGCCACACTTTATCACAAACCAACCACACCACACATCTCACCTGCATGAAAGGATAGTCACAGCAGGGTCATTCAAGCAAGGAGGTGAAATGCCCTGGCCTCAAAGCACAGCTTGATCTGGCACCAGTGAGGTGCCAAAACCCAGCCAGACCCTCCAAACACAGGTTCAGGCGTGGGCTGGGCTGATGAGTCACAGGCTTTGTCTTGTAGCCCTCCCAGAGCAGAGAGGGCCTGGCTCAGCGGGTGACGTGGCAGCCACGCTCTGCACAAGCTGCACTGCGCTCCTGGGTGTCCCCTCTGCCCAGCTCCAGGGTGCTTGGAGAGCGTCTGCAACGACCTCTGCACAAGCATGGATGGCACTGGGAGGGGACCTCAGCCAGCAGCAGCTTTCAGGGCGTTGCTTCACCCCCAAGAGATATCCTGTAGGGACACATGGGATAGAAGTGGCAGCGGGGACAAGTGCCAGAACTGCCTAACACTCCTTTCTCTTTGTCTGTCTATTTGTGTGTTGCAGCAGTATCACCCCACCGACATCACCGGCCAGCTCAACCTCTCCGACCCCTCAGTCAGCACTGTGGTGTGACCTCCTCCCCGAGGGCCATCAGTCCTTGCCCAACCCAGTAGGAAGGCACAGCCAGGACTGCCTTTCAAAGGACACTGATGGGTTCTTCTGGGTGAGATGGGAGGAAAGCATCCTTCATCCATACACGGTGACTCCATTGTATATCTCCCTCCCTTCCTAGGCCTGCTGCCATGCTCGTGCTCCAGGAAGCACGGCAGAACCAGGACAAGGTTTGGACTTCACTGTACAGAGATAATTGCTTCCAAACAGTGCCACAATGATCAGAATTGCCACTGACTGGCTCCGTGCAAGGGGAAAGGACTGCAGAAGGCACACGGTGCCTGCTCTCCCACGGTAGCAGGGAAGAGCTGGTGCCAGACCACAAACACGTGCTTAACCTCACAGGCTGCAGCCTTCTGAGCACACACAGCCCCTCAGACGTGTGCTCCACCACCTGGAGGGCTCCACGGTCCTGCGCAGCTGGAGCAGCCAGCTTCTGGTGTGGCAGGTTGGGCACATGTTCCTGCTGTGCCGAGAGACCCTCCCGTCTGCCGCAGGGGCTGGAAGATGTGTGCTCTGCTCCTTGCAGGGGATGGACCCTCCTCCCTTCCCCCGCCTTGGTCCCGTGGCTGTGACTCGGTTCCCGTCCGTGGTCTGGCAGCAGCAGGAGAGCTCCCGCCCTGCAGCCCTCGCCCCTGAGCTACTCGCGGTACTCCGGAGCCCTGGAGTGCCGCCAGCCCAGACCCCAGCTCCCACCTCTCCTGCACAGAAACATCCCCAGGACCTGGCCACGGCCAGCATGTAGCACTCACACAGCAGCTCTCCTGGCCAGGAATTCTCCACGGGAAATGGCTCTGGATGGTTGCACTGACCTCTACCCCAGCTCCACACTGCCTCAGCACCAGCAATGCAAGGAGAGATGCTGCTGGCTGGTCCCGGCTCGCTGCGCTGCTGCAGCGGCCCCCCAGCCTGTGTGCACCGTCGGGGCACCTGCCTGACCCAGAGATGTGGAAAGCAGATCCCAGTTCGGGAGAAGGAACCGAACGGGCCGGGCTGACCCCGTCCCTCCCCGCAGGGTCCTCCCCTCGGGCCCACACGGCCACCCCGAGCATCCTCCCCGTGGGCAGCGGGGGGAGCAGCGCACGGGCAGCGTCTCCTGCCAGCACAAACACCCAGGTGCAGCGCGGTACCCACGGACTGCCCTCCCCCGGCCCCAGGCTGCCCCCGCGGGCAGCAGCCCCGCAGGCAGGATTTCACATGGCAGCTGAGGTCTGTGAGCATCGTCCCACCGACTGCTGTGGCTCCATCATGTTCATCTAGCTCCAGCTGAGAAATCGGACCCATCCTACTTTATACGTCAATGTTACATTAATACCAAGTTTTTGCAAGAGCTCAGTAAAGTCTAGACTGGATCATGAAGTGGTTTATTCCAGAGCTGTGTGCCTCTTTCTGTCTCTGACCTCTGGCAAAGCTGGCGGGGAGCCCTGTGGTGAATCAGAGCCCTGTGGCAGGGTCTGCAAACAGTGGAGGGACAGGAAGGGATGGAGAAACCAGGAGGGAGAAAGGCCAGGGGCTATAGAGGAGACTGGCAGGGAAAGGGCATGCCCATCCTGGGATACTCAGGTGACAGAGAGCCTGCACAGCCAGGCCCTGCAGCGAGGAGATGGGGACAGCATGGAGCTGTCCAAACACCAGCACCATGGCAGATGGCCCTGTCCCACCTCCATCCTGGGGAAAACTGTCCCCTGCCACTGTGGGCTCCATCTCCTGGGACCCAGCCTTTGGGAACAGGGGATGGACTGCAGGGATGAGGGCACTGGGGAAGTTCCCGCACCTCAGCCCATCCACAGGAAGGTCCATCAAGGGATCTCCAAAATAGGAAGGTCCCCCAGGCCTGAACTGAAGGAACATCACCCACCCACAGCATCCTCCCTTTGAGCTGAGACCTCCAGCCCAGCCTCCGTGGGGGCTGAGCCTCAGGATGGTCTGAGGGAAGGAGCAGGGGTCAGGTGGCTGTGCAGGATGACAAACAAGGTCCCACCTCCAAATGGGAAGCCCAGTCCTTCCTGGGAATAACTGAACCCTCTCTAGAGAGGGTCTGGGAGAGCTGGGATTGCTCCTGGGACAGGCAAGACGATGATCCTGGCAGAGGTCCTGCAGCCCTCCCAGGGGCAGGGC
>NW_005054358.1:810685-813813 GCF_000277835.1 Geospiza fortis | reverse complement strand
GAGCCGCTGCTGCCTCCAGCAGCTCCCTGCCAACCCCTGCCCCACAGCAGGGGAGGAAGCAGGGATCTGGCCATGTGGCAGCACATGGGGCCGGCTTCTCTCTTAAAAATAAAACAGGAGCAAGCCACCACTGAGGTGACACCTGGCTTATTCATGTGTGATTCACTGAAGCCTTGCCAAGAGCCTGCTGAAGGATGCACTGACCCCTGCCACTGCCCTGGCAGGTCCCAGCTCTTGCATGGGCAGGAGATGGAGTAGACAAGGCTGGTGGTCACAGCATCTCATTGTGGCTCTGATCATCTTGCAGTGGGTAAGAGATCAGGCCAAAAAGGGCTCTTGTTCCTCCTTGAAAGGTGTTTTTGTCAACCCAGCTTGTGGCTTTCTCGTGGAGATCAGCTCCAGATCCTTCCAGGCCATTTCCCAGCACACTCACTAAGAATTTCCAGCAGCATTTCCACAGGAAAGAGGAGGGAGCAGGGCAGGGAGGTGCAGGGGCAGCCCCAGCCCCAGTTTGTGGGTGATGGGGGGTGAGGCAGCAGCCAAGGCTGCTGTAAAGGGCCCCTGTAAAGGGCTTGTTTGTCCCCACTCCCAACCCTGAGCTAACCCCACACCTTGGCTGGGGATGAGCTGTAGCCTAGGGAAAAGCTATTGAGGGAGAAACCACTGTAGCCTCCCCCATCCTTTGGCAGCTGCTCTGCCCAACCACAGCAGTGGCAGCTCAAGGCTCTTCCTGGCCCTCACCCTAAACTTCAGCCTCACCCTAGACCTTGGTTGTTGGCTGAGCCATCTCAGCACCAGCATTCCTGACTCAATGGAAAAAAACTATCAAAAGGAGCTTTTTGCAGCCAGCCCTGTCCTTGGGCAGAACCCTGACAGGCCTGGGGTGGTCTGACAGCCCCACGGAGGCTTTGGAATGCTCCAAACCACCCAGAGATCTTCAGGTACTCCAAAAGGCACACAGCTCTGGGGTACCCTAAATGAAAAACAGTGCCTGCCAGGACACGGAAGCCAAACACGGCATTTGGGTGCAGGAAAAGCCAACTCAAGGAGTTCTGAGGGCACAGAAAAAAAGCACTGAGGCTACTGGGGTCACTGAAGGCAGTCAGAGGGAGCAGGGGGCACCAAAAGGCCCAAGGAGCAAACTGAAAGGCACATAGAGGCTCCTGGGCTGCACCAAAAGGCAAATGGTGACTCCTGGGGCGGCCTGAAAGGCACCAAGAGAATGTGGTGTGTCCTGGGATGCACAGAGGCCTGAAAGGCACCAAGAGAATGTGGTGTGTCCTGGGATGCACACAGGGACTCCCAGGCTGCACCTAAAGGCACAGTGAGGCACATGGGGCATCCTAAATGCACACTGAGGGACTGGGCAGCACAGGGGGCAGGACAAGGGGAGAAGGAACACCTGGATGCCCTCAGGAAGGGGATATGCAGATCTGAGAGTGGCCTTGGGGAGCCTCCCAAAACATTGAGAGCATTTTTGGTCGTCCCATGCCCCTGCAGGGAGCTGAGCTGGAGGCTGCTCCCCCCTGGCAGAGGCAGCTTGGCATCATCTTGGGGGACTCTGAGAGAACCCAGAGTGACTCCAGGAACAGAACTTCCTCTGGCTGCTCCACAGGGAGGAGTTTGCAGCAGGTGGGTGCAGGCAGCTGGAGAGGGGCAGGGATGGAGCCCAGGCTGGCCAGGGCAGGGCCTGGCTGGGCCCCTCAGTGCACCCTGCAGATGCGGGGTCTCCTCCAGCAGTGGGACTCCCGGCGCAGGCTGTGGTAGAACACGACCAGGGAGCCCAGGAAGGTGCAGAAGAAGATGCTGGCCAGGAAGGAGAAGGGCCCGATGGTGAAGAAGGCGATGTAGTGCTTGGGGGACAGGGAGGTGTCCTGGCACTGCCTGAAGGACTCGTCCCCAAAGGCCATGATCGGATACTTGTTCAGCAGCTCTGGAACTCTGCAGAGAAGCAAACTCTTCTCTGGAAGAGAGAGAGAAGCAGTGCTGGAGGGCACACGGGACAGCTGGGAAAGGCAGGGGCCAAGGACAGGGGGATGGCAGGTCTGCATGGGACAGATGGCACCAGGGCAGGAGGACAGGGGCCAGCATCACCAACATCACCCGTGTCAGGGTACAAAGAAGGGGAACAGTGAGCTTCAGGAGTCATCTGTGTGGGATGGGATGGGATGGGATGGGATGGGATGGGATGGGATGGGATGGGATGGGATGGGATGGGATGGGATGGGATGGGATGGGATGCAAGGTGGGCACCGCGCTGGAGGGGGCATAGGAAGATGGGTCTGGGCAGGAGGGCAGGTGGGGCAGGCAAAGGGGAGGGACTGGCTCCCAGAAGACAGATGTGGTGAGCTGTGAGCAGCCAGCCTGGAGATGCCAGAAGGTCCCAGCCAGAACAAGTGCATCCAAGCTGGAAGCGAGCAGGAGGGGGCAGCAGTGGTGGGAGACTTTGCTGGCAGAGCTGTCTTTCACTGGGGCTCGTGGGGGAAGAAATGCAGGATCAGAAGCAGGCTGATGAAGGCTTTGGGGAAGGGGCTGAAAGCATTGCATCCTGGATGGACCAGCAGTGATGTGCACCCTGACGCACGGGCTCCACTTGCCCCTCCAGGTGCCATGTGCAGCACTGGTGCCTCAGCTGGGGCCAGCACTGGGTGCCTGTCCCTGGGACACTGCACACCCTCCTCTGCAGGCAATCCCTGCTGCTGACCAGTACCAAAATGTGGGCACCTACTGAGACCCAGTGCTGTATCCACCCAAGCAGACACAGGAGCTGGCATGACCTAAGGACAACTTCGGGGAACCTCACCCCAAGGGCACTGACCGCCCAAGGCCCCAGCCGGCTGGCAGCCAGGGTGCTGGGTCTGCCTCAGCCCTGGCAGGGTGACCAGCCAGCATGGAGTGGGCGGGGGGCTTGGAGACACAGCGCTCTGGGCACTCACCTCGCACTTTGTCCCTGTTGTGGCTGAGCCAGCGCCAGAGGGGCAGGATGCTGCAGCTGCACACCCAGGGGTTGTCCTGCAGGAGAAGTTCCCGGAGCTGGGGCAAGGCGCCCGGCACCCCGGGCTCCAGCTGCCCCAGCCTGTTGCTGGCCAGGCTGAGCGTGGCCAGGCCGGGGAGGGGCCGGGAAGTGT
>NW_005054358.1:806516-810255 GCF_000277835.1 Geospiza fortis | reverse complement strand
CCGCTCGCATTCGTCCCCTGCTCACCCGGCTGCAAAGCTGGATGGGGCTCTGCTCCCGGACCCGGTTTTCCTCGGGGTGGAGCTGCATTTTTTTCAGCAAATATTTTTGCTATGATGCTTGCCCTGCAAGGTGTGGAACCGTGCCCACGTCCCTCCCTCCACCAGGCACCGCTCCAGCCAGGTAAGCAGCCAGCTCTGCGTGGCCTGGGATTAACTGCTTGTGTGTGCTGCTGGCTGGAGAGCTGGAAATCAGCAAATCCAGATCCACCTCTAAGCCTCCGTCCTCCCCAGAGGCATCCCCCACGGGCATGCTGCCTCAACAGCCAGGTACAGAGGGGTGTATGGGCCCAGGACCCCCATAAGTGGCTGAGTTACCAGGAAAAACATAACTGAGACAAAATCATATCATTTGCAGGTCTTAGCCCATCTTATGTGCTGTCCCACCACGCACAGGGGCCCTCAGTGGGGAGCTGTGCTGGGAGCCATGGCCCACCCTGCTGAGCCCAGCCCTCGCCCAAGCCCTGTGTGCCCTCCAGGAGACCACCAGCCCTGGCAGCATGAGGAGGGCTGGGATTTCATCCCATGGGCACCTTCCTCCTTCCCAGGAGGGGAACAGTCTGTGTGCACAAGCAGGGTGACGCAGAAGCCCCTGATGAGAAGCATGGCAAAGGTGACCTTGCCAGGCTGCAGCCACCCAAAACTGGTTTGCCCTCCCCCCAGCATGGCAGTGCCAGTTCCATAGGGCTCAAAGTCTACCTCCACCCTGTTTACACCCTCTCCGCTCCAAAGCCACCCAAAGCCTGGCTGCTGAAGGCTGGGCTGGTGTCACCTCCCAGTGCCACTGCCCCTGGCAGAGCTCAGTGGGGACTGGGCCACCAAGGGACACGGCTGGCAGCACCTCATCCCACTTACAGCCAGAGGGGGGGCCCAGAGCACGGACACTGTCCCCACTCACACCCAGCAGGACCCCAGCGGCCATGGTCCCAGAGGAATCCCTGTCCCTCTGCCCCATGGGCAAGGGGCTGGATGGGCAGCAAGGCAGGGAGGGCACAGTTGCCCCCCAGGCCAAGGCCAGGATGTTCCCAAATCTGGGACAGAAGCAGCAGGCAGAGGGTTTATTAATAGCATCCCGAGGAGCTTTGGTTTGTTTATCTATCCTGCAGCAAACTCGCTTTGCTGCATTAATCCCCATCTGGAAATAATTCAGAGGAATCCTCCAGCCCAGCCCAGCCCCAGGGCAAGGGCACAAACCCACTGCCATGTGAAGCTGCAGCCCCAGCTCATCCCATCCGCAGCCACAGGCTATATGGAGACCTGAATTTTGAGGGATTCCTGTCCCAAAATGCTCTTCCTCCCCAGGACCTTCATTGCCCACTCCCTGCATCCGTCTGGAATCAGGTAAGAAGTGCAACATTCATGCCAAAAATAACTCAAACTGCTATTAAAAGCAAGGTCATTTCTAGCTTTTGTGCACAAATTGCCCAGGAGGCTGAAAAGCTTGAAAACTCAGCTCCTCTGGAAGCCCCTTGCTGTCACCCTGATGGCACGTGGCAGGAGAGCTGTCCCTGCCAGGGACATGGCCAGACATCATCCCATGCTTGTGCCTGGTGCCACTCTTGTTCTCCATCCCCTGCCTGCACCCTGCTGCCATGGCAGGCTGGGGACACGTGGGGTCCTGTACCCCAGCAGTGCCACCACTGCCCTTTTCCACCTGCTGCGGTCCCTGGCACTGCCCCTTCCTGGAGCATGGGGACCCAGAACCATGCAGGAGGAGCCCAGGCCCCTGTCCCCAGCCAGGGCAGCGCCCACCAGTGCCCTGCTCCCCCTCCACGATGCCTCTTCCTGTGGTTCTGGGCTCCACATGGAATGTGGCAGGACAGGCTGCTCCAAGCAGCTGCTCTGCCAGGCCAGCTCAGGTGCCTGTGCCAGGGCAGGAGCCCCCAGGGCACAGCACTGGGCACTGGCCCTGCTCTGCCCAAGTGCCAGATCAGGGCTTGCAGCCAGCGTGCCAAAAGCATTCCCAGAGTGATGGAAGGGATGATCCCCTCCTTCAGGGACTGGTTGGGAGCGGGGGGACATCCACGGAGGAAGGAAGCAAGGGCCAGGCCCCCAGAGGGGCTCTGGTGCTGGGGAGAGAAAGGGAAGGAAGGACATGAGCTGTGGGACAGACAGCCATGGGTTGGGTCACCCAGCACTGGGGACCCAAAGGTGCTGGGCTGAGCACAGAGCTGCTGGCAGTTCTGCAGGGAGGGATGGGCCCTTCCTACACTCCTCCCAGCACCCTCTGCTGAGTCTTTGGGGAGAAATGGAGATAGAGGGGGAGGTGCGTTAGCACTCGGTGATAGCTCTTATCCATTCCTTGAAGGCTTTAATTTCTCGCACATTCCCAGGTAATTAAAGGTCCAAGGCAGGACTCACATGGAATTTCTGAACCATCTGCCCTGAGGCACCCCAGGTTTGTTCTTCTGGGAACATCTCAGCTGGGACTGTTCTATGGCAGGTGACACCAAGTGGCAGAATTGTGCATGAGCTCTGTGCAGGGGTGGGTGCTGTCCACGGCTGATGGAATCCTCTGGCTGCAGCCCTGGCCCCAGCACAGGGAATATCCAAGCACCAGGACTGCCCAGGAGACACAAGGTCCCTGCCAGCCCCAGGGAGGCACAGGCTGGGGTCCCCTGCTCAGCCCTGAGGGTGTTTCTGGTGTTGGGCTTTTGCAAGAGCTCATAAACCACATGGAAAACAGATGCAGAAAATGAGCCTTGAGGAAGAACAGCAAGAGCTGCCCAGGCAACACCAAGCCCTGGCCAAGAGCTGTTTCAGTATCACCCAGTGCAGCCCAGTGCCTCCAGTTTGGCCCCTGTTAATCCAGACCAGCTGCCTGGGCTCTTGTCCTTGCACCCTGGTGTGGAGTCAGGCAGGGAAAGCAGGGAAAGTCATGCAGGCAGCAGGGCAGAACTGGAAAAACAGCAGCAAGGTTTGTGTGTGTGTGTGAGGAAAGGGTCAGGCAGGAAAAGCCAAAGCTGGCATGAGCCACAGAGCACGAGGCCAAGCAGGAGCTTCTTGAGCTCAGCTCTCCTCCCACAGCGGAGCAACATCTGAGGTTTCCTAACAACTCTATCAACCTCAGTTTCAACCGTCCTACTATCCCAATGCCAAAATTTTTCATGCAGTTGGCCAGGGGAGCAAACACTCCCAGCACAGCAACCCAGCAGGGCAGGTCACTTCTCCCCCACCCGCCACAGGCAGGGCTTGCCCTGGGCCAGGATTGCCAGCAAGCAGGACCAGGATGTGCAGCCCAGCGGGACCAAAGTGTCTTTAATAGACCTGGAGCTCTCAGGGTGCTGCACACAGCCCATGGCATCGCTGTGCCAGGCTCCTGTCCCCTGCCAGGCAGTGCTCGGTGCCACTGTCCTTGCTGCAGAGCCACATGCTCGGGGGAACAGAGCATGAGCCAGGCTGTGCTCAGGGCCGGGGAACGTCTGTGATGGCTGGACCAGGTTTCTGAGTCGTCAGCAGGGCAGACGGGCAGGATGAGGGGGTGGTAGCGTCCTGATCCCCCGCTGCTGCCCCCCAGATCCGGACAGGATGGGCAGGAAAGCCCTGCCCAGGCTGCAGCCCTTCCTGGGCTGCCAGCACAGCCCCGGCACGGCAGGCCCCAGTGGGTCCCAGAAGCAGTGTCAGGCCGGCCCCTGGTGCTCAGCTCTCGAAGGCGGCGGTGACCCCGCAGCACAGGCACAGC
>NW_005054358.1:804515-806007 GCF_000277835.1 Geospiza fortis | reverse complement strand
CCCGCCCAGCGCCCTGCCCGCTGCCTGCCGTCCCTGCCCAGCCCTGCCTGGCAGAGCGGGATGCTGCCACTGCAGTGGCCCTGCCACTACATCCATGGCATGTCCCAGTGCCACACCGGGAGCTCTGCAGGGAACGCGGGCTGGCCAGATCTCAGCAGCCTGCTCAGGGTGCTGCCTGGGACTGGGGGAGCAGGGGGGGAGCAGGAGTGAGGTGTCTGGGCTGGGGAGCAGCACTTGGAGACCAGGCAGTGGCACAGCCCCACCCTTCCCAGCCCCAGGCTGTGCTGGCACAAGGGGTGGCACAAAAGTTCGTGGGGAGGGGTCTGAGGGGACCCAGCCTCATCTCAGGTGGGGTCTGGTACACACCAGTATGTTTGCAAACTTCTCCTGGAGGCCACCAAGACTCTGTTCCTTCTCGGGTGGCCTCAAGTGTTTTGGTGCACACGGGTACCCCTCTCTCCCCTCCTCCCAATTCCCCATCCCTACCTGTCCTGAGATGCTTCCCAGGGCTTCAGGGTTGGTGGCAGAAGGGCTGTGCTGTCCCGGGGGCTGTGGCAGTCCTGTGGGGAGCATCAGGGGCTGAGCTCCCAGCCAGGTCCCTGTGGCTGCCAGTGGCCGAGGTAGTGGGCAGGGGCTCACCTTTCAGGGACAGCTGCTATTGGATCTGCTGCAGGGAAGCCAAGCCCGGGAGATTGGGTTACAAGCACCTGGGTAACAAAGATCTCTGAAATCTAAGCCCAGGAATCGTCATTAACCATCAGCCTGTGCTTCACTGGCAGAAGGAACTGTCCCTGGGAGGCCAAGCAGCCCTGGGCTCCACCCTGGGCAGAGAACTTGGATGTTGTCTGGACCTCGGCAGCAGCAACGGAGTCTTCCACGTCCTGGGGCACCCTTCAGAGCCAAGAACATCCAGGCAGACGTCAGCCAGCAGAGACCCTCTGGCACTGCAGCATCCCCAGGTGCTCTGGGCTGGGGGCACAGCTGTGACAGGAGCGGGGGGCACGGTGGGGTGGCAGGGCTGGCACTGCTGCAGGGACACCGGGGCTCTGGCAGTGCCCACAGGTGAGGTGTGCTCCCAGCTGGAGCCTGGGGGTGACTGTGACCTGCCCTGCCCTTCCCTGTGCGGCTGCAAGCTCTGGGGGCTGAGTTTCCAATGCTCAGCATCAGGCTGGGGACACCCCAGCACCCCACAGGGACACCTGCAAGGTGCATGACCCAGAGGAGGTGACAATGCCAGGGAGGTGCCAGACTCTGTCCCCGCAGCTGCCCGGGCTCCAGCAGCAAAGTCCCAGCCTTGGCATGGAGGGGGCTGTAGACTGAAGAGGGCAACGTGGTAGGGGGACAGGTCCTGAGCCCGGGATCCTGGAGGACGAGAGCCCATCCTGGAGGACGAGAGCCCATCCTGGAGGACGAGGCAGCATCCTGGAGGACGAGGCAGGGCAGGAGGGCCAGGACAGGCAGGACAGGCAGGAGCGTTCCCGCGGGCAGCAGC
>NW_005054358.1:794749-804353 GCF_000277835.1 Geospiza fortis | reverse complement strand
CCCCCCCCTGCCACGGGCTGCGTATGCCATGGGTGCCCAGGCAGGTGGTGGCACCCCATGGCAGGGTTTTGCCTTCCCATTGCCAGGCCAGAGGCAAACACAGGCAGTGGGGCCAGTTTGGGACAGGGCTGTGCCGGGGAAATTGGTTCTGGTCAAACCCATTGGAACAAGGGCCATGTGCCCCAGGCAGATCAGGATCCAGCTGTGTGGGATTCCAGCTGTGCCCTGGCGTGCTGGGTACCACCGTGCCTGCCTGTGCTGGGGTGCAGCCCCTGGGTGCGGGCAGCCGGGGCCGAGCTGGCTCCTGGTGGGCTCAGCGTGCTCCTCCAGGGCCGTGCACGGGCTGGGGCTGTCTCAAGCTGTCCTTCTGCCACCCATCACACAGAGCTGGCCTGACTCAGCTGCCACAGGGACAGGAATGCTGCAGTCCCAGAGGCAGCTCTGCCAAAAAATTTCTATGGGTGAGAAGGCTGGGCTTGGCTCTGCCACAGCCAGGGGTGCCCCTGGCACTGCTCAGAGGCAATGACCCCTTGGGCTGCCTCTCCTGCTGCACCCACACACCCACACACACCCCCAGGCATCCTGCCTGCCCTCCTTCCCCCCTCAGCCCCTCCCTGATGCCAGCAGAGCTCTGTCCCATTGAGGGGCAGTGCCCAGCTGCCCTTGGCCACTTCTGCCCCTTGCTGGGCACCCCAGCTCAGCACAGGCAGGGTTTGGGGCAGGGGAGCCCTTGGTGACAGGGACTGTGCATCTGCAATGCTGACCCCAAGGGCAGCACCAGCCCTGCCAACAGCCCACCTGGATCCAGGAACAGGGAATCACAGAACCATTAAGGTTGGAAAATATCTTTTAAATTATCAAGTCAAATATCAACCCAGCAGTACCACATTCACCACTAACCTATGTCCCCAAGTGCCACATCGACTCATTTTTTGAACCCTTCCAGGGATGGTGACTCCACCACGGCCCTGGGCAGCCTGTGCCAGGGCTTTACAGCCCTTTCAGTGAAACGTTTTTTCTGAATATCCGACGTATCCCCTGGCACAACCTTTCCTCTTGTCCTGTCACTTGTTATTTGGGAAAAGAGACCAGCCTTCACCTCCCGACAGCTCCTTCCAGGGGGCTGTGTGGAGCAATAAGGTCTCCCTGCAGGGAAGGCAGATCTGCAATCAGCAGCGACACACATGGATGGGAAACGTGTTTCCCTGTTCCCAGGATCATCCGCGGGCTTGCAGGGACCTTCGGCCCCGCGACAGGGAGCGGCACCCTCAGGGAGAGCAAAGGTCTGACGGGGATGAGCCAGAGCCCTGCACCGCCACCCACGCTCCAGAGGCAGGAGGTGGCACAGAAGGAACTCAACCATGACCCAGAGGAGGTGACAATGCCAGGGGAACACAGCCGGGGAGCGCCCATGGGGCTCTGCGGCAGCGCCCGGCTCATCAGAGCCCTGCCCGGACTGGGGCCGCAGCCTCACCCTGCCCTGCTCTCCCCCGCTCTGCTGCGGCTGAATCATTGCCCGCCGGTCTGCAGGCGGTGCCGGCCGCTCCCGCCGCGTGTGCCATCGCCCCGGGGCTGGGCAGAGCCAAGGGCAGCGGTGACACACGGCAGATGTGGCACCTGCCCTGCCCTGCCCTGCCCCTCCGAGCCCCCGGCCCGCTCGTACCGGCCGCTGTGGCCCCAGGCTGTGCCCAGGCACCGCACACCTTGGGGACACTTTTCTGTCCCCGGGCCGTGCCCTGGCACTGCACACCCTGGGGACACTTCTCTGTCCCCGGGCCGTGCGTGTCCCGCAGCGCCCGGGCAGCCCCGCCCGCGGGCTCGGCCGTGCCGTGTCCCCTGCCCGCCTCACGCACGGGGCAGGGCTGGAGACACCAAAGCAAACAAGGGGTGGATCTGCCCGTCCCCACTGCGCTCTGCGCCGGGAGAACAAGGGAGCTCCTTGTGCAGGGCGGGCACCGTGCAGCTGTGTCCCTGCCAGCCACACACCCCGGTCCCACTGCCCTGGCACCTGCGCCAGGCAGAGGGGGTGGCACGGGGCGGCAAAGCTCTGCCAGGCCACGGCCACCCCAGCCCAGAATATCCCGGAATGGGGGTGGGATTGCAAGGGTGATGGGCTCCCAGGCCGTGGCAGGCTCCTGGGGTGGGATCTGTGTGCTGGCACCCCAGCATTGCTGGCACCCAGTGCTCCTGGGGCCTCAGTGCAGCTGGGCTCCAAGCAGGGCGGGATTGCAAGCCGTGGTGGGCTCCCGTTGCTGAGGGACTCCCAGGGGGTCACAACCAGCCTGGGCAGTGTCCTGGAGCCCACCCAGCTGCCCAACCAGGAACTCCCCTCTGCCAGGCCCTCCCTCAGCCTCTCCCAAAGATTCACAAGTCTTTCCAGACAGGACAGTCATCCAGCTTGGCAGGGCTGAGCACCAGCCAGTGTCCCAGACAGGCAGGAGCAGCCTGTACTGGGAACGCCTGGGCACTGCTGGACCCAGGCTGGCACTGCTGGACCTGGGCTGGCAGTGGGGCACCAGGCAGCAGCCAAAGAGCTCAGTGTGAGCTGCTGCTGCCACGAGTCATCAGGGCAACAGTTAAGCCTGGTTTGGAGGCTTTAGAGCTGCCCTTACACACCCACCAGGGAAAGCAAGAAGTGACACGGGAATCCCAGAAAAGCCTGGGTGGAGGGAAGAGGCACACCTTGGCAGGGCAGGAGAGGGCTGTAATTTTATTTGCAGCAGCCTGAAGTCATCTGCAAACACAGGCACTCCTCCCAAGCCCTGGTCCCACAGAGCAGGCAGTCCTGCAGCAGCCAGGGAGCAGAGCAGCTGTGCTGGGACACCAGCACCAGGGAGGGCTGCCAGCACCAGGGAGGGACGTCAGCAGCACGGCGGGACATCAGCACAAGAGCGGGCTTGTTCCAGGTCGATGGCAGCAGCCCCAGCCCAAAGCCCAGCCTGGAGGAGCTCCAGCACACGGGGAAGAGCCAGCGGCTCCTCCCCCCTTCCTCCAAGCCCTGGGAGCTGCAAAAGGCCAATGCCGGGCCTCTGCCTCCCCAGCAAGGTGCCCGAGTGCTGCCCCACTGCTGGAGCTGGGCCAGCCTTCTGTGCTGGACCCATCTCTGGGATGCAGATGGGACAAGAGGTTGTGCCGAGCACCCCACAAGCCTGGCAGGAGGAACAGAATGGGGCCAGGGGCTTTCCTGGCACCGGGATGTTAATGCCCACATCCATGCTGTGCCATCAGGTGCTGCCCTGGAGCGTGGCCCAGCACTCTGCCATGCTTTGGCTGTCTGTCTTTCCCGTTTCCATTGCTCTGCCCCATGAGCAGTGTGGTGAGGAGGAGCAGGATCCAGATGGAGTTTGGTGCAGGGGGCCAGCAGCACCCCTGTGATGCTGTGGGAGGGGGGACACTCACTTCTGGGCAGGTGGGTCCCTGTGCCAGCTGGAGGCTTGTCCCTGGCTCCTCTCCACTGCTCCAGGACTGTGATGATGATGTCCTCCTCTGCCATGCACGCAGGGCTGCCAGCATCCAAACCCAGCCTCGAGCAGGTGGGCACTGCCTGCCCCTTGCCAGGGTGGAGTTCCCAGCACAGGGGCACTGGCAGGGGCTCAGTGCAGGATCACAGACTCAGTGCTGCCCCTTCTCCAGTGCAGTCACTTCTTGGTGACACCTGTCCTGGCACACATTGTCCTTATGGCCCACCTGGCAGGTGCCCATCACCAGCACATCTGGCTACAAAGTTCACAAGTAAAAAGCAACCTCAGTCCAGCCAGTGCCAGCTCTGCCAGGGGTGCCCAGGCCAGCAGTCATGTCCCTGTGGGGTCACCTGGCCCCATCCCATGGTCACACATCCCGTGTGTGCAGGGAGGGCCCTTAGGAGATGACACAGCAGCACTTTGGGCAGCAGGAGCAGCACCTGCAGCAGCCACATCGACTGCCAGCCCCCTGCTCCTGGCCCTTGGGTGGCTTCTCCAGGGTCACGGTGTAGAAGGAGGCAGACGAGTCCCCATTGGGCATCCTCAGGCTGGCATAGGGGTTGTAGGGACGGGACCAGGACTTGTCTGTGGAGATGGCGGGGCTGTTGCAGCCATTGGCAAGCTCTGTGTGCCCCCCGGTGCCGTAGGAGGGCACGGCCGCGGGGTTGGCGATGACGGTGGGCTCGTCTCTCAGGTAGCGAGTGATGAAGCTCTGCTGGAACTGCTCCCGCGGGATGTTGACGCTGGCGTAGGGGTTCTGCACGGTGACTCCCCGATCCATGTCCCTGCCCTTGTCAGACACGTGGCACTGCCCACCCCTGCGGGACAGAGCCCCTGTCACCCGGGGGGCGGTGCTCTCACAGCAGGGAGGGACCCCTGGCAGACCCCCCTGGTTTGGGTGAGAGCAGAGCTGTGCTCCCCGCTCCCTGCCCGCCCCAAGGCCCCCCCACAAGGTACACGAAGACCCCCCAGAGCCGGGAGGGGGGGCAGGAGCGGGGGTGCAGGGGGTGAGCAGGGCACGGGGACAGGAGGGGAGGCTGAGCGGGACAAAGAGAGCAGGTGGGGCAGTGGGGTGGGGATCTCTAGGGGGACACAGAGCAGGACGGAAAGAAGTGGGGAGAGGAGCGGGAGCAAAGGGGGTGCAGGGGAGTGGAAAGGCAGAGGGAAGATGGGACAGGACAGGGACAGCTGGGATAGGGTTTGGGGACGGGGCAGGCCGTGGGAGGTGGGGAATCGGGGCGGGAGGCGCGGAGGAAGGAGGAGGGCAGGCAGGGGAAGGGGCGCAGGGGGAGCAGGCAGGGCACGGTGGGGGCGGCGATCCCCGAGACTCACCGAGCGCGGCTCCGGCCGCTGCGGGGCCGCTCTGCCCCGGCTGCGCTTCCTCCTGCACGGACCGCCCCGAGCGGCGCCGCCCCGAGCGACCGACAGACAGACGGACCGGCCCCGCAGACAGACAGACCGGCCCCGAGAGAGCGGGGCAGGAACACCCCACAGCCAGCACCGCCCACCGGCCAGCCCCGGCACAACCACCAGCCCAGCCCATGGACACCGGCGCAAGGCAGGGGCGCAGGGAACTGGGCACTGGGCACAGGGAACTGGGCGCTTGGCAGTGGACATGGACGCTGCTCAGGAGGCACTGGGACCACAACTGGACAAGGACACTTGGCACTGGACAGGGGCATTGGGCACCAGGCAAGGCCACCACTACCGAGGCACCAAACCAGCACCACCACCTGGTACCAGGAACTGTACCAGCGGGTACAGTGGGTACCAGCACCAGCACGGGCATGGCATCAGCACCACACAGTGCACAGAGAGCACCGCACAGAGCAGGCAGTGGGCAGTGCCACCATGCACTGTCACCACCACCAGGACTGGCACTGACACCGGTACAGCCACCAGTGCCACCCCCGGGCACCAGCAGCAGCACTGTGTGCCATGCAGCGGGCACTGAGCTCTGGACACTGGCACCAGCACTGGCACCACTCTGGTTCTGGGCAGCAGGCAGGGACTGGGAGGGGACACTGCACTCCACAGGTCTGTGGGCACCAGCAAACCCTGAGCACCAGGCACTGGGCAGAGGGCACCATGCCCATGTCCTGAGCACCGGGCAGGGCACAGCAGCTCTGCAGCTCCCAGCCCCCCTGCCAGGCTCTGCCTGCCCCCATGGGCACCCAGGGCCCTGCAGCCCAGGGTCCCACAGCTCCTGCCAGGCTCTGCCTACCCTGTCCAGCCCTGAGAGCCCAGTGCCAGGGCTCTGCTGGGGTCCTCATCCCTGCAGCACAGCTTGCCCGGGGTGTGGCCTTGTGGCCCCAACAGGGCTTTTTCCAGGGTGGCTTCGGGGGTTTCCAGGGCACTGCTGGATGGTGACACCCACGAGGCTGGATGGAGTGAGGATGTGGCTGTGCCAGGGAAAGGAGAGGGTTGCTGGCACCCGTGCCAGTCCCTGGCACCAGAAGTGCTGCAGTAGAAAAGATGCCAACATTCAGCACCCTGCCCCATCCATGGCCTCCACAGTGCCTTGTGCAGAGCCTCAGCACCTTCCCACAAGCAGTTCTGTGCAGAACCTGCCCCTGCCCTGAGCCTCAGGGATGATGGCACAGCATCCTCCTGGACAGGCCAGGGACAAACACCTCAAACTGCAGCTGAACCCTGCTGGCAGTGAATTACATTTCCCACACACTTTGCAGAGGGAAAAGCCACTTCCTTCTGGCCATCCTTCTGACAACAGAAAGTATTTCTCCCCTGTCCTGAGGAGCAGGTGCTGCCCAGGCCAGCCCCTTGGCACCCATGGAACAAGCAGGAGAGCTCCAGAGGGCAATGGGAGCCTGCCTGCCCTGGCAGCACTGCCCCTGGATGAAGCTGCCAGCTCCTGCCCAATGCCCAGCTTCTGCCCTCCCTCTGGGGCTGATCCTCTGTCCCTGAGCCCGCTGGGCTGGCAGCTCCCAGAGTGGGGCTTCCCTGCAGGGAGACTCAGCAACCTTCCAGGTGGTGGAGGGAAAGGAAGATGGAGGCCTGGGATTTTTTTGGGGGGAGAAGGTGACCCTCCTCTGCACAGTTCTAGCATCGAGAGGGGGGCCTCATGCACTTCCGTGCCTCAGTTTCCCCTCCGAGGACTGACAGTGGGGGTGCAGAGAGCGCTCTCTGTGCTGTGACAAGTCAGCCCCACAGCACACAGCTCTTGGGTCTGAAAGCTGCAGAACTCCTGCACAGACCCTCGGGGCTTTCCTGCCACCGCAGGGTCACCTGGAGAGGAGCCACCAGCAGCCCCTGTCCCTTCGCCGGGCCTCGCTGCTGCCCCGTGTTCCCATCTCGAGCTGTTTGCCCACAGAGAAACTCATCTGTCTGACTAAGCAGGAATAGGAAAAGGCAAATCCTCCGCCCAGGCGTCCTGCGGTGACCCAGCCCGCCTGGCGTGTCCCTGCCTGCGCAGGGGATGTCGCTGTGGCTCTCTCCAGCAGCCCCTTCCTCGCAGAGCCCCAGCACGGGCTGGGATTGTCTTTTAGCCCAAGATTTCCGTGCCCAGCCCTGTTCCTGAACAGCTCTGCTTGCAGGGAGCTGCGAGGCTGCACGTCAGGCACAGCCCGGCTCTGGGAGACCCTGAGAGCCTGCAGGCCCCGTGTCCTGAACGCCTTCCCTCTGCCAGGGCTGCCACATGAGGGTCACCTCACAGAGCCTCGGCTGGGGACATCCCGCATGCTGCTGCAGACCCCAGTGCCAGCCGCGATCTGCGGTGCCTCCGTGCCGGGAGTGTCTCTCGGCTCCCTCAGCGCCCAGCTCCGATCTCGCAGGCGCCTCCTGGATGCCCTCATTCCCCGCAGGGCAGATCTGTGGCAGCCCCAGATGAGGAGAGGTCTCACCAGCCAGGAGCAGCATCCCCTAATCTGGAGCCTGGAGTTCAAACATTTCATTTCTTGCCAAGAAATTCTCCAAATCGAGCTCCAAGGGCCACATCCAGAAATCATGTTGATCCTTGGAGGATTTATAGGCGATAGAGGATCCCCAGGTGGAAAAGTTGCTGCACCAAAGCTCAGGCTGCTGGTTTGGAGTTGTCCCATGTGGGATTCCCCAAGCTGGGAGCTGGCAGGTGCTGCAGAGCTGTGCCCTCCTTGAGTAAATGGAAGAGCTGAGCTAATGTGAGGCTCTCTGTGGCTAAAAACCAGCCCAATTTCCTGCAATTGTTTGCAGGGGGAAAAGAAATAAACAGAAAAAACCAACCAAAAGCTCAATGCCCACCCTGGTGATGTCCTGTGCTGGGGGTGATGGAGAGGGAGGTTCTCAGAGAGGCCACACTGCTTCCAGAGGAGTGGTGGTTTGAGGAGGAGCCTGGGAAAGCCAGGAGAGAGAGGGGAAAAGCCAACCACAGCACAGGCTCATGAACTTGCTGGGAGCCTGAAAATGAGGGGGCAGCCCCATGCAGGGGGCTGGGTTCCCAGCAGGGGCTGCAGGTGCTGCAGGGACAGGAGCGTCCCCAGCCCTGGGACATGAGCCAGGAGGAAAATTCCTGTGCCGGCTCAAGAATTCCTCAATCTCGCTGCATGGCTTCCATGGGGAACCACGGCAGGGCACCCACAGCCCCTGACCTGTGTGACCCAGCACGAGCTGTTGGGAGTTTTTGCAGGATTCCAGTAACTGCAGGGATCTCTTAGTTACTGGAATCCTGCAAATCCTCCCCTAACTGGGGTGCCTTAGCTCGCTGGTGCTTCACACGCAGCAAAAGGCACATTTATTTTGTAAAAAATCACCCAAACAAACAGACCAGAAAGCCACAGGCACGTCCTGTTCCTGGGCCTCTTTCTGCCGGGGACAGGTATTTGTGTGGCATCCCAGCGCCGGAGCTTTCCCAGCTCCAGCTCCTCCCGGGGCTCTCCCAGGCACCAGAATCAAGAACTCCGAACGGGCCCGTGTGTGAGCAGTTCCCGGGGCTCTCGGGCGGTGCAGTGCCTGCCGCAGGCACAGGAGGGTGGTGATGCTCTGCGCAGCCCGACAGTGCCGGAGGATGATGAAGGGCGACGCTCCCTGAGTGAAAGGTTTTGCCACCCGCGGAGGGGACAGCTCGGTGAGCCCCCGGAGCAGATGGCGGCCGCTCACCAAAGCTTGGGGGGGCTGAAGGCTTCGCTGAAGCTCAGGAGAGCCCGTGGGTGGTCGGTGTGAAAAAAGGACACGGGGAGGGGTTGGGCCAGTGCAGAGATGGGAGGGCAACCCCCAAATTCAGGCTGCGTGAAACACATGGGGGGTTATTCCCTCCGGGACATCCCACTGTGGAACGCAGCCATGCGAGGTCTTCAAGGCTTTGACCTTAATTCTCAGCTGCCTCCTCAATAAAATCAGAGTGAGGCCCGGGGGGACGGAAGGAGAGATCACAGGGAGTGGGAGGCACCTGTGGGGTGAGCATCCCAAAGGGGAACCCCACGGAGCAGGGTCACCAGCACCGGGGCCCAGGGGTCACCCAGTGAGGGGGGGCTGTGGGTGTGAGGGTGCCATGGAGGAGCTCCCACTGCTGCAGGTCTGAGGGGCACTATAGGGGGCACAGAGCAGGACCCAGGGGTAAAGCTGCCAGAGACAGGGGGCCTGGGGGCTCATGGAAGCTGCAGGGTTTGGTGCTCTGTGCCCTTGAGCAGCACAGTCCCTCACTAACACCCCGGGGTGGGAAACTCCAGCACAAAATCCAGCCTGTGTGCCCAGGCCTGTGCCCAGCATGCCGTGGGCAAAGAGCCTGCCTGCTTGTCTGCCCGAGGCATGCGGGGAGTCCCCACAGCTCCCGGCTCCCTCTCAGGGGAAGCCGTGTGTCCCAAAGGGTGGCAGCAGCTTCTAAAGCCCAAACGGAGCCTGGAAGCGACTTGCCAAAGCTGCTCGGTGGGAGGGATTTCCTGTGGGGCCGGAATGTGCCCCGTGCCTCGCTCAGCAGCTGGGGGCACACCCCGGGCTCTCCTGGCCCTGCTCCCCGTGCCAGCCCCGGCAGCAGCTCCGTGCGGGAGCAGCTCAGGCTCCTCTGCAGAAGGAGGCTCTGCCTTGGCTGCTGCTGCTCCTCACGAGCACAGCGCAGGCTGGCAGAGCCCCAGCGTCCCCTGCCAGCGCCATCCTGCTCTCCCGATGTGACATCCCGGCCACCCTGCGAGCTCCCGGCCGGCCACAGGGATGAA
>NW_005054358.1:792716-794264 GCF_000277835.1 Geospiza fortis | reverse complement strand
GGCCCGGCTGCAGGAGAAAACAAGGATTTCCTGGCCTGGAGCAAGTCCTTCCCGTCCCCTCCCTGCTGCCGAGAGCCTTGGCGCTGAGGGTGCCCTGTTCCCAACAGGCTGCGGACCAGGAGCCAGGGGCTGCCCGTGCACGGAGCTGCTGCTGGATGTGCAAGGAAGCAGGAGGCAGCACGGATCCGGGCACTTCTGTTGGCAGTGCCAAAATCTCCCCCTCTGCTGCATCCTTCCCATAAACAAAATCCCTGCTCAGGCAGAACCTCTGGCCAGCACAGAGGTGTTCCCCTTGGTGCCCGTGCATTCTCCCCCACAATGTGCCACGGGGACAGTGGCAGCTGGGTGGCCTTGTGCCTTCCCACAGGGACTTTAGGAAGGGCAATTCGCCCTTTGCCAAGCTCAGCCCAGCCCCATGACAGGCGGATGGATGCTGTGAGGATCTGTGCCCATGGGCAGATCCTGCAGTTCCCTGTGCAGAGCCAGGCAGCAGCAAACAGCCCGGCATGTGTTCCGAGGCTGCACCTCGCACAGACACCTGGAAAAGGGGCTGTAGAGCCCAGCTGGGACGCGGGGCTGGGCAGCTCACATGCACAGCCACGTTCCTTCCTGCTCAAATGTCACTTCTCCTTCCTGCGGAGGGAGCAGCCGAGGCGAGGGCAGCTGCTGCTCCCACCCCGAGCAGCCACGTGGGCGATGCCGCCGCTTCCGCTGTGCCACGACCTTGTGCGGGGACTGCACCTGCCGATGGCTTTTTTAGGACAAGGGCTGGTTTCCTGCTATATTTCCGTGATTTAAAGTTTCCAGTCCTGGGGATGGCTGTGGCAGAAGGGCTGTCACTCATCTCCTGGCCTGGAGCATTCCCAGCACTTTGTCCTGCTCTCCTTGGGCCCCTGCCCCGGGGGTGGATTGGGGATGGCACCGTCCTGCCCCGGTGAAGGCTTGGCCGTGGATCCGGGGCTGCTTTCCACACGGGGAGCCGGCAGACCTTGCTCAGCACCCAGCTCCCAGCTAAGCCCTTGGCTCCGGCTCTCTCCCAGTGGAGGTCTGGTTTCTGTCCTGCCGTCTGCTTGTCCTCCCTCGCTCCGAACAGTCCCCGTTTGTTTGGCTGGAGCCGGGGCCGCGTGCCTGGGCCGCCTGTGCACAACGGCTCCTTGTTCACCGCCTCCCTCCCCGCTCGCTCCTCGCCTGTTTTAGCAATTATCCCAATTAGCTGTGCCCTCTCCTTGCTCCCCAGCTGCACCTCGGGCCCTCATCCCTCCTGCTCCGCAGCGGCGGCAGCAGCGCTGCTGTCCGGAACGGGCCAGCCCCGGGCCGGGGCTGTGGGCACTTTCCTGGGTGGGAAACAGGCAGGCTGTGCAAAATCCATGCGGAATCCCGGGGCTCTCTTCAATCCTCTTGGGCACTCGAGGAGGGTGAGGGAGCTGTGCCGAGCCTGCAGCTCCCGTGGCGCCGCTGGCATCTGCCCCTGCTCCTTGGCATCGCCCGGGTGGGCACTGCCCGTCCTGCCCCAGCCGCACCGGGTGCCCCCGGACACGGGGAGCGCCC
>NW_005054358.1:792126-792516 GCF_000277835.1 Geospiza fortis | reverse complement strand
AGCTCACCGGAGCGGGGGGCGGGCCAAGGTTGAGGTTTGCACCCGCTGGCGAGGCTGGGGCAGCGGAGGGGCCTTTCCACAGCGGTTTCCGACAGTGCCGAGCTCCAGAGCCGCCTTCTCCTCTGCCCCTGGGCCCACGGAGAAGCCAGAGTGCAATCCCTGGGGAGGTGCGGGGCACAGGAGCATCCCTGCCGGCAGAGCCCAGCGAGAGGAGCAGGACCAGCTGTTCCTGCGTGCTGGCAGCGCTTCGTGCATCTCCCAGACTGGAAACCCAGGGCAGGCAAAGCCCCGGATCCTCTGCCCGTGGCCAGCCCCTGCAATGGTCACAGCAGCGTGGGCAGCCCCCTGGCAGCATCCCCGTGCCGCAGCCATGCGGGGACACAGCGGGGC
>NW_005054358.1:790653-792116 GCF_000277835.1 Geospiza fortis | reverse complement strand
CGGGCACGCAGCCCCCGCTGCTGCAGAGCCTCCTCCGCGGCCCTGCCAGCCCCAAACCCCTGTGCAGAGCGGGGTCCTGCAGGAGCCAGGGCTGGGTGAGCCTGGGCAGGTGGGGGGCTCCTGGGGACCCCGTGTGCCTTGACAGCCCTCAGCCTTGAGCCTGCACCTTCATAGCAGAGCCCTTGAGCCTGCAGCCAGAGCTGCCCTTTCTTCCCCATCCATGGGAGCAGGACGGCTCCAGAGCTCCTGGAGGGCACCCGTGCTCTGAGCCGGGCACTCTGAGCTGTGTGCTCGATGTCCTGCAGAGCTTCCCCTTCCCCCCCGAACACACGTGCCCCCAGCAGACAGGGACATGGCTCCTGGTGGTCCAGGTCTCTCTGGTTACCTCTGTCCTGTTCTGGGGACGCAGCAGAGTCCCAGTGGCACCTGAGAGCTCCTGCAGCACTCTGGACATGCTGGGTCCCCCTCCCCAGGTGGAGCCCTGGTTTCTGTCACATGGAATGGCCTCACTTCCCCATGTCACCCTGGCTACAGTGCTCCACTTGCCTCCCCAGTGCACAGGAGCATCAGGCTGCTGCACCCCCCTTGTGCCCAAAGGTGCCCCTGCAGCCAAGGCACTGGGCAAGGAGTCCTCTCTAGAGGGAGCAGAGGGGAAAGACAGGCCTGGCCAGCATCCCAGCATCCTGGCACCAGGCACATTGGCTGGCTCTTGGAGGACTGGAGAAATGAGGGCGATGAAACCCCAAGGCCAGATGATGCTGTCAGCCCCAGGAGCTGGTGCAGCCCCCATGCCTGCCCCGTGGGGTGCAGCCCCTCCCAGGGACCCTCTGCCGCAGGTCCCACACTCCCAGCTCCCACCCACGACAGTGCTGGGGAGTTCAGCAGCTCGAGCAGGATGGTGACCCACTCCCCGTTCCAACCTCTCACCCCCAGGCCCACGAGTCCCCCTCTTGACCCCGCTGCCGCTCCACGCACCCTCAGACCAAGCCTCGGCTCAGCTTCCCCGGCTCCGAGAGCAGCAGCAGCTCCTGCTGGGCAGCCCCCAGGGCCCCGCAGCCACTGCCAGAGCAGGAGCTGTGCCCAGGGCCAGCTCCCAGCTGTGCACCCACACAGCCCCCAGGAGGGTTACAGGCACGCAGGGAAAACAAAACCCTCAGCTCAACGCTCACATTCACCCAGCTGACCCAGAAATGCAGCCCGGCTGCTCCACACGAGAGCATGGGCTGCCCAAGCTGAGCAGAAGGGCCAGCAGGAGAGCCAGGGGTGCTGCCAGCTGCTGAGAGCGGGGATGGGGCAGTGCAGTGTGCCCCAGGACAGACACACGGGGACAGCAGGATCGCCCCTAGGTCCTGCTGGGAGCCCCAGGACAGGAACACGGGGACAGCAGGATCACCTGTGAGCACAGCCACGGCCTCGGGCAGTGCCCAGAGAAAGGGGGCAGCAGCCTGGAGCCCGGCAGGGCT
>NW_005054358.1:785774-790447 GCF_000277835.1 Geospiza fortis | reverse complement strand
GCCCCGGCGGGCCCCCGCCCGCCCGGCCGGGAAGCAGGAGCGGCTGGCCCCAGCTCTGGCACATGCTCTGGTTTCTTCTGAGCCCCGAATGCCTCGGGCTCTGTTAATGCACGAGCGAGGGGAAGGCTTCTGCAGAGCTGCCATTTCTATTTCTGGGCCAGTCCTGTCTTGTTTTCTTTGGACACAAGGTGTTTTCTGAAGGATGTGGGTCTTCCTTGCAGCCTCTCAGCCCTGAAATGCAGCTCTAGGTCTTTGTGGTCGCCCCTGCCGGGGCCAGCAGTCCCTGGGGAGCTGCAGAAGCCCCTCCACACACAAGCACACTCATTCCCCAGTAGCACTGCAGGACTGGGAAGGAGTTTCTGACAGAGCTGTGCTGCTGTGGGGTCACCAACCAGATGTGAACTCCTCCAGGGACCGTGCCTACCTGGGGCTGGGGAAGATGCAGCCTCAGATGAAAAAGGGGGCTCTGATGGGAGCAGGGCCCCACTTGCCCACAGGGCCCGTGGCTCAGAGTGTGGCCAGTTTGTCACTCTGGGCCTCATGCAGCTTTGGGCAGCCTTGAAGGACATCCCACCACCTCCCTGTGCCCTGGTCTGCTGTTTGACCCTCAAAGACAAAAAGATTTTCCCTGTGCAGCTACAGGGAACAGCATCTGGAATTTCCCATGTCCTCGCTTGTGGCTACAGAGCCCCGTCCTCTCTCCCCCCTCTCAGGAGATAACTGTGGAGAGCAGTACATCTTCCATCAGTGCTCTTCTCTGGCAGCTGAGCAACCCCAGGTCTGCAGGCAAGGAGTTGGTGGGGATGGGAATGAAGGTCATCAGATCTGAGGAGAGAGGATGTGCTCCCTCTGGCCCTGGCCCCTTGATCTCCCCCCAGCCCATGTGCATCCCCCTCCTCTTACCCCTTCCTCCTGCTCAGGGCAGCACCAGCAAGCTGGGGCCCCCTCTTCACACCCAGGGCTCACAGAAGTGGCCACAGTATTAATCACTAAGAGTAAAAATAATTATTAAACTTCTTGGAATCTGTTGGGGCTTTACAAACATCTGTAGCCTTCAGGCTGCTCAGGGTGCCATGTGTGCATCTCAAGGTTTGTGTGTGGC
Source organism: Geospiza fortis (assembly GCF_000277835.1). Taxonomy (NCBI): domain Eukaryota; kingdom Metazoa; phylum Chordata; class Aves; order Passeriformes; family Thraupidae; genus Geospiza; species Geospiza fortis. Next base: position 789,345 of record NW_005054358.1, on the reverse strand, counting down.
TTCAGACACTTTGGAGATCTTCTGAGCATCACTTCTCTAGTGGTGGGGTCTCTGTGGACAGCTGCAAGCCTAGAAACCAGCCCATGGAAACCCCCACCATGGCTTTAGGATTGATGCAAGAGCATCAGTGGTCAGGTCCTGACCACCAGCAACCAACCCACACCCTGCTTTAAACAGCAGCCACGGAGCAGCTCTGCAGCAGCTGGGGCATCCTTCAGCTCCCAGCTGGCAACACGAGACTGCTGCTTTCTTGGCAGATATTTCAGTAGCATCCCTCCTTCAAAATGGTGTTTGCTCTGCCGGCAAGCTGCACAGACAGCTCCTCTGGTGGTTCTGGTGGAGCACTGTGCCCTGCTTTCCTTTTCGGTGAGGGTCTGTGCTGGGCTCTTGTGGCCACCTCAGACAGGCCTGGAGGGTCTCAGCCTGGGATGGTGCTGGCTGGGGGTTCCTTCTCCTGGTGCTCTGCCCCGGGAAGGAGAGGCAGTCCCAAGGGGATGGTGCCCAGAGGATGCAAACTCGGCTGTGGGTCCCACATCCCTCCCTCCCTCCCTCCCTCCTGGGCTGGCCCAGCAGCCGGGCAGGCCCTGGCACTGCCCCGCACAGACGTGCAGGGAAAGCTGCTCTCTGCAAAGCTGGGGATGAGCTCATGGGTTTGTGGGTGAATTATCTGTGTGATGAGTGATTCACCAGAGCAAAACAAGATTGGTGTGAGAAACAGACGGGATTTTGGGAAGAGCTGTGGATGTGTGCAGGACCCGGACAAGCAAACTTGGTGATGAGAGCAGCAGGGAGCGAAGAAAGGTGGCCTGAGGTGCTGCCACCAGGAGCATGGACAGCATGGATGGGGGCCTGGGTGTGGGACAGGAAGGTCTGGCACACAGGGAGCTGGCAGCTCACCCAGGTGGGGTGGAAAGAAAAGCCTCAGGTGCCATCACAGGGCAAGGCTGGCACCGAGCAAGAGCGGGGCTGTCCTCTCAGAGCAGGTCCTTCCCACAGGTGCTAGAAATCCACAAGGGCAATAAAATCCTGAGCAAACAGCTGAGCAGGTAATGGCTGATGGTGAGGGAGAAATTTAGGGCCAAATTATCTTCTGGCTTCACCATTCATCTCAGCAAAGCCTGGCCAGCAGTGTTACAGCTCCCAGCACATCTACAGAGCAAAGGTTTCAAACTGATCCAATCAAGACACTGGATAGGAATGAGTTTTGCAGAAAGAAGCTGTGCTTTCACACAAGGCCAACACCAGCTGAATTAGAACAATAACCTCCTGATTACAAACAGCAAACCTTGTTCATCTGGGACAAAGGGAATCCACTGGCAAAGCTGCTCCTGCATGTCTGTTTAAGGAGAGCTGGACCCAAGGACAGCAGGTACAACTGAGCTGAGGAGCAACCTCTGAACTCAAAGGTGTGCTTGCCCTGCTGACAAGGTCTCTGGAAATGGTAAAATATACCAGTGCTGCTTGTAAAACCCAGGAGAGCACCCCTATCACATCAGCAGAGGTCAGAAGGCATTCTGAGGATATCCAGCCAAAATATGTACATTTATGATAACACTGAATGCAATGGGTTTTTATAGAAGATAACACCACATGTATGTTTATATGCCAAAGTTAGGTGTTAAACCAGGAGTGAGAGACAGGACCCAAAGGCAGAGGTGGCCATGGGGCTGAGGCTTGCTAGGGTCAGCACTCAAGTCTGAGCCACACAGGCCCAGACAGAGATGGAAGGTTTGGGTTTTGAAGGATGAGATTTTTTCCGTTTGGGTAGAAAGCAGAGATCTTGGTGGACCAACTCAGCAGAGGAAAGGGAAAGCTCTGCACTGAGCATGCAAAGCAGAGGCAGAGCCATAGGGGCAACAGGAAGATCCTGGTGCCTTGGCACAAACACACTCTTATTCAGCAGAAAAAATGCTCCATGTAATTTATGATTATTTTTAAATAGAGCTGTTGCTTAACTCATGGAATAGCAGCATAATAGCACACGGTGTAGCTGGGTCAGCACGGGGATGCCATATGAATTAATAACAGAAAATAGCTCGTGCTCGCTCACTTCCTGCAATTTCCTCTGCTCAGTGAGCTCAGGCGTAAGATCTCAGCTCTTGCTATCTGCACCCAGGCACGTTAGCAGGGAAGGCAGGAGCACCTGACACAGGGAGGATGGGGAGGATTGAGGGAATCCCTGTTTAGCGTGTGCCAGGCAGCAGCAGCAGCCTCACACTGATTCCGGCAGGTGAGCAGATCAAAGAATGGCACTTAGAGGTGCCAGAGGCATTCAAAAATCCCTTATCCACTGAGAGAAATGCCAAGATTAAGAACTCAGCCATTGTCAAGAAGGGAGCATGGATTTCCAGGTGGAGGTGGTGCTGCAGGGTCCCCAGGGAGAACCTGACTCCAGGGTCAGTCTGGCCTGGGAATGGAGCACAGCTGAGCCCTTGGGGAATCCTTGGGCCTGGCTGGCGTTGGTCATCTCTTCCAGGTCAGGAAGAGGCACCTGGGTGAGATCAGAATCATCATTGTGTGAAGTGTGTGAAGTGTGCATGAAAAGATCATCTCTGGGCTGCATAAGGCCGGGCAGAGCTGTGGAATATGTAACCTCCAGCTCCTGCTTCCCTCCCACTGATGGCAGGGCCAGAGGACAGCCAAGGTGTGAGGACAGTGTGGCTGTGGGGACACGGCAGCTGCAGGACCATGCAGACCCCTTGTTACAGGGGCTGGATCTTTGCTGCAGCAGGGCTGGAGCGTCAGCAAGCAGGGCTGGCCAGGGCAATCTTCAGGGAGGGCGTAAAAGCCCAGGCACAATCCTGGAGGAATATATAAAACTAAACAACAGCAATGGGTGACACGAGCAGGGGAGCCCCAGCAGCACCCAGAGGAGCCTGGTGAGCCCCCAGCAGCATCCTGCTCCAGCCAGGGCTGGGTGGAGTGGGTTTGGGTTTGGGTTTGGGTTTGGGTTTGGGTTTGGGTTGGAGTGTGCACATCCTGGGTCACTGCTCCTGGGGTCGGGGCATGGGAGCTGGAGGGCTCTCTGTGGGGTTGCCTGCTCATTTTGGCCATTTGCCTCTGGGGTCCCCATTCTGGAGGCAAACACAGCAGGGGGAGAAGGCAGCCTGGCCTCTAACATCTGCCAGGGGACATCCATGCCTCTCACATCTGCAGGAACCAGGAAGCATGGACCAGGAGTCATCTGCTCAGGGCACCTTGTGGGGTGTCCCCAGCCTGTGGGGTCTTGTCTGCCTGTGCCACTATGGGGGTCACACCAGCACGCCCATGGCCACGAGCAATGCTCCCCAGCACTCTGCAGGACCTGTCAGCATTGCTGTGACCCCCCACCCACCACACTGAGCCCACCGTGTCCCCAGGGACCAATGAGCCCCTGTTCCCAGGAGTCCCGGAGCTCAGCAGGGACTGGGGGGCTCTCAGGGGCCCCCTCTGCTCCCCCGACAGCCGTGGCCATGGATCCCAGGGGACAGTGTGGGCTGCACGGCTGATTTGGCAGTGGGAAAAAGCAGTGGTAGGGGAATTCCCGGCTGTCCGACCTCTTCCCAGCCCCGGGGGCTGCAGGGGCTGCCGA
>NW_005054358.1:783583-784642 GCF_000277835.1 Geospiza fortis | reverse complement strand
GAAGGGACGGGGATGGCGGGGGCTGTGTCGCCCCAGGGCCGCTGGGGTGCGGGTGCTGCGCCAGGGCTGTGCGTGGAGGGGTGTGACAGAACGAGCGTGGGAACGCGGTGACAGTGCGTGGCACTGCTGACCACCCGTATCGCTGTGCTCGTGGGCGCTGCGGGTGAGTGTCTGTGTGAGAGCTGCAGGCAGAGCCCCCGGGGCTGCTGCTCTGTGCCGGAGGGGGGGAATATATGCTGCTTGTGGAACGCGGGTGCAGGATGTGGGGTGCGGGATGCGAGGTGCAGGATGTGGGCCCGCGAGGAGGAATGAAAGAGGCGAGGCCTCCCTCTGCAGGGCAGGATGCTTGCGGGACCCCAGTGCTGCCAGGGCATGGCCCCCGGGACATCCCTGCTGGGGCTGGGCAGGGATCCAGCCCCCCCTGCCAGCCCCAAAGGCTGCTGCTGCAACCAGATGGCCCCCTCGGGCCCCTCCGCCAGGCATGGCAGCGCCCGGCGGGAGAGGCATCCCTCTAACAGGATTTGCAGCGTGATGGAGGAGAGCGCCTTCACCCTTCTCGGAGGAGAGCCGGGCTGGCGCAGGGGCTGCTGAGGGAGAAAATGGCCTCGGGTTGGCTGCCTGCCCCCCATCTCCTGCCCGCAAACCCGGCCTGTCCTCTCCATCAGCCCCGGGACAAGGGCAGGGAGCTGGGAAGGGGGGGAGAGGAAGCTGGAGGGAGGGATAATAGCAGGGACAGATCAGGAGCAAGCGATGGAGGTAAAAATAGATCCACTGAGCAGAGGAGGGGCTAAACGTGAGCGAAAACCCTGAGCAGAGGCAGGTCGGTGGAGGAACCCCTTCGGGAGGGGCCCTGCAGCCCGGGGGGGCTCTGGGGGACCTGCCCTCCCACCCTCAGGGCAGAGGGGGGTCCCGGCACGCCACGCTCGGGGCCACCGAGGGGATGCCTTGGGGGAAATACCTGCGTGCTCCCGCTTCCACAGCCCAAGCACGCGGGGGGATGCACAGGACCTGGAGGGCACGGCTGCCAAATTGCTGGGATGCAGGCGGGCACGCATCCCG
>NW_005054358.1:782477-783351 GCF_000277835.1 Geospiza fortis | reverse complement strand
CAAGGTGTGTGGTGTCCTGGCCGCAGCCAAGGTGAGCTGCCCTCTGGCACGGGATGTGCCCTGAGCCCCTGCCCTGTGGGAGCTGCCGGTGACTGCAAGTGGGAGAGCCGGGAAGTCAGAGCAAAGGAATTTGCAAACACATTCTTCAGCGCCACGAGGATCCCACTGCATGTAAACAGGAACAGAGGCCGGCCTGGGGCGAAGTGAGAGCTGCCTCCAGTTCTGCAAGATCTTCCCTGGACTCACCTGCCCTGGGCAGTGCCCAGTGCCGCCATCCCCAAATTACGGTTCCGACTGCAGCTGATCTGCCGTGGCAAGTGGCAGCGAAGGCAAAGAGCAGGGCTGCTGAGTGACTGCCAATGTCACGTTAACATCCCAGCGAGGCTGCGGGGAGCCGGTGCTTTGATCAGCCGCCCAAGAGCATCTCGAGGCAGGCAGGATGGCACTGTGAGCCCTGCCTTCTCCTGCCGGCCCCAGCCTCGCTCCTGGCACCCTCGGGGCTGGCTGCAGAAGAGGGGCGCGGGGTCCGCTGCCGCTGGCCCGTCTCCCCAGGATGCTCTCCCGCACCAGCTGCTGCTCCCTGTGCTCCTGCTCCGCGGCCAGAGCGAGATTGAAAGCTCAGCAGGCTGCCAGCATGTTTTAGCCTCATGCAGGCGTCCCTCGGAGACCCCAGAGCAGTGGACAGTAATGTGAAAACGATACTCATGTCGTGTCTGAAAGGGCAACAGGTCATCATTAAAATGGAGGCGATGAAGATCATCCACCCGGAGAAGTTCTCGGAGCTGCAGGGGTCGCAGCCGCGCTACGCGCCCGCCCCGCGCCGCGAGCCGCCCCTCGTGGCCAAGCGCGCGTGGCCCTCCGCGTCCGAGATCAT
>NW_005054358.1:778432-781599 GCF_000277835.1 Geospiza fortis | reverse complement strand
GCGCTGGGCTCTGGCCGGAGTGCCGCCCTCCCCATCGCCCCACGGCCGGCAGCAGCAGCACAAGGAGCCCTGGAGACGCGTGGTGCCACACTGGGCCACCCTCCCAGCACAGAAAGTGAGGACAGGTCCCCAGCTGCCCCCTCCACCCCTCTCTGTAAGTTATTTGCCAAAGCTTTCATCTCGGTGGCCACGCCGCCGTGCGCCCGAGTCTCAGTAGCCACACCACGCCGCCACGCCGGCCCCTCGGATGCCGGCAGACGTGCGGCCCGTGTCCTCCGCCGGCCCTTGAGGAAAGCTCCACTTTGTCCTCGTTTTGGAGGATTCTTGTTTTTCCCCATCCATCCCCAGCCACCCCATCCCAGGCCACTACGTGTTCACAAAGGCATTGAGCTGTGCCCGTTCTCCCCCCCCCCACCCGGGACCCACACCCATGCCCCATGGGATGGCTCAGGAGGGTGGCACGGGGTCCAGTACCCCAAACTGCTGACTCCAGTGAGGGGATTTGACTGGGCAGGGGGACCGAGGTCTGGCTCCTGCCCGCAGTCCCTTCCCCAGAGCAGCACCTCTGCTCTGACCCCTGTGCAGCGGGGCTGGCAGGGCAGCAGGCCCCTGTGCACAGTCTTGCTTTCTCCAGAGCACCTGGAGGGGTAAGTTTGCTGCCAAAAAAAGCAAAAAAAAAAAAACAAAATAAAGAAAAAGCCATAGTTTTGGGTGCTCCCATGGGGCTGAGCACCACAACCCAGCATGGCCACAGCACCAGGGGCACGTGCTGCCCAGTCCCAGGCTGCTGGGGCTGGGTGGGCCTGAGGGGTCCCAGAACCTACATCCTGGAGGAAACAGCAGCCCCTGGCACTGGCCAAAGCCCAGCACCCATGCAGGGAGAGGGGCCAGTCCATGCCCTGTGCTGTCCCGAGGGAGCGGGCGATGCCACTGGCGCAGCCCCAGGACCGTTCTCGCTCCGGTGGGGAACGGCGCCGGTACCATGTCTGTGTTGCTCTGCCAATGCCTCCTGCTGCTGGTTGTGACCATGATCATGTTTTATACCCGGCCTTGTTCTGACCCCATCAGTCTCCCCAATAAAGATTATATTGGAACGAAGGCTGAGCTGGACTCCGGGGCCGCGTCACTGGGGCGGGAGGGGGTGGCACCGGGATGTGCCCTGGTCCTGCTCCCCCTGTGGGACAGGCTGGGGCCAGACCCGGGTTACAGCTTTCCCTTGGGCCGGCACCTCCTCCTCCAGCCTGGCTTTCTGCTCTGATGGAGCTGTGTCCCCTGCCCGCCCAGCCCCTGCACGTGGCTGGGCACCTTGGGGGACCCTGCCCAGCTTGGCAAGGGGTCCCCAGCCACAGCAAGAGCCCTCAGACACCGGCTGGATGTCCCCTTTCTCCCCAGGTGATGTGGGATGCTGGGGGGAGGATGTGCCATTTGGTGGGATCTGCTGTGGAAGGGAGCTAGGGAGGGACATGGGCAGTGCTGGGTTCCCCTGTTCTGCTGAGGCAGCTGCACTCACGGACTCCTCTCTGCACCATTCCCACAGCATGCAGGAGCTGCCCTGGGGCTGGCAGCACCAGCACATGGAACCCACTGTGTGCCCTGAAGGGCCCCGGGGTCACTGGGATGGCAGCTCCACAGCTGGGAGAGCCAGACACCCGCAGCAGAAGCAGCTGGGATGATGATCCCAGGACAAGGCACGGTGTGCCCACAACCAGCGCCAGCCCCCAAATTTCCCTTCCCCAGGAGCAGTAACTCTCTCTGCCCTCAGCTCTGGGCCAAGGTGGAGCATCTGCTTCCAAAGCAGCAGCACGTCCAGGAGGGTGCAGGGGGGGCTGCAGACCCTTTTTCCTGTTGTGCTGGTTCCCATCCCAGGGGGTTTCTATGCCTGGAGAACAGAACCACCTCCCAGCCCATGGGTGCTGAACTACAGCACCAATAACGCAGCCAGTGCCACCCTCATCCCCGAGGATGCTGCAGCTGTGTCCTGTCTCCCTGTCCTTACCAACATCCCCACCCTGCACCCACATTCCTCCATCCTTTGTGCAGCCTTGGCACAGTGTGGGGGTCTCCTGGTGGTCACAGCAGCCCCACACTGAGCCAAATCATGCGGCTGCTTGGGGGAGTTGGGGCAGCCCCACATCCAGGATGTGCATCTCCATCAGCCCAAAGGCTCAGGCCAAATCCAGGATAAAGAACTCTGACACCCCAAAAGCTCATATTAAATCCAGGCTGAGCATCTCTGTCCCCACCAAAGCTGTGGGCCAGCCAGAGCAGGGGTGGCAGCAGTTTTGCCCTCAGTAGGAATTTACCCTTTTTATTACATAAGGACAAAGTGTTCAATGTGTTCTCCCCTACCCTCGTGGCACCTCTTGGGCACAGAGTAAATTTAAAACTGCTAATTTGATTTTGAGTTGCAATTAAGGAAGAAATAGGGCCTTTCAGGAGCAAGTTCTGGGCGAGAACCCATTTCTCCTGCCCTATTAACCTCGAATAAGCACTTGCTGGAAGAGGGGCCAGGTTTGCTGCAGAGGACAGGGACATGGGGTGGTGCCAGCCCTTGTGTCACAGATGCAGGTGAATTAAAAGTCTTTCACATCCCCTAAAATGCTCCCATGGCCATTCTAGCTTTGTGCCTTCATGCTAAGTTTTTGAAGATCTCTAAGTCCTACAAGCTGCTTAAGCATGGCCAGGACATTGCTGCAGGAGAAGGTTTGGCCACATGAGAGCAGAGATGTTCCCAGGTGAGCTGGTTCTAAAATCTCCTCATTGTTGTAACATCTGTCCCAGGCTGGGGTGAAGCTCTGGGCTCTCCCAGTGTCCAGTTTGGCTCATGGTAGGAGAGGGGGGACGTGGGCAGTTAAATTTCTCCTGGGGGTGATCCTTTTCCCAGATGTCCTCATTTTAGGTCAAAGGGCCAGGATCGGGCTGGTTTGGGCTCGGCCTGGTTTGGGCTCAGCCTTTGGCATGGGTTTGGGTGTGGTGTTTGCCAGTCATTCTCCCCAGAGTTAAGAAGCATTTGGCCAATGCTCTCAAGCACAGGGTGGGATTGTCGGGGTGTCTGTGCAGGGCCAGGAGTTGGACTGGATGATCCTGATGCGTTCTTTCTAACCCAGAGCATTGTGTGATTCCGTGAGAAGCCCCTCCTGCAGCCTGGCCTCTCGGTGCCCGGGGCT
>NW_005054358.1:775581-778060 GCF_000277835.1 Geospiza fortis | reverse complement strand
GGGCTGCTGGCCCTCTGGTCACACTCCAAGGGACACAGTGCGGGGACGTGTCCCCAGAGGAGGGGCAGAGTGCAGGAGGGAAGGTGCTGTTGGTTGTGGTGCCGTTGGGACGGGCATGCCTCTGGCCAGAGCAGGGACACGCCGGGCTGCAGTGGGAGAAGCCAGGAGAGAATGGGCAGGTCCCTGCAGGGATGGGGACAGCCAAGTCACTGCTCTGGGGACACCACATCACCTGGTGCCAGCATGTGCCAGCTGGGGGATGCCATGGAGCCTTTGTGGTGGTGCAATGGGGTGTCAGGGGCTTGGGAGAGGGGACAGGGCTGCAGGTGGGAAGGTTGGGTGGGTTTGGGGGCCTGTGCTGGAGGAGCCCTGCAGCAGCCCTGGGTCAGCCCTGTCAGCCCCCAGCCCTGCTCACCATTATCTCAGCTTGCTGAATATAACCCAGCTCTGGGAGTGGATACTGCAGCCAGGCTCCACATGGCCCACCGGGTCCATCCCACCCCACAGCCCCCAGGGACCCCTTCTCGGGGGGATGGAGGGGCCCTTCAGCTTTCAGCACCCAGAGGTGCCAACAGCCGGCCCAGGGAGCACTGGAGTGCTGGGGGTGTCCCGTGGGGGCAGCTCTGGCCTGGTTCACCCCAACACCCCCATGCAATGTAGGGCAGGGGCACGAGGCTCCCCCATGGCGACAGGGCCCCCGGCTGTCTGAGCTGCCCCTCCCCACCGGCTCCATGGAGCCAGAAACGCCCCAGCCAGGGCTGAACTGGCACTTCTCCTGATGGAGCTGCTCCACTTGGTATAAATAAATATTCCTTGGTGCCACCAGGGCTGGGGGGACCCACCTGCTTCTGCCTGCTGATCTGACCTGTTTTGGGGTGCCCTGCTCCTACCCTGTGCCTCAGCACTTTGCCAGAGCAGCCCCTGGCAGTGCTGATGCTGAGTGGCACCAGTGTCCTGGCAAAGCCCACAGCCGCAATCTCTGCCCTCCTGGGCACAAGGACAGGGGTTCTCTGTGGGGCTGTGTGGGCACAGCAGTGCTCACTGGCTGCTCAAGCCCCCAGCTTCTGGGCAGGAGGAAGGGGAAGAGGAAGGGGGGGTTGCCACCCTGTCTCCCACAGCCACAGCCCTGGGGAGGTGCCCGAGGGTGTTTCTGGGGGAGAGGGGCAAAGCCAGCACAGGGGGATGGTTGCACAAGCCCAGCACAGCCGGGCAGGAGGACAGGGCACAGCAGGGTCACCAGCCCCCGGCAGGGCTGGGCTGAGGGGACAGAGAGGGGGACAGCACAGGGAGGGGGGAATTGGCATGGGGTCAGCACAGAGCCTTGGCAGGACACCCAGAGGAGGCCAGAGTGACAAACAGACTGCTGCACATTCCAGCCTGTGGAGGTGGGTGTCAGCACCCCTGAAATGGAATCCTGGGAGGACCTCAAGGGTCTGACAGCTCCCTTCCACCCACCACCAGCCCAAAGGTGGCTGAAAGCCTGGGAAGGTCCCCATCCCTGTCCCCTTGGGGAGGAGCAAGTGTGCAGAGCAGCCACACTGTGACCCAGCCATCACCTGGCTGGCGTGTGGCCCCCACGTGAGGCCGGCAGTCAAAGGCAGAGCCCAGATCCTGCTCAGCCCTGGGACACTCCTGCTCCATGGCAGATCCCATGCAGGCACAGCCCCAGTGCCACTCACCACAGGCTCCTCCACCCGTGTGTGGCACTGAGTGAGCCGTGTTTGCTCACTTATCTCCCCGAAGGGCCCGGTCTGAGCACGGGCTGGCACGGCTCGGCAGGGGCTGGGAGGTGCCGTGGTGGAGCACGCTCCCCTTGTAGGTGGGTGCACTGGCTGTGCCCATTCCCTCCTTGTGGCGCTGCCGGGCCCCAAAGGGACATGCTGAGACCGAGCACTGAACTCAGCTGGACACAGCTGTGGTACAAACACAGGTTGTATTGTCAGTGCATGCTGGGGGATCCCAGCCCGTTTGTCCTGGGTGCAGGTGGCACAGCCCATGGCACAGCCCATGGCACAGCCCGTGGCACAGCCCTGCTCTGCCCGCAGAGCCTCTCTGGTGCCCAGCCCAGGCAGGGATGTGCCCCAGGCAGGGATGTGCCCCACTCCATCCGCCCCCTGGCCGCAGCAGCGATGTCACCGCGGTGCAGGTCATGCCCAGCTCCAGGGTCACCTCCCTCTGCTCCTCCACTGCCTCCCCCTGCCCCGGGCTCACGGGCAGTGCCAGGTGTCCCGAGCACCAGGGTCACAGCCCTGCTGCCCGATGGCACCACGGCCGCGGGCAGAGCCGGAGCTGGGCTCCTCTGGGCTCCTTCCCCACGCACGCTCAGCCCGAGGGCACAAAGCCAGCGCTATTTGTCCAGGATGAGGAAGAGCATCACCATGAGCAGGATGGGGAGGAAGATGAGGAGCAGGCTGAGCATCTCTGCGGCCAGCAGCAGCGCCAGCAGCAGGAGGTAGCAGCAGCGGCAGCGCCGCTCCAG
>NW_005054358.1:773422-774265 GCF_000277835.1 Geospiza fortis | reverse complement strand
GGAGCGGGGCCCCCGGGCCGCCTCTTCTCCGTGTCCAGCACCAGTGGAGTCACCTCTGTGGCCAGTGCTGCCCACACCCCTGCCCTGGGGCACGGCAGCATGGCCCTGTGCTCCTCCAGTGCAGCCTCCCAACAAGGCCCTGTGCTCCCCCAGTGCAGCCTCCCAACAAGGCCCTGTGCTCCCCCAGTGCAGCCCAGCAGCTCAGACCCCAGCACAGCCCCAGCACTGCCCCAGGACAGTTCCCAGACTGTGCCCTGCGCTGCCCCAGTCCAGCTCCCTGTCCCCCACGCTGGTCCTTGTGCAGGGCCACCTCTCCTTGTTATGTCCCACAAGCAGCTTGCAGGGCCTGGAAGTTTCCTTCCAGGTTTCCCACCAGGACAGTGCCCCAGATGAAGGGACGGTGGCACCAGGGTGGTGACTGCCATGCAGCAGCTCTGCAGTGGCCCCACTGTCCCTGGCACATGGGGACACAGCCCAGCCAGGGTGTGCAGGTGCAAGAGCTGCTCAGAGCAGTGGGGGGGAGTCCCCAGATGTCCCTGCTCCCCCTCACTGCAGTGCTCAGCCCTGCAGGACCCCATGACTCCACCATGGGAGGGTGGCTGGGTCACAGGCATGGCGTGGCACAGCTGTCCCTTCCTGTCCCAGCCTGCTCCCAGGGAATGTCCCTGCTGACTCATGCCCTGCTCCTAATTGCTATTTACGCAGTGGCACCCAGTTCCCTGAACTGGGGGAGGAAGGTGGTGGCACTGGTCCCACTGGGGCACGGGCAGGGCCAGGAGGGTGCACAGCCTCGAGGCTGCAGGGAAAGGGCTGGAAGCAGCTCTCAGGATGGGGTGGAGGAAA
>NW_005054358.1:772661-773345 GCF_000277835.1 Geospiza fortis | reverse complement strand
GCCAGAGACAGAGACGTCAAGGCTTCCTCCAGTGCCTGTGCCGGCTGGCCTTGGCCACTGGAACCAGGGGGAACAGGTCTGTCCAGGCAGCCTGCTCCTGCAGCAAGCGCTGCTGAGTAATGCTGGGGTGGAGAGACTCCCATGCAATACTTCCCTTCCTCTGGCCCTGCCACAAACAGTGGCCACTGCCACTTCCACAGCTCCAGCTGCACCCTTGGGTGCCACCCACCCCACACAGAGACCCCCGGGGCTGGGGCATGTGGGGCAGATCAGTCCCACACTGAAGCCAACCAGCAGAACCCCCCAGAGACCTCTGGCCCTGCTCTGGTGGGGTGTGGGCACAGGGAGCCAAAGCCCCCAGGAGATGGGGTCCCCCCACTGCCCTGGCCCTGCTGCTGTCAGGGAGGGGCTGGTCGGGTAAATCCACCCCTACCCTGGCTGGGGTAATCCCAGCCCAAGAATGATGCCAGAGGCAGATCCCTTTGCTGGCTCCTTTATTCAGGCAGTGGGAGGGGAGGCAGGAGCCAGGCTCAGGACCAGGTTTCAGCCTGGAAGCGCCGGGACCGTTCCAGGGCTGTGAAATGCTCCTCTGCTTCCAAGGGGGACAGGCCACCCTCCTGCTGCAGCACCGACTGCAGGGCCTCAGCCACTGCTGCTGGCATCTGCTTGGCAATCCCGGGGGGG
>NW_005054358.1:750481-772642 GCF_000277835.1 Geospiza fortis | reverse complement strand
GGAACGCAGGGGCCACAACAGCAGCCCCAGTGCTCCAGGATCAGGAATCAGCAGTCCCTGTGGCCAAGCCCACCACAGGGCAGTGGGAACCTGCCTCGTCCTGCCACAGGCTGCCTGGCACAGGGTAAATGACAGGCCTCAGAGGCAGCTCCTACCACTCCCTCAAGAGCAGGGCTGTTATCCACAGGGCTCCTCAGCACAGGCATGTGAAGGCAAAAACATGGCCATGGGCCCCAGAGCCCAGGGAAGGAGCATCACAGGTCAGGAGCCCAAACACCAGCCCCACACAGCTGCATCTGCCAGCATCCTCATTAGAGACACACAGGCAGCACATACGGGTTGGAATTTATCAGCAGGAGGGCAGGAACCTGTCCTTTCATCTCTGGAATCACTCAGTGTCAAACATGTCTGATCCTCAGCTGGGCAGGAGCAGCCGCTCCTGTCCTGCTGCTGCCTGCTCTCAAGAAATCCAGAATGATTGGTTTGATAGTGACATTTGGAGCCAAAGCCAGTTCAAACCTCAAAATCAGAGAAATGCTGGAGAAAACATTGAGCCCCTGTGTAGAAAATACCCAAACAGAACTCAGTACTTTCAAGCACAATTATTTCTTATGGGAAATCAGAAATTCTGACTTTTTTTTCCTGGAGAGAATTTCATTTGATGAACTGCCTGTGCGACAAAAAAAACCATCTAATAAAAAATTTCCCAGCCTGCTCCAATTGGCACAAGCATCTGGCAACGTCCTTGCTGTTTCCCAAGAACAAGGCAGAATTCTGACTTGCGTTTGAAGCTGATTAACATCCCAAAATACCCAGAAAGGAGGTCTTCTTTTTTTGGAAGAGCCGCATTGTTTCTGAGTCAGGCACTGATAGGCAAGTACAAGATAATGGAGCTGGGCTTTGTGATGGAAAACATGTCAAATAGCTATTTTTTTTTCAAAAAAAGAGACATATTCAACCTTTTTGCCCCTGAGTGAGACAAGGAGGATCAACCACAGAGCAGATGCAGCCCTGGCTCCCCAGGCCCCCTGGCCCAGGAAGGGATGGCAGACAGGAGTGTCCCATGGCCCAGGGCTGCTGCTCAGGGTCACACAGCTCAGGAGTCACTTCCCCCAGCTTTCTCCCAGTCTGGCTGAGACTGTGAATTTGAGGGGAAAACAGGATCACCCAACCTGCTCTTTCCTACCTGGCAACTCACTGACAGTTCAGTCTGTGAGCTGGGGGGGCCATGGTGATCCTGGAAGCCTTTCTACAGGGTTTGGGCTGTTCAGGAAAGGAGGAACAGTGTCCTCTGCAATCAGCACAATGTCACTTGTGCAGGGATCCCAAGGCTCTGGATCCCACCTGCCTGATGGGGGCTCAGGGACACCCCACAGCAGGGACAAAGCTCCCAGCAAGAGGAGTCTCAGAGCAACCCTGATGTCCAAAATACCATCCTCATGGCCACACAAAATCTGCCATGGGGACAGCTGTGCAGGCCCTGCTCTTTCCAAGAAACTGATCCTCTTTGGAGATCTCCATCAGCACCAAAAAGTAGGAAAGAGAATGGAAGGAGAGAATAAAGCCATGACCCAACAGCAGCATTTGGGCTGTAGATGGAGGCACATCCCCAAGTCCCAAGTGCTCCAAACCCCAGAGCTGATCTACTGGCTTTAAACTGCAGAATCCAGTGAGGCTCCAGGCAGCCCCGTGCTGCAGCAGTGAAGGACAGAGTGAGGTGGCCTGGCCTCCACTTCCTGGGAAGTAAACACCAATCTCCTTCTCCCAGGAATGCAGCGAGGCCAGTCCTGCTCTGCCAGGCGCCAGGGCAGTTCCTGCTCTCCTGAAGGACAGGCAGGAAAGAACCTCCTGCAATCGCTGCTGGTGTGACAGCCGGGCCCAGGCCTGCCCTCCCCAGGTCACAGGGGGCACGGCAAACGCCATGGGCGGGCTCTGCCCAGCTCCAGCAGCCCAGAGCATTTCCCAAGCCTCGCCCTGGGCATGGGGAGCAGCCTCTCCCTGCAGCACAGGCAGGTCAAGGGCTCTGAGAGCTCAGAGCAGAGCTGCCAACACTCTGACCCCAAAGGCCAGACCCACCTTCTGGCCAGCAGCTCCAGGTGTGCAACCAGCCCCAGACAAGCACCTGGAGAGGGACTGAGCTGTGCAAGGAGACTGGCTGTGGTGCAACAGGGCTGGTCCCTGCCCCGGGAGGCAGCTCTGGGTGCAAAGAGCCAGAGAATGTGCCAAGGCTCCCAAAGCTGCTCCTGAGCCCCAGCACTGCTGGGGATCCTGCCCACACAAGTGGCCACAGGTGCCCCACAAGCCTCTTCTCCAGTTTCATCAAGCACTGCTGGAGGAGAGGGCTGTGCAGGGGCCAGGCCCCTCCTGTGTGTGGATGTGCTGTGGGTCAGAGGCTGCAGGGGCAGGGTTGGGCAGGTGGCATTGGCTGGAGAAGCTTTACCAATTCCAGCTGTGCCCCTCCTAAGGGGAGCATGGGGTAGGTGGCAAACATCCCTCCCAGCCCAGGGCTCCTGGAGCAGGACACACAGAGGAGGAATGAGCTGCCCTTCTGCAACACGGGGCTGAGCTGAGGAAATGCCTCCAGGTGGGTGAAGACGCAGAAATGTGCAGCCCTGCTCCATCCAGCCCTGCACAGAGAGCTCTCACTCACCCAGCCAGGTAGATATGAGCATTCTCACTGCTCAGCAGCTCCCACACCAGCTTCCCATTCTCCCGGATGCGGTGCTGGACATAAACCTTCTCCTCCTGCAGGGAAACAAGGCACTGAGCCCACCAGCTCTGGAGCAGCTCCAGCTCCTGCTCTCAGGGGCTGTTTCCAGGAGCTCAGAGCAGCACAGGAGGCACGGGGAGAAGCAGTTGGATCAATGACCAGTGTGGGGAAGAGGAACCCCACACCCGATGTCTGCACTGGGCTGGGCTGGTGGGAGAAGGGTGCAGCAGCAGGAGCTTCAGTGGGGAACACCAGGCCCCAAGCAGCCCCCCAAATCCTTTGGGTGTCCACTGGTCAGGGCCATGACCTGGGGAGGCCCTGTGAGGCCTTCTCTCCTGCCTGCTTCTCCCAGCCTGGGCAGAGGAGGCTCTGTGGCCCTTGTGTGCCAAGTCTGCTACAGGACAGAGACCCTTCCCTGCACCCCTGACTGCTGGAGACCTAAAACAGCTTTGAAGGGCAGAAAGCTTGGAGGGACAGCCTCAGTCCCAGTCCCTGTCCCTCTACCATCATTAGGGACTGGATGGGGACTGGCTCTGCACACAGTACAGCCCAGTCAAGGAGAGTTCCCAAAGGGTTAATCCATAAGACTTCAAGAATCCAAGCAACTGCCTACAGCCCTGGCTCCTGCCCAAGAGAACACCATTGCCAACGTGCCTGACCTCACTGCTGGCCCAGAGGGCCCCCGTGACAAAGGTGACACTGTGAGGAAGGCCAGGCCCTGTGCTGGGGGTCCCCCACGCCCCATCCTGCAGTGGTGAGCTGGGCCATGGGCACAGCCTCCTGCCCAGGCCCCTCTCACTGGGCCATGGGCACAGCCTCCTGCCCAGGCCCCCTCTCGCTGTGGCTCAGGTCCTGCAGGCTGGGCATGTGTGTGGGAACAGCCCTAAGCAGCTCGAGCCCGGGCTGTCCCAGGAGCTGGTCACTGTGGGTCCCACAGGTCCCCTGGCTGTGCCAGCCCTGACTGGGCAGTGCCCTCAGCAGCACCAGCACAGCCTCTGTTTCAACAGCAACGAGCTCAGTGCTGCCAGAGGCCCTGCCAGCCAGGCTGGGATCCAAGGGCATCACCTGAGGAGCTCAAAACCAGAGCCCCCAGTGACAAACTGGGGTCGCAATGTCTCAGGGCATCCAGGTTTGGCTGGGACCAGTCTGTGCTGTGGGTGGGTGTGCTGGGACAGGGGGCACCTGCAAAGGGACTTCAGAGAGAAGAGCAGAACTCTGCTCAGCTATGGAGCATCCCAGCCTTCACCTGGGTCTTTGACAACAAACTTTGTGATGAGTTAAAGGCTGTGGTATCTCCTGAAGCCAAAGGCACAATGAGCCCAGCGTGGCTCATCCCACCTGGCTGTGGGATGTGGCTGTGCTCCCACTCTGCCTTGGGGGCAGAGGACTCTGGTGACAAACTGCTTTGGCTGGTGGAGCAGGAGAGAGGGGACACTCCAATGGAATTCCTGTCCCTCCACAGTCAACAAGAGCAGAAGGTGCTCTGGCTGCTCTCCAGATTCAGAGAGCAGCAGATGCCCCTTTGCTGGTCATTCAGCACCCCTCTGCAGGGCTGCTCCTGCTCATCACAGACTTGGAAAGCCTTCACAGAAGCACCCAGCTCCTGCCTTACAAGTGAGTGGATAAAAGACAATGAATTCATGTCAACACATGCACACAGCCACGAGAAAGGGCTTGGGCTGGTGCAGCTGAGCTACTGAGAGATTGCCATTCCCTTTTTATCACATCTCTGTTCCAAAGCCAGGCTGAGCTTTCAGTGCCATCAAGGGACAGAGGAAGGCAGTGAAACACATCCCCAGCTCAGGGAGCCTCTCTGGCAGCACTGCAGTCCCAAGGGGGGATGAGGGCTGCCCACCAGAGACACTGTCTGGGAAAGCAGGAAGCAAAGTGAGGGGCTGAGTTGTGGGTGTGCTCATACCCATGGGGAGTTTTTCTCTATATCTGGGACTCAGAGAGAGCTGGCACAAAGGCCAAGCTCCTCAGCTTCAGCCAGGGCTCAGAGGGACACCATGAGGATGGGTACTTAACCAAGAAGTTACTGCCTGGTGACCCTCCAAGAGGCTTGGGAGCCTTTTATCACTCACGTGGTCCAGCCAAACAAAGCTGGTTAATGCCTTATCTTCTCTGTTGTTCTCCAGCCTTGTCCCAGTAACCTTTCCAGCCCAACTTAGCCAGACACACCTCTGCAGGGCAGGAGGGGATCTCAGCCAGCACTGAGGTGTATGGGGGAAGGAGGTGCACACTGTGCCACCTCACCAGATCCCTCGCAGATCGTGCCCTGCCAGAGTCCCATCAGCACTGCCTGAGATGCTCTTGTATCCACCTCCTCTTCTGGGCACTAACCTGGTCCCTGGAGAAGGCTGTGAAGAGTGTCAGGAAGCCCTTTGTCACCAGTTCTTCCCACTCTGTCTGGCAGTAGAAGTCCTTGGATTGGTGTCGGCAGCCGAAGAAGAGGCAGTTCCCTGCAGGAGCAGAGCACCAGGGCTGTGCTGGGAGCACCCAGTGCTGGGCACTGCTGGTGCCACCTGCCTGACAGCCCTGGCCTGCAGAGCCACCAGCATGAAGTGAGCAGGAAGTCAAGTGACCTGTGGCAAGCAGAGGCCCCTGTCTGCTGAAAAACGAGGAGGACAGAAAATGTCCTCTAGGGCTGCCTGTTCCCTGAGCCAAGGGAACAAGGACGGGACAAGCTGCAGCAGCAGCTGAGCTCAGTAACCTGTGTTCACTCTCAGAGAGCCAAGAAAGAGCCTCTGCAGAGCCTGATGGAACCCAAGGAGCTGCCCTGCAGCACAGCCTATGAATGACCACACAGGCTGCACAGAGCAGGCTCTGGGCCTCACCTGCCCCAGAGCTCAGCCTGCTTCTGCTCAACACAGCAAAGCCTGACCCCTCACGAGCCCCCAGTCCATCCTTCCATCTGCTGACACAGATCTGTCTGTGCAAGGGGCATCCTGAGTGCCTCCCAGGACCATCCCTCACCTCGGCGTCCCAGTGCCACCCGCTCCTGTATCGCTGCTCGGAAGGGTGCCACCCCTGTGCCAGGGCCAATCATGATCACAGGGGTAGCAGGGTCACCTGGGAACTTCATTCCTCCTTTCTTCACCCAAAGAGGCACCCGGACATCACCTGTGGAACAGAGAGACTGACAAGCATCACTCCACCACCAGTGCCCTGTGCCTGCCTCTGGAGGGTGAGTGGGCACCCAGCTCTTCCAGGGTGCTCCAAAGACACAGGCAGACCTGGCTCATCACCCCCTGGCACTGAGAGTACACTGTGTGTGTGAAAAGCCCTTCAGCTGTCTCAGCACTGCCTCTGCAAGAAGCTGAGTGAAGCCCAGAGCAAGGCAAGAGCCCCCCAGCACACAGGCTGCAGGACAGCCCTCTCCTCACACAGCCTGTGCTGGGGAACACAGTGGTGGAGGCAAGCAGAGATCCCAAGCTGGTTGGATGTAAGGGAGGCCCCAAGGCTGCCAGAGCTACAGGAGCATTTGGACAAGACTCTCAGGGATGCACAGGGTGGGATTGTTGGGGTGTCTGTGCAGGGCCAGGGGTGGGACTTGATGATCTTTATGGGTCCCTTCCAATTCAGTTTTTTCTGTGATTCTGTGGAAGAAGGGACCAGCCTTCCCAGAGCTGTGGCTATGGGACTGGAGGTGCCCAGCAGTCAGAGTGCCCAGCAGACACCAGGAGCAGCCCACAGTGGGACAGCAGGGTTGAGCAGCTGGGAGGTCCCGGGTAAGCTGGAGAGGCACAGCTCTCTGTGTGCTCTGATGAGGATGGGGCAGTGAGGAAGGACAGCAGGACCATCCTGCCAAGCCAGTGTGTCCCCCATGGAGCTGGTGCTCCAGCCAGGCAGCTCCTGCACATGGTCAGCACCCACACAGCTCCACCACAGGCCCGAGGGATGAGCACTGGGTGCTGTGGGAAGCACTCAGGATTCCCACAGTGGCCAAGCACTTACCCTGCTCTGGGTTGAGAGAAGCCAGCCAGGCGGAGCAGAGCCCACGGCGGGGTTTGCTGAGCCGTGTCTTGTACCGCACCACGGCCACGAGGATCTGCATCCGCTCGGGATGGGCCTGTGTCACACAGAGCCATGAGCACACACCCTGCACAGCTCCTCACGGACAGGACACCCCCTCCTGCAGGGCCAGAGCCTGTGCCCAGCTCCCACCAGGACAGGACACCCCCTCCAGGGACAGAACCTGTGCCCAGCTCCCACCAGGCTGCCTGCAACACCCGTCCTAGTCTGGCACAGCCACTAACAATGGAGCACACCCCTGCACAAAGCTTTCCAAAGGGGAAGGGGGTTTTCCTGGGGAACCACTGCTACAGGAATGCTCTGCACAGCTGGCAACAGTGATGGTCACAGTCCAGCCCAAGAGGCTCCCATGGGACACAAATCCAGCCGTGCAGGGGCTGAGTCCGCAGGCAGCTGGGCCGGTCCCTCTGCCACCTCCTGGCAGGAGCAGGGAGCAGCACTCCCCTGTGCCCAGCTCCCGGGACACTCCAGTGGCACCACATCCCACTGCTCCCAGGGACAGCGACACCAGACCTCTGAGGTGGGCTGGGACAGTCTTGGCACTTGCAGGGCTGCAGGAGAGCAAGTCTCCTAATCTGAAGGTTGGCCTAGCCCTCAAGTTTGCATCCAGCACATCAGGCTGCTGCAGACTCAGTGCAGAGCAGGGATTTGGGCAGGCTGTGGAGGCTCCAGGGGACATCTGCACCAACAGTCAGTGCTGGCCCTGCCAGACCCTCTGCTCAGACTCTGAAATGAGGCCAGAAGGGCTGAGCTCTTACCAGCAGGGAGGAGGCGATGGAGAAGGCACGGGGTCTGATGCGAGGGATGAGGTCGAGCAGGTAATCAGCTGGGATGGCACATGTGCTGTGAGGGAAATCCCACAAGACCTGCAAAGCCAAGAGGGTGAGGCCTGGTGACCCCAGAAGGCAGCCTGCCTGCCCTCAGGGTGCCAGAGGCTGTCCCACACAGCTGTGCCACGCTGCCCTCGGCCAAAGGCACCACACGGGCACCTCTGAGCACCAACCAGCCTGTCCCACTGCCCTGTGCCCCCCAGAGCAGCACAGAGCCCACCCCAGAGCCCACAAGGATCTAGAGCTGGTCTTAACCATCGGTGGAAATCCATGGAGACTTCAGAAAGTGGGTGAAGTAAACTCCTCAGCCAAGAAAGCATGGCTGATGGTGTCCTGGTTGGCCTCAGCCCCAGCACAGCCCTGAGGGCAGCCCCACCTCCAGCGTGGTCCTGCGGGGCCGGTTGCAGTAGCTGTACAGCTCCTCCTGGCCCTGGGCCGAGCTGAACTCCTGCAGCTTCTCCCGCTCCAGCTCGTTGGTGGAGAAGGAGGCCAGGAGCTCGAAGAAGGAGCGCCGTGGCACACAGGAGATGTCCAGGTAGTGTGTCACCAGGTACTGGATGGTGCAGGGCTGTGGCAGCAGGGGAGGGAGGGGTGTGCCTGCAAGGCAAGGCAGCGGGGACAGCTCAGGGCCAGCCCTGCCCACCTGCTGTCCCCAGAGCAGAGCAGCCCTGCTGCCTGCAGCACCCACGTGCTACTGGAGCCAACTCCCCTGTCCCTACTCCCACCGTGGGCCTCCAGTCCCTGCTCTCCAGTTTGCCTTTCAAGCCCACAAGTTTGCAACAGAGGAAGTCTGCAGTGTTCAGCCGTCCCTCACTTTTGGCAGGTGCTTTGGGATAATGTCTTATCCACATGACTCCCACCCTGCCTGCACACAATGCAGAGGAAATAAGCAGCAGTGTCATGTGTCAGGCATGTCTGTGTCTCCCACGTCTCTCCCAAGGGTGTGAGGAACAGCCTGAATTTCTCTTGGGTTTGCCTGCCAGGCAGAAATTCCAGCATGGACAGATACAGGGAAGTTGGAGGCAGAATGGGCGCTCAGGAGCCAGGAGAAAAATGCTCCCTATTCTACGCAGGCACCAAGAGCTCTGGGGGGCCTCCAAGGGGTTCCTCTGGTTGCCTGTGCTGGTTTATGGCTGCAGGATCCCCTCAGGAGGTCCCTGGGGCACAGGCAGAGAGTGGGGAGACCTGCACACCCCAGGCAAGGAAGCACAAGATTCCCAGTGTGGGCCTGGGGCTGAAGAGGCTGCAGAATCCTCCCCACTCTGTGCTGGGGCTGCCAAGGCACAAGGCTCAGGTGGAGCCTGGCACTGCTGCATTCCTCCAGTCCCACTGGCTCTGCTCAGGATGCACACACACAGCACTGGAGGGAAGGACAGGCAGGTGTCCTGTATCCATCCAGCACTCCCAACCAGGTCTACAGCAAAGGAAGAGCAGAGCTCCAGCAGAGGAGCAGCAGGCAGGACCTACCAGGCTCCGTGGGCTCCAGCACAAAGCGTCTGTGTGGCTCCAGGCGCAGCAGCTGGCAGAACTGCTGCACATCTTCAGGGCAGTTCTGGGGCTGGATCATCACCACATCTCCTGCACTGAACCTGGGGATGCAGGGGGAGCTGCCAAGCACAGCCACGGGGCAGAGCCACAGCACAGCCACCCCGACCAGCACCCACACCAGGGGAGGCAAATGCCCAGTGCCAGCAACAGGCAGAGGGAGCTGGCCCATGGGCAGGACCCCCACTGCAGCAGGGACCATGACCACAAGACTGCAGCCTCAGGTATCAGTGAGGAAGGGCAGCAGAAGAGGAGGGCGGGCTCCAGGACACCTAGTCCCACACAGCAGAGCTTGGGGGAGTCAGGAAAATGCTCACGTGATCCCTGAGCCCGCAATGTCAAACTCGATGAGCCGGACATCCTGGAAATGGGCCTGTGCTGTGACCCTCTGGTTGGACACCACGCGGGCAGGGAAGGGCTGCAGCTCACAGGGAGCCCCCCGGGGGGCTGCTGGCTGCAGCAGGGCACCCTCGGGGGCTGGGGAGTCCTCAGGCAGGTAGTGCAGCGTGTATTTGGGGGGCAGGCTGTGGGAACAAGAGCAATGCAATGCAGCAGGGTTACCTCCATGCCACAGCTCCTCTGCTGCTGCAAGATGAGAGGCAGGGAGAGGCCTGGAGTGTCCCACTGTATCCATCAGCCATTATCCCTCTCCCCTGGAGCTGGCCTGTGTAAGGGAATGCAATGGAGACCGCCAGGAGGAGATCCCAGGGCTCCAGAGCATGCAGGGCACACACACTCTTGCCAGGGCCAGAGGCACATCAGGACAGAAAGATGAGCAGAACCCAGCTGGGGCAGCTGTCACACCCCACAGGGGAAAAGGGGACACCCATCCAGAGAGAGATGGGCCACCTGTGGCCAAAGCACAAGGGACACTGGGGACACCAGAAGCTGTGTGGGGAGTGTTTGTGCTCCAAGCAGAGCACATCTCTACTCTGGAGAACAGCCAAGGCAGCAGAACCTTTCAGGCCAGGCAGCCCCAGCAGCCCCTGCTCACCCTCTGCACTCACCGCATGTCGGGACTGATGATCTCAAGGCCAGGAGGGAGAGGATACAAGGCAAGGATCTTCTCCCACAAGGCCACGAGCCAGGGATCAACCACTGCATCTGGCCTGCAAGTGGGAAACTGAGGCTGCAGCAACATCATCCCTTCAGGGCCAAGCCCTGCTACCCCTGCCCATGCCCAACAACCATTCCCACAGGCACCCCAGGCCACTCCCTTCCAAATTCAGGTCTGGGAAAAAACACATCTCAGCCACTCCACACACTCAATTGCTCTCCAGGGCCCAACCACTGACCCCTGAACAGGATCTCCAGCCCCTGAGCAGCGCTGGGTCACTGGGGTCACTGTGTCCCCGAACCATCCACAGCCTTTGCCCCATGCCAGGTGAGCACAGCTGAGGCTGCTGCAATGCCTGTAGGTACAGGGCTGTCTGGCACAGCCATGTCCTGCTCTGAACAGGGCTGGGGCTGAGCCAGGGGTCATGGCCACGTTCTGGGGGTCATGGGACACCCTGGAGAAGCAGGTGGCCCAGGTCCTGGCACAGGAGGGTTATGAGCAGAGATAAGCATGTTCCCAGAGAGCTGCAGGAGCAGCCCCATGGTGGGAGCAGCACACAGCCCTGCCATCAGCCCAGGACAGAGCTGCAGGGCACCCCGGGGCCCTCCCACCACCCCTCCTCTGGGCTCTTACCCCAGGTCATGCTGGTCATCTCCCAGGGCCACGGGCAGCAGCGGGTTGCCCCCGAGCTGGAGCAGCCGTTTGTGCAGCTTCTTTGCAATGAAATTAAACCTGAGCAGAGAACAACACAGGGCAGGGCTGCTCCAGCAGCACAGCAAGCACTGTCACAGCACCAGTACACACTGCCAGGGCCACCAGAGCAGCACACAGGCACAGCCAGCACTGTGACCTGGCCCACGTCCTGCCCAGCCTGTGCCAGTTCACAGAACCAGCTAGGTGCCACATGCTGGCCCTCACAGGCTGTGCCCAGCCCTGAGATGGGACAAGGGGAGGTCCAGGTTCCCTTCAGGGCAGCATGTGCCCTGGGCCATGGAACATTTCCTTCCCTCCAGCCCCTCACTGCCCCACAGAGCTCAGGCACAGCCATCCCTCCCACTAGAGCTCTTTGAGGCACACAGGAACAACCTTCTGGGAGAGACCTGGGACCAACATGGCTGGCTGCCACCTCTGTTTGATGTCTCCTGTTGCTTTGGCCCATAGCTGTGATAAAAGACTGACACATGATGACTGACCCACCAAAGCATCCTTGGTGAGCTTGGGAGGAAAGAAAAGGGCAGCAGCCTAATTCCTGGGGGTGAGGAGGGACACAGCAGGGGAAGGATTTTTAAGGCTGGTGGGAGTTACATTTTGCTTGAGCTGCTGCTCCAGAATCAGACTCTGTCTCCCCTTACCCCCTTGGCTCTCCAGCCACTCTGCTCTCCACTGCAGTCAGAGCTGTGAGGAACAGCTGCCCAGGGGCTGCTTACTTGGGGTAGGAGGAGTCCCCGAGGCCCAGCACGGCGTAGTCCAGCTGGCACAGGGAGCTGGCAGGGAGGCTCTTCCGGAACAGGAACCGCCAGAACATCTACAACAGGCACATCCAGCCAGTCCTGCTGCTGCCAGGCACCCTCCTGCCTGCCCGGCCCTGCACCCCTGCTCCCCCAGCCCAGCAGAGTGGGGAGCACGGCTTTCTGCACAAGTGCCCCTGCTCCTGTTCCCTGGCACGTGCCTGGTGCTGCTGCAGAGCTCCCCCAGCAAGAACAAGCCCTGCTTGAGCTGCTTCAGCAGAGAGAGCCCTGCACACCAACAGGACAGGAGCATGTCCTACCTTCATGTTGTCAGGTGGGTCTCCCTGGCCTGTGGTTGCACACACAAACACCACCAAGGGCTCGTGGATGAGGTTGGCCTGAGGGTACAAACATGGCACAGTCAGGTCAGCAGCCTCCAAACTGCTCTGGAGCCAGGATGGGACAGCTCAGAGTGTTCAGCCTGGGGAAGAGAAGGCTCCAGGGAGAGCTCAGAGCCCCTGCCAGTGTCTAAAGGGGCTCCAGAAAAGCTGGAGAGGGACTGGGGACAAGGGATGGAGGGACAGGACAAGGGGGAATGTCCATAAGCTGAAGGAGGGCAGGTTTAGGTCAGATATTAGGAAGAAATTCTTTCCTGTGAGGGTGATGAGGTTCTGGCACAGGTTGCCCAGAGAAATTGTGGGTGCCCCTGGATCCTGGGAAGTGTCCAAGGCCAGGCTGGACAGGGCTTGGAGCAACCAGCACCAAGCCTGTCTGAGTCCAACAGTGTTTGGACAACGCTCTCAGGGACAGGGGGGGATTGTTGGGGTGTCCCAGGCAGGGCCAGGAGCTGACTCCATGATCCTGATGGGTTGCTTCCAACTCAGCTTGTTCCATGGTTCCGTGGTGCTGTGGGAGGTGTCTGTGCCCATGGGGCTGGCACAGAGCAGCAGTGCCCCAGCTGTCCCATGTCCCACACTCACACACCAGGTCACAGCAGCCCCGTGTCCCACACTCACCAGGTCACAGCTGTCCAGGGCCTGCACCCGGCAGCGCAGGTGCCGTCTCTGGGCCTCCCTGCCCACCCTCTCTGCCGTGTCCTGAGCTGTGCCAGTCTGGCTGCCAAAGAGCACCAGGAGTCCCTGTTCTGCCATCTGCAGGAGACAAGAGCAGGGAAGTCATCGGAGGGAAGGGACAGGAGGAGAGGCAGGGCTGGGCTGAGCAGCACTGATCCCCCAGGGGCTGGCACAGCAGCCAGCCAGCACAGGGATGGTGAGCAGCTGGCACTCAGCAGAGGGAGTCAAGGCTGTCAGGCTCTCTTCCCACGCCTGTGCAGCACTGAGGGAGGGATCCCATGTCCCAGCCCATAGAATAAGCAGGGACACTACTGTGCTCCTTGTCCCCACTGCCAGGCCAGGGGGGGGACTAAAACCCACATCCTGCCCCGTTGAACTGCCCTCACCAGCACAGGGTGAGCACAGCCCTGGGATGGGCTGTTCCCCAGTCCTGGTGTAACTTTCCTGTGTGCCCTGGGAACTCTCCCTCACCTGAGGGGGCTGGGGCAGAGCCAGGAGGCTCAGTGACAGACAAAGCTGAGAGCACACAGAGCTCCCAGCCAGACTCTGGCAGAGCAGGGGCCCAGCCCAGAGGGAATCCAGCCCTGGCACCTGTCTGAGCTGCAAACAGCTGCCATCACCATGTGCCCACAGAATAAAAATAAATTAAATAATAATAAAAAAAAAATAAAATAAAATCACCGAATCCCAGACTGGTTTGGGTTAAAAGGGACCTTAAAGCCCATCCAGTGCCACCCCTGCCATGGCAGGGACACCTCCCACTGTCCCAGGCTGCTCCCACCCCCAATGTCCAACCTGCCCTTGGGCACCCTGTGCCAAGAATTCCCCCCAATCTCCAACCTAAACCTAAAATGGTTTGAAGCCATTTACTAAATTATTGGGCAAAGCACATCTTTGGTTGCCTCAACATAACACAAAGAATTGTGCTACAAAATTGGGTTTATTTTGTGAGACCCGTTATTGCTGTAGGAGAGCCCAAACTTTGGTCAGTTACACTGGAAACTTGATGGGTGAAAAGCAATTTTCTGTTCCATTTGCCACATGTATCACTGCTTTGCTCTTCCTCAGAAGGAGCAGACATAAATCTGAGCAGATTTTATTTACCAAAGCAGGGACTAGGGCAGAGATGTATGGACTGTGTCATCTCCTCTGAAGCAGAAAATGGACAGGCCCAGGGGCCACCATGGGATGGCACAACCTTCAGGAGTTTGAACTTATTTGTTTGCTCTGCACAGCAAATTTGATGGCAATGTATAAAGAAATTGAAGGGTAGGGTGTCACAGGTGGCTCAGACACTCAGATCTGCAGAAGGACCAGAAGAAAGCACAAAATATCAGAAATAACCTTGTGTAAGGAGCAGGGATATGGAAATAAAGGGTTTACACACACACAGGTGTTTTGATGGCCTTGGTTGCCTCCTGCTGTTCGCAAAATCAATTCATTGATCAGTGGAACTCTTCATGTCATGTCCCAGTCTGCAGGGAATTTCTCTAAGGAATGATCTCCACAGGAGCTGCTGAGAGCTGGTTTTACTCTGAGCAAAAGAAAACCCCAAACCCATCAGAGAATAAATAAATATTTGCTTGTTTATGGTCCCTTGTTTTTTGGCTTCCCCTCATCCTCCCCACAAAATAAGTGTGTTTTATACTCAGATTTCTGCCCCTCCTTGCCCTGGACAGGGCACATTCAAATGCTGAGCTTGACATTTTTCTTTTGGGCACCTTCAGGAGATTTGAGGCTCTGCTCTTTAGGATGCTCAGAAGAAAAATAAAAGGTTTTCCTCAGGTCTTTGTTCCACAGAGGTTCACTGCTCGTGATCCGGGCCTGCCGCGTGAACTGAGCCCCGGCCCGGGGGCGCTGCCCGGGGCCGCTCCCGGCGCTGTCCCGTGCGGAGGGGCCGGTGACAGCCGGGACGGGGCCGTGCCCCGCTCGCAGCCCTGCTGCAGAGCATCACGTTCTCCACAAGCTGCACATCCCTGTTCGTGCCCCCTCAGCCCCTGCCTTGTCCTGTGCTGCGAGCGCGGCTGGGCGTGACAGTTATTTTATTTTAGGATAAAAATGCGTTGAAGGATTGGGTTTATTTATGAATTCTTTTTGCCTAGAAAGCTGTTGTACCTCAAACTGCTGTCTGGAGTGTGCGTGGTTGCTGTAGATCTCCTGGTAGAGCTCAGACTCCTGCCCTGGCCCGCCCAGCAGCTGGCTCATGGATTTCCATCTGTCCCCTCACCTCCCTGAGCACCTCATACCTTCAGTGCTCTGACAGGGTTTTGTGAGGTCATGTTGAGATCACTGGTGTGTGTATTTTTGAACAGGAATATGATTTTGCTTTGTGCTTCGCTCCATTTCCTGAACATGGAATTGGGGGTGTGGGGAGGCAGGAGCGTGCAGAGCTGGTGCTGGTTCTGAAGGGGGGACCTCCCTGAGCCCCACCTCGGGCTGCAGCACTGCCCCCAGACTCCCCAGAGAGCAGGAGGAATTCAGTATTCCCTGTGGGAGTGCAGACCAGTGTGTGGAGTGCCAGTGTCACGGGGATGCCCCGGGTGGCACTGTTGGGGTGTCTGTACAGGGCCAGGAGCTGCCCTGGATGATCCCTCCAGCTCAGGAGGGTCTGTGGTTCCTGCACACCCTGAGGTGGCACTGGACCTGCCTCACAGGTGCTCTTCAGCTCCTGTTCCATGTGGGATGCTCCTGGGGCTTGCTGTCACCTGCCCCAGGTGCTCAGGTTATTCCCCTTGGAGCCTCTCTCTGGCTCCCCTGAGCCAAGGACACACATGTCACCTGGGGGGTGGCAGCACCTGCTCCTGTCACCTGGGGGGTGGCAGCACCTGCTCCTGTCACCTGGCTCACAGCAGTGTGAGCTCATCCTGCTCTTGCTGTGGTTGTGCCACATGTCCCCAGTCACCCTGAGTGCACAGGCCAGGGGTGTTCTGTCCCCTGCTGTCCCAGGAGGGGTGTGAGCAGCAGCCCTGGGTCACTGGTGGGGCTGGGAGGGGGCTGTGGGGTGGGAGCTGTGTGGGGTCAGTGGCTGCTCCAGCAGGTGAGGGACAGGAGAGGAGCAGGACAGGCAGCAAAGCCTCTGAGTCAGGAGGGGACACTCACAGAGTGGCCCTGGGGACCGATGGTGCCTTTGGACACTCCCACAGCTAATTAATAAACTCAGGAAGGGGCTCATCAGCCCCAAGGAAGATCAAACAGATGATCACATCCCTCAGCCTCGCTGCACAGCACAGAGCCCTTTGCTGCTGCCCAGCCCTGCTGGGGCTGCCTGCACCCAGAGCAGCACCAGCCCTGGCACTGGGGTGCTGTGTGAGACAGGGGGACATCTCCCCGAGGGCCACATCCCCACCTGCAAGGGGCTTCGCCAGTTTTGCTGCTGCCCTGGGGACAAAGCAGTGGTCAGCGAGTCCCAGCTCTGCTCCTCCAAGGTAAGGCAGCTTCCCTGGGGTGTGGGGACACAGGGGTGGCACAGCATTGAGCAGTGGCACGGGCTGTGCTGCCCTGCTGGCGTGCTGGGGTGGGGGGAGGTCTGGCAGCCAGGACCACCCCATGTCCCTTCCCAGGACTCGTGCTTGGTGCACAGGAGTCACCTGCTGTGCCCAGGGCCACCAAGTCCTGGAACAAACCTTGTGGCCTTTGCCCTGGCACTCAGCAGTGTGCAGTGCTGGCACACCAGCCTGTGGCCACACAGAATTCTTTCTGGGAGCACCCCCAGGAGAAATCCTGCTGGATCCCCCTCTGACACAGCTTGACGGGACCCTGAGACCCATTCCCTGCCCAGTGTGAGCATGAGGTGTCTGGCCTGGGCTGGAGACTCCTCAGGCCCCAGCCAGAACTCTTCCCCACGCTGCAGTGCACCCTGGCAAAGATGAAAATGTCTCTGGGTTCAGTTTTCGTTGCTGTGGCTGGTGGGTCCTTTCCCAAACCCCGCAGCAGGGGAGTGTACCCTGGGAGGGAGGTGCAGCTTCCCAGGGCTGCTGCAGATCCCAGCCCTGAGCCCCTCTGTGCCCTGGGCTGCTGGGGAAGGAGCCTCTGCACAGCCCAGCGCAGGTGCCAAAGCAGCTTTCCTGTGGCACAGGGGCAGTACCAGCCCCAGCTGGCACCCTTGTCCGTGTGTCCCAGCTCCTGCAGGGACAGGAGCAGCCCCTGGAGAGCCATCTGAGCCTGGGGAGGGTGCACTGCAGGAGAGCAGCCAGTGCTGCCGTGCCCATGCCCAGAGCACAGCCTGGCACAGCCCAGATGGGCTCCGTGCACAGGGACAGGGCTCCAGCGTGGCCGGGGCCTCCAGGGGGGCAAGGGAGCTCCCCAGACACATCTGGGAATGGGTGGCCCAAGGGACCTCCGTCCCTCCCTGCCATGGGCAGCACCAGAGGACACGGAAGCTTCAAATGGCCCAAACTCCTCCAGTCCTGCTGGAATCAGTGGAGGGGAGGGCTGGAGCTGGTCTCTGCTGGGACAAGTCACAGCAGGACCCAGGGAAGGCCGGGCACAGGAACACGGGGCAAGAGCAAGTGGAGCAGCTCCCTGGGGACATGGGACATGCTCAGAGCCACCGCCTGCACCTCCCATCCTGGGACTGGGGTGACCTCATGGAGCAGAAACTGAGTTCTGGGAAATGAGACTCCCTTTTTTAACCCTGAGTCAAGGTGCTTTCCTTTCAGAAGGCACCAGGAAGGTGTTGGCAGAGGAGGTGATGTCATTTCACAAACACCCTCCAGCCTGGCAGTGGTGGCTGGGCTGGAACCCCACAGTCCCCACACCAGCCTGGCAACTCCCTGTGGGTGCCAGAGCCACTGCAAGGGCCACAGGCAAATAAAAACCTGTCAAAAGCAGATCAAACAGGGGTGTGTGTGTACTCTAGCCATGCTTCCCCACAGCAGATTTGTCTATCAGAAGTCAAAAGGAGACACTTGGTCCCTTTCTCAGTCAGGAGCAAACAGCACATTTCACTCTCAGCAGAGCCCTGAAGCCAAACAGGGCTGGGCTGATGTGCCCAAGGACCTGAGGGGAGCCACGTGAGAGCAGCTGCTCCTGGGGCTGGGCCCCCATGGCCCTTCCAGGTCCTGCTCAGACACCACAGAGCCCTGAGCCCCCGAATTTAGCAGAGACACCCCTTTGGGTGGGACTGCCTGAAGGAAGCTGAGGGCTGGGTGTAGCACAGAGCCAGGGGTTGCTGGGGCCTTGCTGGGGAGGGTCAGGGGCAACGAGGGCTCCTCTGCACAGCATTTCCTTCCCAGCACTGCCCCGTTTGCCTCAGCTGGGATAAGGCAGCTGGAACTGTGTCCTTCCACACAGATCCCTGTGATCCTGTGGCTCACAGCCAGAGCTCAGCCAGGGCAGCATCACCTGGCAGAGCTGCACATGGGGCCAGCATGGGCAAGGGGGAACAACCCCTCAACAAAACCTCTGGGACTGTTTCTTTAGTACAAAAAGGGACAGGAAAAGTGAAGTAAAGAGTTGCTAATCCTGTGTTCAGGTTTGGAGCTGGAGGTTTTGTCAGGCCTGGGTGCACACAGCCACTGGCAGTGCCACATGTCCCCAAGGGACCAGGGCTGGTTGGTGCCTCTGTGTCCAAAGTGGGGACGAGACCCCTGTGCTCAGAACAGCCCTGTGCAGTCAGCAGGGGATTTCCAGAGCAGGGACACTCATCCATCTCTCCCACCGAATCCAGGTGAATCCAAAGGCTGTGTGTTGTGTGGAGGTGGGAATGCAGGGGTGGTGGCACCCTCTGGCCTTCAGGAGCCACCCCAAAGGACACTGCCATGGGAATGCTGGCGTGCCCACAGACACAGCACTGACACGCCATCATGTCACAAAATGAAAGAGTTTGTGTTTATTTTGTTCTTTCAGGTAAGAGTCAACTATGTTTTTTTCCAAAAATAGGGTGAGACTTACGGAAAATACACTGTGGACATTTCCCTAAGTGTCAGAGAGGGGATTTGCTGAAATGAAGTACCAAGAGAAGGTTAAAAATTCACTGCAGGACAGGACAAACAAAAGAACTTATGAAAGACTTGAGAATAACCAATCCTGAAGTACCTGAGAGCCATGACCCGAGAAGCAAAGAGCAGGAGGACACTATAAATCAAATTACAAAGCCAAAGAAAAACTTTGTGTGCTTCCAGTGCTCATTAGCATAGTGAAATCCCTGCCCACAGGCTGTGATCACCCCTTACTCACATAAGCCCCTTCCCCACAGAGCATGAGCAGTAAAAGAAACGTGCAGGGTCTCTTTAAATAAGGCAGAGACTGCAAATACCAATGGCCTCACCAATGGTTAGCGCTCATTTCTTTCACTTCAAATGTGTAAAAATGGGCACCTGGCATGCTGAGGGTGTGTCAGCTTTGATTCAGCACCCAGCACCCATCTCTGCAGAGATGAGAAATAAAATCATTATCTCGACTCAGAGCATGACTCTGCCTCTTGCCCAGGGGTGGAAGATCCCAGACTGGGGGCAGCAGGGAGAAGGAGGGCCCGGAGGTGTGAGGAGGCCCTGCTGTCACAGCTTGGTGGCACTGCCAGGGTGGCACTGCCAGGGTGGCACTGCCAGGGCACACAGCGGCACCTCTGCAACCTGGCCATGGTGCTGGGCAGGGCCAGGGCCACAGAGCTCCCCAGCACAGCCTTTCCCTCCCAGCACTGCCCCGTGGGCTCAGCTGAGCCAGCTGGAGCTGCCTCTGGCCCTGCAGGCCCCGCCATAGCCCAGGGGCTCTTATCAGGGAGCTGCAGCAGCAGGAAGCAGCTGGGCCGTGGGCCCAGGGACAGCACATCCCTGCTCCCCAGCCCTTCCCCTCCAGGGAAATCCTGAGTCCTCCCCAGTCCCTCACCTCTCCTCGGGCTCTGCAGGGACCCCAGGAGCAGCACAAGGCTGGGACAAACCCAGGGAAGGGGTGGCCACAGTCCCAGCTGGGCCATGAGGGTGCCTTGGCCTCCCCCAAGGCCGTGCCCAGCCGGCGCTGCTGAGAGCCCTGGCAGGGCAGTCCTCCCCTCTGATGGGAGCTTCCACCTCAGTGAGGTAAAACCTGCAGTCACCCTGCCAGCATGGTGCTGCAAATATCACTCTCACCTCTTACAGACCTTGTAGAGAGCTTGGAATGGGAATGTGAAGGCTGAGGAGAGCAAAGAGAAAACAGAAACGGGGGGTGTGAGAGCCCAGAGAAGCAGAGGGACAAGGGTTAAATGCAGTCATTTGTCCTTCATTCAAATGAGGAGGAGGAGGGACCAACTGGCTGAAGATAAAGGCAATGCCAAACTGGGCCATGAATATACACCTGCAAGACAAACAGGAGAAGAGATATTCAAGAGTTTCACCTATGGCTGATGAGCCCCCAGAGAAAATAACGGGGGAGAGACTTTCCAGCAGTATCCACTTCCAGAGGACATAAAAGGCAAGTCCAAGCTGGGTTTGCTACGCTGGAGGAGCACAGAGGGACCCCGAGGGACCCCCCAGGGCACAGCCTGGTGAGCTGGGGCAGGTGAGCTGCCCTTCCCATCCCTGAAACTCACCCTGCCTGCCCCGCTGCAGTGCCTCAGTGAGGGCTCTGCAGCTCCCCGTGCTCTCTTCTGCCCTGTGCAGGGCTCCTCTCACCCCTCCCAGACCCAGGTGTGGGAGCTGGGAAATTGTTGTGATCCCATCATGGCTCTGCCAGGCTGTGGGGCAACCAGTGCCTCTTTCCTCCAGCTCCCTGGATTTTATCCTAATAGTGTTTCTCCCAGGAAAAGATCTGATTATTCCGAGTGCACATCTTCAGCCAGGGTCAGCTTTGGGAATGGTCTCCTCACAGCTCCCACTGACACCGTTGTTCCCCGGTCCAGCCACACTTCTCCCTGTCTGGGTTTTCAGGAGCCTGCCCCCAATGCTGGCCAGGAAGAAATCGTTCACCAGTGCCATCATCGGGGCGCTGGTGGCGCTCTCCATCATCGCCCTGGTTCTCAGCCTGGTGAGGGTTGAAGATGTGACGCTGTCTCCCACGGTCAAGGTGAGCCCAGAGCAGATCCCTGAGCCCCTGGTGAGCCCACTCCCCTTGGGCAGGTGCTCCGAGCCAGCAGCTGCTCTGTGGGGCTGGGAGGGGCAGTGGGGTCAGGACCTGCCTGGCAGTAGCAGGGCGGGGGTTTGATCCCCACTTCAATGTGCAGGCAGAAGAAAGTCAGAGGGGAAAGCTCCTCTGGAGCTCATCCCCACTGTGCTGTGCCAGGTTTGGAGATTACCTTAGGGCAGATGCTCCCTGTGCTCTGCCAGGTGTGCCCCTTGTTCCTGCCAGCTCCCCCCAGTCCATCCCTACCCTCACACCGTGGCACAAACATCCTGCCTCCCCCTGTCGTGCCCTGGGCACGGCATCCCACCCTGCTGGGAGGGCTGCCAGGGCTTTGGCTGGGGGGAAAGGCTTTCTGGGGCAGGGGCAGGGGGCTGAGTGCTCCTGGAGAGGCCCTGCCCAGGCTGGGTGCTGCCGTGGGCTAGCAGGGAGCACCAGAGATGGGAGAGCTGCTGGCCCCAAGGTGGGGCCAGTGTAGACACAAAAGGTATGTGAGCATGAAAGAAAATAAAACAGCATGAGGAAACAACAGGAAATGTTTGTGTGGGTTGGCGCTGCAGCACAGACCTCAGGAGAGGGAATGACAGTCCTTCGGTCACTGTGGGGAGCTGAGGCCGCAGCTCTGCTCTGCCATGGCACAGCTGATGGGTTTTGTGCCTCACACATGGGTTTGGGAGAATCTGGCCCCACTGCCCTGGCAGGGCCACAATGGGGCCAGGGCCAGGCTGCTGCTCCCCCAGCTTGATTCTGTGTGGATTTCCCTTGCAGTATGGGATGGTGTTTGATGCGGGCTCATCCCACACCTCTCTGTTCGTGTACCAGTGGGATTCGGACAAGGAGAACGACACTGGAGTGGTCAGCCAGACCTTGTCCTGTGATGTGCAGGGTCAGTATCCCCCTGCTATGGGCTCTGTCCTGCCCTGTTCCATGGTGGCTGGGGTGGCCTGGCTGGACAGCCCCGTCCCTCGGGTGGCACTGTGGGCACAGGGGAGCTCTGGCTGTGGCTGGGTGTCCCTGGGCCCTCAGCACCGTGTGGTGCCCCTGCACTGGGGGGGCTGGAGCATGTTGATGGTGAATCAGTTTTTGTTCCTCCACCTTGGAGTGCTCCCAGCTGCTGTCCTGGCTGGAGAAGGTGTCACCCAGAGTGACACTGCTGAAAGCAAGGGAAACACAGGAGAGGAATGGATGTGTGAGTCAGTCAGGCCTCAGGGGACCAGGGGACCCTGGAAAAGCACCTTTGTTGCTAAGAGGGGACAGCCCTCATTGCCCTGTGCCCTCTTGTTCCCACAACCCTGACCCAAGCCATTCCCATCAGCCTGTCCCATCCTGACTCTTTTTCAGGGCAAGGCATATCAAGCTATGCCAACAATCCCCCTGAAGCTGGCAATTCCCTAAGGGAGTGCTTGGATAAAGCCCTGCAGGTTATTCCTGC
>NW_005054358.1:746738-750240 GCF_000277835.1 Geospiza fortis | reverse complement strand
AGAGGGATGTCCCAGCTTATCTTGGAGCCAGGGCTGGCATGAGGCTGCTGAGGTACTGCTGGGGGCAGGGGTGGCAGCAGTGACAGAGCTGCAAACAGCCAGGACAGCTCCTGCACAGGGCCAGGAGCCCAGCTGGGCAGGGAGGAGAGGGGGAAAAGGCAGCTTGGTGGGGACACAGGGAGGGCTGAACTATCCTGAGCAATGTCTGTTGGGACATCCCAGGATGTCCCAGTTCTAAGCAAGAGATGTTTTTCACTGCTTTGTTTCCTCTTCATTATTCCTTAATAACAAGGGGGTTGGGATGCCAGCAGATGTGCCACCTGCCCAGGTGGATGGGCACTGGTGGGGCAGAGGTAGGAGGCAACAAAGTGCTGCAGGTCCTGTCCTCACCTTTCACCAGCCCATATTAGCTCTCTTCAAATGGCAGCCTTCATTTCATGGCCCTTGGTTTTATGGCTGCAGATAGCTCACGTTATTTCTGTGCCCTGGCAATCAGACCTGGGAAGGAGCTGGGTCATAGCCTGGAGGTTGCTCACTTCAGAGAGCAAGAACAGCCCTGAGACATCTTCCCCCCTGGGAGGGCTGAACCCAGCCTGAAACCTTCCTGAAAACCCCAGAGGTCAGCAACCAGCCCTGTCTTGGGCACAGCCAGGGGGTGATGTTCAAACCCAGCTCTGGCAGCACAACCCCCTCCAGCCTCCAGCAGCCAGGCAGGGAAGGGTGGCCTGGGAAGGCTCTGGGTGACTGGGATCAAGCTGCACTGCAGGGGAGGGGTTGCTGTTGCTCCTAGATTGGCAATGCCAAGCTGAGACAGCTGGGATTCACCTCGGATGAGCAGCTCAGAGAAGCCATGTGGCAGGAAACCCTTTCAGACAGACTGCTTGTTGCAAAAACTGGGAGTATGTGGAACTGGGAAAGAATCAGACTTTGTTTGTGTTTCCTCTGTTGTAGCTGGGTATGTGTCCTGTCCTTTGCATCCCTCCTAGGGAACAGAACAGCTCAGCAACAGAGCAGGTCCTGGCTGAGGTTGCTAAAACCATGCAGGAGTACCCTGTGGCTTTCAAAGGAGCTCGGATCCTCACAGGAGAGGAGGAGGGGGCCTATGGCTGGATCACCATCAACTACCTACTGGACTCCTTCACCAAGGTGGGAGAAGGGTGCAACACCCATACCTCTGCTAATAGAGCTTTTCTGATTTTCCTCAAGCTTTCTCAGTGCAGGAGAGGCCAGGGTTAGCAGCTTTTGGGAATGATCCAAGGGAAGGAGACACATCCTCTGGTTTGCCCACAGTGAGTGAGGAGGGAGGACTCAGGAATGAGGGTGTCTGCTCAGGGCAATCTCCATAGTGAGTGGACAGAGGGTCTCTCAGGGACTGGGAGGTCAGTGCAGCACAGCTGGGCTCTGTGTCCCTGCCTGGGAAGCTCCATCTCCCTGCAGTGCTGGGAGACTCCAGCTGAAGGCAGCTCTCACCAAAGCTCTGTGCCAGCGCTGCCACAGCTCAGTGCTGGGCTCCTGTGGGGGCTGTTGGAGGATTCTTGGATAGAAATCCTTCCTCCTGCACCAGACCCCTGCAGCCTCCTCGGCAAGGGCAAGTCCCCGAGCCAGTTGCCACACCAGCCCTTTGGCCTGGGGGGGGTGGTGACTCAGAGCCAGGTGAGCCCACAGGTGAGGTCAGCAGCTACTGACCACCTGAGAGTGAGTGTCTGCTCCTGCTGACCACCTGAGGGTGAATGTCAGCTCCTGCTGACCACCTGAGAGTGTCAGGACCTGCTGACCACCTGAGAGTGCATGTCAGCTCCTGCTGACCACCTGAGAGTGTCAGCTCCTGCTGACCACCTGAGAGTTCCATCTCTGCCGTGGCTCTAATCAATAT
This sequence comes from Geospiza fortis, assembly GCF_000277835.1. Lineage (NCBI taxonomy): Eukaryota > Metazoa > Chordata > Aves > Passeriformes > Thraupidae > Geospiza > Geospiza fortis. Next base: position 748,367 of record NW_005054358.1, on the reverse strand, counting down.
CCCAGCTGCCTGGGCAGGGAGGGTGTGAGGACTCACATGCAGAGGCCCATTGAATTTAATAACCAAATGCTGTTGTCTTCAATGGGATGAGAATTCTGTTCTTCTCCTCTTCCACCCCGGCTCTCGTTGGCAGTACTCTCCCAAGGCACACACCTGGCTTCATCCGGAGGCAGCCAACATTTTTGGGGCGCTGGATCTTGGAGGAGCATCCACTCAAATCACCTTTATGCCCAAAGGTTCAGTACTGAGCCAGAATGAAGCCTCTGAGCTGACCCTGTATGGGTACAGCTACAAGATCTACACTCACAGCTACCTCTGCTACGGGCAGGACGAGATGCTGAAGCGGCTGGCGAAGGAATTGATTGTGGTGAGCGGCTGCTGAGCCCTGCAGTGTCACAATGCCAACCACACACCTGTTAATGCACAAAGTAAGGACAGGCAGGGCTCTTCTGGAGAGGCATCAGCAAGGACTGAGAGCAAGGACAGACTCTTTGGAGCATGGCAGGGCAAATGTGGAGAGGAGCACGGGTGTAATGGAACCCCAGGCTGGTTTGGGCTGGAAGGGACTTTAAAGATCATCTTGTTCTGCCCCCTGCCATGGGCAGGGACACCTTCCACTATCTCAGGCTGCTCCAAGCCCCATCCAACCTGGCCTTGGACACTGCCAGAGATGGGGAGAATGTCACAAGGGGCAGCTTGGGATCTTTGGCTTCACACGGGGTGTGCAGAAGTGCAGGACCAGACTCTTCTCAGAGGTGCCAGGGCAAGAGGCAAGGGGCACAAGCTGGAACATCTGAGTTTCCAACCAGACAAAGGGGAAAAGTTTTCCCCACAGGAATGATCAGATACTGGAATAAGACCCAGAAATGCTGTAGAGTCGTTGTCTCTGGAGATCCTCAGAACCTGATGGGTCGAGGCTCTGAGCAGCCTGCTCTAGTTGGTCATGCCTTAACAAGAGGGTGAGCACAGGGAGCCTACAGCTCCCCTGAACCTCAGCTACTCTGTGACCTCACAACCTGAGAAACGTGAGCTGAAGTCCTTTCTCAGGCCATTTTTTGGAAGGTCAGAGGTTAAGAGCATCTTTATGGAGCTGCACCTCACCAGCAAAGCAGCCTTGGTGAGCCAGAAGGGTTTACCCTTGCTGTATGGCCAGGAAAGTCCCATATGGTGAACCTGGATAGAGTTGGAGCTAGAACCAGAGCCAGAGCTGGTTTTAGAGGTTTTAGCTGGTTTTAGTTTTAGCCTCTCTAAAGCTACAGAGGGCCCCAAAGATGATCCTTCTGGCCAGGGCACAGACATGCTGGGTCCTTGAAACTGGTCTGCCTCTGTGGGAGAGGGAATGAGCTAAAGCAGAGTGAGAATTAGTGCTGGGCTCGTGCTGGGACAGCCAGCAAGGCCGGGACTGACGGGCAGGAGGGTCTTTCCCTGCAGAGGAATTGGGAACGCCAGTGCCTGGGCTTTGGGGAGGTGCTGGCTGTGTGCACACGCAGCCAGGAGGCTCCGGAGGAGCTGCAGCTGCTTTTTGCTGTCCTCAGGAGTCGTTCCCCAGCACACGGGTCCAGCACCCCTGCTACCCCGAGGGCTACAAGGAGACCGTGTCGCTGTCCTCCCTCCGCGCCAGCCCCTGCA
>NW_005054358.1:741856-746707 GCF_000277835.1 Geospiza fortis | reverse complement strand
CCAGAGCCAGCCCTGCGCCTTCGACGGCGTCCCCCAGCCCCCGCTCCGGGGACAGTTCATCGTAAGGCAAACCCGTCCCCCGCCTCCTCGGAAAGGCTCCCCCGGGGCTGGGCTGTCCCCGCTCGCTGCCCCGCGGCACTGTCACCTCCCTGCAGGGACAGGGCAAGAGGCTGCCCAGGCACCGCTGCCTGAGGGCACGCCGGGCATTGCTGCTGGGGGCTTTTCCAGCCAAACCTCCCAACGGGACCGTGCTGAGAATCATCGAATCCCAGACTGGTTTGGGTTGGAAGGGATCTTCGACCTCATCTTGAGCCCCCCCTGCCATGGCAGGGACAGCTCCCACTGTCCCAGGCTGCTCCAAGCCCTGTCCAGCCTGGCCTTGGGCACTGCCAGGGATTTGTTAATAAAACAGGGTTTGTCAATAGGAGTTGAGACAGCAGCTTCGGGCAAGGCTCTGGCTGTGCTGGCTGTGCTGCTGTCACCAGCAGGCACCAACCCCCAGCCCAGCACCAGCTGGGACAGGGACAGGGACAGGGACAGCAATGCCCTGGGACAACCTGAGTTGGGACAAACCCTGTGAAGGAAAACCCCACCTCCTGCTTCGGGCAGCTGCTGGGGGTGCCCCATGCAGCTCACCAGGGTTTCTGTCTCTGTTTGTCCCTTGCCTTGCAGGCCTTCTCTGCCTTCTACTATAACTTCAAGTTCCTGAACCTGACGGAGGGGCAGCCGCTGGCCGCAGTCAGAGAGGCCATTGAGGGGCTCTGCAGCAGGAGCTGGCAGGATGTATGCTCCTCAGCATGGAGCACAGTGGGACACTCAGAAACAAAGGGGTTCTGGGGTGGGGGGAGGCAGTGGGGACACCTCCAGGGCAAGGCTCTCTGGTTCTGAGCTGTGTCCTACCAGCAGAGCCACCCTGAGCTCTGTGCGGAGCTGGGACTGTCCTGCATCCACTCCTTGCTCATTCACCCTTGGGAAAAGGGCAGCTAGGGCAGGCAAGGGCAGCAAGCAGCTGGGGTTGGAGGTGGGGATGGGAATGCCAGGGAGGATGGTGAGAACAGAGCCAGCTGCTGGCACCAGGCCAGAGACAAGTAAAATCTTGGAATCATAGAATTCCAGACCAGTTTGGTTGGGAAAGCTCATCTTGTTCCACATCCCTGACATGGGCACGGACATCTTCCACTAGACCAGGTTGCTCTATGCCCATCCAATCTGGCCTTGAGCACGTCCAGGGATGGAGCAACCACAGCTCCTCTGGGCAATACATGGGGGTGGATAAGCCCAGAAATGTGCCAGCACCACCATGGGGCAGGGAGCAGGAGCCCCTTGCATGAAGAGGCTGAGATGGAGAATCTGGGGCAGGAGGAGCTACAATAAGCTACAATATCTGCCTCTGTTTCCATTTGGAGTGTAAATCCTCCCCAAAGGAGTTGCTCTGCATAGAGAGGTCCAAAATCTGCCCAGCCCAGGAGTCTCTTCCTGGATGCTAGTGACTGTGGAGCCACTGCCACTCATGCAGCACATTTCAGGGCTTTGTCTCTGCACGGAAAGTGCCTGTCAATAACTCCCCTTCACCCCAAACATTCCCCACCCCAGCTCTCTTCCAGCTACCCCACAGAGAATCCCAAGCGACTGCCGAAATACTGTGCCAACGCCAACTACATCCTCACCCTCCTGCTCGATGCCTACAAGTTCAACGAGACCAGCTGGAACAACATCTGCTTCCAGATGAAGGTGGGCAGTGCTCCCAGCCCGTGAGGGGGAGCAGAGGTGGTCCTGGGGGAGAACCAGCCCCACATTGGGGTCCTGGGGGAGAACCAGACCCATATTGGGGTGCTGGGGGAGAACAAGGCCATGTTGGGGTGCTGGGGAGAGCCAGACCCTGTGTGGGGGTGCTGGGAGGGAGCAAGCCCTCATTTTGGGGTGCTGGGGGAGAACCAGCTCCATGCTGGGGTGTGCTGGGGAGCAGTGGTGCAGAGAGCCCTGCCTGCCCCCCATGGCACTGCTGTGGGCACAGCTGCTGCACACCGTGTGGGCTGAGCAGGATGGGTGGGGGGCCCTGGGCCAGCAGTGACTCCCCTAAAGGGCTGACCCCATCCCCTCTCTCTGGGGCAGGGCTGACCCCATCCCCTCTCTCTGGGCAGGGCTGACCCCATCCCCTCTCTCTGGGGCAGGGCTGACCCCATCCCCTCTCTCTGGGGCAGGGCTGACCCTGTCCCTTCTCTCTGGGCAGGCTGGGGATGCTGACGTGGGCTGGACGCTGGGGTACATGCTGAACCTCACCAACATGGTCCCGGCCGAGGCTCCAGCCAGGCTGAAGGGCCACAGGTCTTCCCTGTGGGCTGCAGCCATCGCCTTCATCATCCTCACCCCCATTTTGGGGCTTGCTGCCCTGCTCCTGCAGCTGTGGGTGTAGGAGCCTGGCCGTGTTTGGGAGCCCAGCAGGGACAGACTGGGGCTGCAGGGCCGTGCTGGAGTCCCCGTGCTCCTGCCTGCATAACGAGCCCAGGACTGGGTCTGTGCTGCTCAGCAGAGTCACCTCCACAGCTCCAGAGAACTGGGGGCTGCTTTTCCATGGGCCTGGCCCCCAACGTGCAGACAGGCACTCTGGGTTTTCCAGAGGAGCTCCACTCCCATGGAGACACAATGGGATCAGCCTGCAGAAGCCTCAGCCGAGCCTGTGTGCCTCCTGTCAGTGCTCTGCGTGTTACAGACATGGCTCCATCCCACCAGCTGGCCCTGGGGCTGTGGAGGGCCAGCCTGGACAGTGCCCTGGTGCCAGCCTGATGGGGCATGGGGCAGGCACTCCAGGGTGCTCCATGCAATGCCAGCTCTGAGCGTGGCCACCAAGAGCCAGCGGGTCCCTGCTGGGTCTGCCAGCCTGAGGGATGCTCTGTGGGACCCCAGCTGGCCCTGTGCAGGGGCTGTGGCTGGGGCTTTCGTGGAAATGGTCTTGGAGAAAGAACACTGGGCACCCACAGTCAGGAGTGTGGTCCATGCCCCTCCAGAGAGTCCATCTCACTATCTCATCACCATGGTATGGCATGTCATGTCATGTCATCATCACATCTCACCACCCATCTCATCCTCTTCCTTTTCACCTGGAATAAAGGGATTGTGCCTTCCTGGAGACAGCACTGTCCTACGAGCAGAAGGCCTGGACCCCATGGGTGTCAGGATGAGGCTCCAGCAGGCTGTGAGTCCTGCCCTGCACGTGGCTGAGCTGGGTCCTGCCCATGGCCTTTGCCTTTGGTTCTGCTCGTTTTTAGCTGCTCTGTGGATGATTCATGCTGTTGTTTGCATTCCCACAGTGAGGAGCAGACCTTTGGTGTCCCTGTGGAATGCTGGACACCTCACAGCTCTCGTCACCTAAATAAACAAATAAAAGGCAGCACATGGGGAAATGCCTGCTACTCTGCTTCCAAATCATTGTGATTTTATTACTTCTGTCTCCCAGGTAAGGGCTGGTGATGAGGGAGACTCAGGGGTGAGGCAATGAATCTATGGGAGGTGTCCCTGCAGACACTGAGGTCTCTGCTGGACTTTGGAGTGGAGCCAACAGGGCACAAGGACAGGCCTTTTCCTTCTCTGAGGAGGTGTCTCAACTCACCCATCACTTGGCTGCCAACAGGACTCCCCAAAACTGTATGGAGAGCCCTGGAAGCTGCCTCTGCCATGTCCCAGCTGTGTTCCCAAGTCACCCTGTGTTGGAAAGGGAGGATGAGCTGTCTGCCAGCCGTGGGGCATGGGGTGCAGTGGACTGGAGAGGAACCTCATTGCAGGAGAGGAGGCAGCTGTGCCATCCCCCCTCACAGGGCTTCCCAGCCCCAGGCAGAGCCCTGTCTACCAGGCCAGTGTCCCAAACATCCCCAAAGCCACGGCCCCTGGGGCTGGCACTGGCCATGGGAGATGCAGACCCTGGCCCTGGGATGGGGCAGGACACGTGTGTCCCACCCTGGGTTTGCTGTGGGCTGTAAGCAGCCCTGTGACAGTCCCACTGCTGCCAGACCCCCAGTCCCCATCTCAGCCACCCCACAGCACGGTGCTCCCCAAGCCTCCCTCCTGGAGCATCTCCAAGCAGCAGGGCAGGGAAAGGAGAGCAGAGAGCACACAGCTGTGAGGGGGGTGTTCCACAGCTGTGCCAGCTCCAGTTCACCAGGCCAGGACTTGGGGCCCCCCAGGACACGTCCATGGCCCCTGGGCACACAGGGGTGATTCTCGGGAAGCAGCTCCTTGCAGAGGAGTGGCAGGAGGACCCGGACTGGCCGCCCAGACAGTGCTGCTACAGCTGCTCATAGCCCAAGGAGTTTCTGTGGCAGCACGTGGCTGTGAGCAGGCAGAAGACGAGGATGAGCATGATGGCCAGCAGAAGTGTGGCTGCTATCCAGATCCTTCTCGGGAGCTCTGTGACTGCTGTAGAAGGCTCCGAGGGGATGAGGTTGGTGAGATTGAGCATGTAGCCCAGAGTCCAGCCCACATCTGTGTTAGCAACCTGTGCAGACAGACAGGGAAGAGGGATGGGAAAGGCTGCAAAGTACCAGGCAACCTAGGGAGGAGCCTGCACCCCCAGGACCTGCTCCACAACCACCATGTCTGTGCCCAGCTTGGGCTGCAGGGGCCCCAGCAGCGACATAAACTGGGAGAGAGCATAAAGGGCCAGGCCACATGTGCCAGCAGCTGTGTGAGTGTGCTATAGGGACATTTTAAAGAAAATACCTCCTAGTAGTCCTTTAGGTGAACTTTTAATAAATTGGGATACTAATGAGGGAATGAAGGATCTAGATAAGATAAAAATGATAAGATACTGTACAGAAATATGGCCTAAAGAGAGTATTGCTGAAGGACCTATTTATT
>NW_005054358.1:732190-735836 GCF_000277835.1 Geospiza fortis | reverse complement strand
TTATATTAATTGTATTATGTTAAAGGGGGGGCTTATTAGAATGTGCTAGGAGAAGAGTCCAGGATTTGGTGGAACAGCGGTCTGGCGGGGCAAGGCGAGGTCGAAGAGGGATTGGACGGAAGACCTGACCAATCATTCAAAGCCCTGCAGAAACAATTGGCCCAGAATGGACAGTGTTAAAGACCAAATGAGAAGCCTGGAAATGGACCAATCATCATGCGGATCCAAAATGCACCAATCCTGGACTCAAAGGGGGCTATAAATGGGGGAAGTTCGTTTGGGTTGGGGGTTCTTCATTTTGGATAGTGGTTTGGTTTTGGCTTGCTGTGTGGGTGCCTGGGCTTATCCTGGGTACTCTGTTCTTTGCTATTTTAATAAACGAGAACCTCTTTCTCTGGAGAAAGTTTGGCCTCATTCATATTCATAACAAGTGTAGCTCAAGAGCTGCCCTGGGTCTGGGCAGTGGGGCTGTGCTGCCCTGGTATCCCCCGTCCCCAGCAGCAGCAGGGTGGGCACAAGGCACTTCATGGCACAAAGTGTGGAAACTGGGGGCTCCTGGACACTCTCCTACCTGCTGGATGAAGTGGATGCTGGGCCATGTTGTGATGTTGAATTTGTAGCCTTGCAGGAGGAGGGTGAGGATGTAGGAGCTGGCTGCGCAGGCGTCACGGAGCTGGGTCCTGCTTGCTGTGGGGAACAACTCCTGCACCTGCAGAGGTGGGAGAACAGGGGGAGGCTGGACCCAGAGCAGTGCTGGATGTGCCCATACTGGGGAACAGCCCCTCAGTGCAGCTGGGAGCAAAGACACCCTGGGGAGCAGCAGGCTGCTCTCCCATCTCTCTCCAGGTGCAGAGACCTTTGTGCTCCTCCTGACTCTACAGCTGAGCACAGCACAGGAGGGGCTGGGGATGAGCCTTCAGGCTGCCCAGTGCCCAGGTGAAAAGCACTCCTGGGCAGAATCTCACCTGTTTCCAGCTGCTGTTGCATATCTGCCTGATGGTGGCATTGACCAAGCTCAGGGACTGCCCTCCTGTCAGGTTCAGAAAGTGAAGGCTGTGATAAAACCCCGAGAAGGCCTGTGGGTGTTGAGACCAAAGGTGACATGTTATTGAGGCACTCAGGGCACTGATGCCACCCACCCCTAAGCAGGGGTCCCTGTAAGGCCCCACTCAACACTGCAAGGTGCTGGCAGTGACCCTGGGGGAGGGAGTTGGGAATGCTGCCCACACAGACAGGGAATGGCGCTGGGAGAACAGAGGCCTGGGGCTGTCTGGCACACAGGTCAGCAGCCCCCTGAGGGTCTGCCAGAAAGTCTCAGAGCTGGCTCACAAGCCTGGGGCTCTTCTTGCACTCTGAGCTAGCTCACACAGGCTCCCTCAGACAAGGTCTGCCCGTTTCCCTAAGGGAACTCTGGCACATGGCAGGAGGCAGAAGCCACCTCTGAGCACAGAAGAGGTTTGCAGATAGAACCAGCTCCGAGGATCCCTCTCTGCCCACCCCGTTCCACAATCAGTGGCAGAGGAGACACCCAGTCCCTGCCTTCACCCTCCCCCAGGCAGGGGACAGAGCCTGCTTACGAAGAACTGTCCCCGCACGGGGGGCTGATAGACTCCATTGAACCCACACGGCCCCTGCGCCCCGCAGCTGAAGTTGAAGAGTCTCCGCACGGCCGTGCCACACGCGGCTGGGTCCCCTGTCCCCGTCACTGTGAGGACAAGGCCAGGGCTGGCTGAGCTTGGCGCACGCACACAGGGGCTGTCGTAGAGCTCTGCCACGCTGATGTTCTCCTGGTACCCCTGGGGGTAGCAGGGGTGCTTGATCTGGGGACTCGAGCTGGCCTGGAGAGAGATGGAGCCATTAATGGGGCTGCAATGCCACTGAGACCCTTCCCACAGCCCATCCCAAAAAGCAGGACTACACCCCAGGAGGACTGGATGCACCCCACCTGGCAGCTCCCTGAGCAGCCCTGGCTCCCGCAGCATTGGGCTCTGCCTCTGTCCCCGGGCACTTGTGCAGGGCCTGTGCTGGGAAACCTCTCTCTGGGCAGAAATGGAGCGAGGCCAAGAGCATGGTGGCAGCAGGAAAACTACACATACAGCTGGCCTTGGGAAATTACAAAAAATGCCACCACACATCAAGATGTGGGGAGAAGGAATCCCTAGCCGGCAATCACCACAACCTTCCACCCAAATGAGGCAATTTTTGCTTCCCCTAGATGAAATCCAAGCCTCTGCCAATTCCCAACTCTTTGCCCACAGGCACGCCCAATGCTGCAGGGGGAGATGTGCCACGGCACTGGGAGATGGCGGAGCAGCCCCCGTGCCCCGTGGCACCTGGTGCAGAGCTGCCAGCAGCATCTTCAGGGCCTGGCTCTGCCCATAGCACAGGTAGCTGTGGCTGTACAGGGAGTAGTTGGTGCCGTAGAGCCGGAAGAACACGGACGTGTTCCTGTCCTCCACGGGGACCCCGGGCTGGAAGGTGATCTGCGTCGAGGCACCGCCGAGGTCCAGAGCTCCCAGAACCTCGGTGTCCTGGGGATGTTCCCATTTCTCTGCAAACGAGAACTGGCCCAACACACAGCAAGGGTTAGGCTGAACTGCAGGCACTCACACTCCCTTCCCACAAGGACTTTGGGGCCCCAGGGGCACCTTCCACGTGCTCCCGGCTCCCTGTTTTACCCCTGCCTGCCCACGTCCTCCTCAACCCACAGACACTTCCACAGAGCACTCAGCTGTGGCCTCTTGGCTGCTGCACATCTGCTGGGATCCAGACACTTGGAGCAGGGAAAAAGGAACCCTGTCCCCCGGAGGCCGATCCCGCTGCCATATCCCCAAAATCCACCCGTGTGTCAGCACACGAGAGCACAGGGCCAGGCTGAGCTGGACACAAAGATCCTGTTAATCACATTGATGAGGTGGAATCTGCAGCCCACAACCACAGGGAACCTTTGGCTGGGTGACCAGTGCCCCAAAGCTCCATTCCTCCCTCCTCTGCAGATAAGGAAAGCTGCTGCAGCTCAGACAGGGACGTTCTCCCCACTGCCCGTCCCGTGCCCTCTCCCCAGCTGCACCTTGACCAGTGTCTCCAGCAGGTAGTTGACAGTGATCCAGCCAAAGGAGCCCTCCTCGCTGCCCGTCAGGATCCGAGCTCCGCGGAAATCCACAGGGTACTCCCCAATGGCCTTGGACACCTCGGCCAAGACCTGCTCGGCCTTGCTGCTGTTCTCCTCCCTGCCAGCAAAGGCACAAACACCTCAGGTGCTGCACGCCCTGGCTGGCAGCTCTGGCAGCCGGGCTGGCACTGAGAGGCTGCCGGGCCCTGCCAAGGAGCTGCTCCCAGACATCTCTCCGGCACTTCCCTGCCTGCAGGCTGCTCCTGCAGACCCCAAATCCCTTGCCCGGGGCCTCGGGACTCTCCCTAAGAACGCTGCCCACAGGCTCTGCTGGAGCCCTGGGAAAGTTCGTGCCACTCTGGCAAAGGGGGCTCATCCCCTCTGGGGCTGCTGCCAGGCCGGTGCTGCAGAGAGCCGGGCGCGTCCCCGGGCACGGCCAGCGGCTCTCCCGGGCACCCCGGGGCACCGCGGGCAGGGCTGCTCTGCCCATCCCCACGGCCTGGCTGGGCAGCACCCCTGTACCCCGGCCCCTGC
>NW_005054358.1:729906-732122 GCF_000277835.1 Geospiza fortis | reverse complement strand
GCGGCTGCTCGGCCGGGACGATCTTCATGGCCCTGTCCAGGCAAGGCTTCAGGCTGGCGCCAGCCCCCGCGGGGTCGTCTGCGTAGCTGGAGATGCCGGGTCCTGCCGCAGGGAACCGGTGATGGAGAGAGCCCAGCGCCACCCCGCAGGGACGGCACAGCAGGGGACACGTCCACCCCTTCCCCAGGGAGCTCTGCTGGCCTGCTCAGACACACTCAGGTGTCCCAGCCCCAGCGCCTGCCCTACTTGTTTTGGAGTTGCAGATACCGAAATGCAAACTGCTGCCCCAGGAGGTGTCAGGCCCCACCTGAGTGGAGACCGGCAATTGCTCAGGGACTTGTGCAGATCTTTGGGGAGGCCCTGTGGGCACACAAAGCTGGACATAATGAATGAAGGTGTGTACAGATGTGGTAAGAAGAGACAAGAAAACTGAGGCAGGCGAGAAGGAGCAAAGGGCACAGCCAGCATCCCAAGCTGTGAGGTGGTGCACATCTGGAAAGGACTGGCTGCAGGATCTAAGTGGGGGCCCAATTCCTCCCCCACCTCTGCACCTCTCAGTGACTGTAGGGCTCCCTCAGGTGCAGACGATCCCAACCCTTTCCTGTGATTCCTCACAGGGCAATCTCCCTTCAGCCCAGAGGAGGCTGAAAGGGATCAGTGGCGGTGCTGTGAGAGTTTGGGACAGTGCTCCAGGAGGCTGGGAGAGAGGGAGGGCAGACCCCAGCACTCACCGGACACAGAGCAGGCCTCCACCTGGGACACGATGCCCGTGCCGTTCTCCTTGTCCGCGCGCCACCGGTAGATGTAGAGGGACGTGTGTGTGGAGCCAGCATCAAACACCAGGCCGTACTGGGGAGGAGAGGGGACATGGGCTCACAGCTGGCCCGGGGCTGCACCAAGTGTCACGGGGGTTTCTGAGAGCTTCTGCTCATGCTTCCCCTGTAGGACCATGAGCAGCAGGGGTCTGCACATCGCCCTCCCTTCAGCAGCCCTGCTCCACCTCTAACAGCCCCGGGTTCGCCACTCCAGCGAGTCACAGCCCAGGAAGGACGCGCAGGTCAGCGGGGTGAGTTGCAGAGCAGGGAGCCACCCAGGCATGGCCCAAAGCCCAGGCTGCTCCCAGGCCTTTAGCAAATCTGACAAAACCTGACATTTTTTAGCAGACCAGCTGCAGAAAGCAGTAGGGAAGAGAGGTATGAACCCAACAGGTGACCTGGATGTCTGAAAGCAGGGAAGAGAGTGACTGTGGTGGCAGATGGAGCAGCTGTGGAGAGAAGGCTGGATTTCTCTCTCCCATCCTTACCAAGCAGCCAGGACTGTGGTTTGGGGGAGGCTGATCTGCCCAGTGCCACCTTGATGAGGTTAAGTCCTGAAAAGCTGGGCTGATCATGGGGAAACTTGCAAGCTGAGAGAGAGGAAGGCAGGGCTGATGGAAGAATTCGAGATAGAAAGGCGTTGGTGGGATTCGCAGGCTCCCCCAGGTCTCACTGGACACCTACTTTGATTCTGGTAGGAAGGACAGCATCCTTTGCCGGGAGAAGGACCAGGACGAAGACGACCACGGTCAGCAGCGCCAGCACGGCCGCCCAGCCCCAGCCCACCGCCCTGAGCAGGCGCGGCGACATCGATAGGCTCTGGGGAGGTCTGCAGGAAGGGACGGATTGGGGAGGGGTCACTGGGGAGGGATGGTCTTTGGGAGTTGGGGGGAGGCGTGGTCTCTAGGGGGAGGGTCTGCAGAGAGGGACTGTGGGCAGGGGCGGCTTTTGGGCGGAGGGTGTGTGGGGAGGGATGGTCTTTGGGAGGAGGGTTTGGGGGGAGGGATGGGCTTTGGGAGGAGGGTTTGGGAGGAGGGATGGTCTTTGGGAGGAGGATGTGCGTGAGGGATAGTCTTTGGGAGGATCTTTGGGAAGGGGGACGGAGGATCTTTGGGAAGGTCTGCGAGGGGGAAGGGACTTTGCCAGAGGAGCCCCAAGCCGCCTGCCTCTGTCCCGAGCCTCCAACCCCTCCGGGGATCCCCTTCTCCTGTAGCTCGTGGTCCCCTCCACCCCCTAAGTGACCCCCTGGGACACGAGCTGGGCCAATGGGGAGACCATGAACTTGTCTGGCCCCGAGCCGCCGGGAAGGGGCAGGGGCGAAGCTCCCGCCTGCCGCGGTCCGGCCGTCCGTACCTGTGCCTTAGCGTCTCTTGTCACCTACACCTTAGAACAAGCTTACTC
>NW_005054358.1:729174-729757 GCF_000277835.1 Geospiza fortis | reverse complement strand
CAGCCCCGGCCTGCCTGTCCCCCTGCCTGCTCCCTGCCTGTACCCCTGGCTTTACCCTGTCTGTCCCTCTGCCTGTCCTCTCCTTGTACCCTGCCGCTTCCTCCCTTACTCTGCCTCCCCCCTGCCTGCACCACGCTCCCGCACTCTACCTGTTCCCTGCCCGCACCTCTGCCCTATCTGCCGGTCCGTCTGCTTGCATGTCTGCCCGTACCCTGCCCGCTCCCTGCCCGCACTGTCCCAAAGCCACGGGACTCTGGCCATGGACAGATGCTGGCCATGGGGACAGATCGGACCCTGGCAATGGGGGTGGCTCCCTAACCGTGGGGACAGTTCGGTGCCTGCCTGTGGGGATGGATCCCACGCGGATGGCTGTGGGGATGGATCCCACGTGGATGGCTCTGGGGACAGCTCTTCACCTGCCAGGTCCTTCCTGTTTCTGTGCCGAGCCCCGCTGCCAGCCTGGTTCGGCCTGCAGCAGGACAGCGGGGGTCCCGCAGAGCCGGGTGACAGCCGAGTGACAGCAGGGTGACAGGGCAGGCTCGGCCCCTCACGGCGTTTGTGCCGCAGGTCTGGCATGGGTGTC
>NW_005054358.1:726139-728781 GCF_000277835.1 Geospiza fortis | reverse complement strand
TGCTGGGGGCAAACGCGCTCCGTGGGGCGGTGCGGGAGGGCGAGAGGGCCGGGGCGGCCGCTCGCCGCACGAGGTTCGCAGGTGCAGTGGGCAGAGGGGCACGCAGGGCACAGAGACCAGGCACGGAGGGCACTGGCAAGCTCCAGCGCTGGTGGGAGGTGGGATGCAGGGAACTGCTCTACCTGGCAAGGATGCTCCTGGCATCCACAGTCACCCTCTTAGAACCTTCAGAGCCCTTTTAGCTTTCAAATCCCAAATGTGCCCAGTGGGAAGTCAGCCCCTCCCCATTGTCCTGAGCAACAGGCAGTTTAGATCCAGCAGTGGCTCTGAGCCTTTTGCCCCAATTTTTGAGGCCCTGCACCCTGTGCACAAGGGATGCTGCAAGTGAGGGATGTCCCACAGGTGTTTGTCAAGCCCTTCATCATGGCCAGCCCTACACAAAGAAGTGCAGCCCTGCTCCAGCTGCTGTGCACAGCTGAAAACTTTGCACACCTGGAAATGGGCAGGCACTGTGCAGCATCGTATCTCCTCTGCAGCTCTGGAGGCATCAGCACCACTCTCCTGTCCTGCTGCTCCTGATCCTGCAAGGATGGTAGCAGGTACTGGAGCTGCCCAGCCCCGGGATGCCACAGAAAGCCTGGGCAGATCGATCAGCTTCTCACATTGTTTCCCACCCACTGGGCTCCCTTTCTGTGCCCTGTTCTTCTGCCTGGGAGAGCTGGCTCTGTGCTGCCTCTGGGTGTTGCCCCCTGTCCAGTCAAAACGGGCATTAGTCCCTAGCGGAGCAGGAGGAGCCCATTTCCCACCCTCTCCTGCATGCAGCACAGTGCAATTTGTCACCAATTCATGTCCTTCCATTTCACAGTGCGTGGGACAGAGTTTTCCAGGATGTAGGCTGGGCTGCAGACTTTTCCCATCGCTTTGTTTGTTATCTGGAGCAGATGAATCACATCCCAACGGCACAGTTCTAACTGGGCAAATCCCAGCTGGGCTGGTAGGACTGCAGATATGACAACTGGGGACATAATTAAGTGGTTTTCTTGGTGGTTAATTATTTGAGTCTGAGATAACTTTGAATTGATAACCACTTTAAGATCTCAAAGAAGTCCTTAATGACGCCCTGTTTCTATGACAAGGATTTATCAGAGGATTCCACACAATCTCTTCATAGCCATTGTAGAGGGAAGGCTCCTGGCTATAGGACAAGGTCTGATAAGGGATTTTGGTGGCCCCACATCCCATGACATGGGCCCAAAGAACAGCTGCTGTTCATTGTTGTGCATCTCATGCCATGCAGGAGATTGGTCACCCTTGTTCATTGCCAGAGACGCTGACTCCAAAACAGGAATCGGCATCTCCTTTGACCTTGCCAAAGGTCTTTTCTCTCCACTGGCCTGGGAAAAGGGCAGGGGAATTTCTCAGGGATTTTATGCACTCACAGGAGAATTGTGTAGCCAAGTGACAGCTCCAGGTTCCACCCAAAGCACTGGTGGGGGTTAAACCATGCCTCTAGTGCCCAGGGCTCTCAGGCCACCTGCAGGTTTTAGCTGGAGTGTGAAGCGAGGTCAGCCTCAGCAGGATGCAGCAGGCATCCTGCCTGTGTAGCTCAAGGCACCAGGCAGGGCAGTGCAGGAGGAGGAGGGAGAGCTGTGCATTTCAAAAAGCACATCTGGACCAGCTGTGAGGTGCTGAGCACATGGATATATCAGCTGCCCTGTGCAGAGGCTGTCACAGAGAACCAGACTCTTTGCTACAATTTCTTAGGAGTATCTGGGGGCTGTTTCTGCTGGGAGCTGAGCTCTGGATGGACAAGTGGGAAGTGCTCCAGTCCCCAAGGACAATCGCTGTGGGCATTCCAGCCTGGCTATGTGCCCAGATCAGCAGGAGCTTCCTGCCTCTGCCCTCCTGCCTGCCCTTGGGGCTGCAGGAGAGGTGTGGGGATCACAGAAGGCATGAACACTGTCCCTGTGCATCTTTTACATGATGTGGCACCACCAAGAGCTGGGCCAGGCCAGAGACACACAGCTGGAGATGCTGTTTCCCTGCCTGAAGCAGAGAGGACTCTCTCAGGGACAATCTGGGCCTGCTGGGCAACAGATTTGACCTGGTCCCAAGTGTTGTGGGATGGGTTTTGAGGTGGCAGCATGTGGGTGCTGGAGGGGTATGGCTCTGCATCCCAGAGAGGATGGTCACACTGGTACCGTGCCAGGCCACAGTCCTGCTCCCAGCTTGGAACTCCAACTAGCCACGGCTGGGCTTCCCCCAGTGATGCTGCTGTGAAGGAACATGCAGATTGCCAGCCAGGCAACAGCTTGAGCAGGGCTGGGCACAGGGGGACCTGAGGGGCTGCAGGTGAGAAGGCAGGGCTGAAAAAGCTGTACTGAAAATCCTCCAAGGAGGGAGTGCTCAGAATGGCAGAGTGTCTGAGCCCTGAGGCTGCCAACAGCCCTACTGGGATGGGCCCAGAGGAGCCCATGGATACTATCCTCTTCCATGCTAAGAGCAGCCATGTACCAGAGAATGGCTTCATTGTCAGGAAGGGGAAAGTCCCATACCCATGCATGAGGTGTGAGCTGGGGGCTGGGGCTGTCCCTGCAGGTTGGAGGAGGAATGGGCTCCAAAGCCAAGGCCATTGCCGGTCT
>NW_005054358.1:724404-726104 GCF_000277835.1 Geospiza fortis | reverse complement strand
TGAATGTGAAGGATGTGCTTCTGCCCCCCAGCACCAAGGTAGGGTCCTCAGGAGGAGCACAGCTCTTACTTGGCTGCTGGCTACTGTTGGGTGTTGGGTTTTGCCTGGGTTTCAGGCAGGCTGTGCTGTTTGTCACCAACATGGGGACAACGCCCTGCACAGACTGGAGCGGGTCTGGCTGAATTTGGTCACTGTGCCTGGCCCCACAGCACATGCAGCTTTTTCATCCCAAAGCACTGCCAGCTCCAGGGGCTTGGGATGGATCCTTGTCCCCAGCACAGCAGGTAACTGCAATGGCACCAGACTTTTTCTGTCCTGGTGAGCACCAGTCTTGTTTGGCCATTCAAGGCTCCCCTGCCCACCAGGAGCTCCAATGGCTCTCCTGGAGCTTCTCTCACTCACTCTGCAGCAGGAGACGCTGGTCTGCTCCCCTGACACCCTGTGTCCCCTCTCCTCCCCAGTACGGCCTGGTGTTTGATGCTGGCTCCACACACACGTCCCTCTACATCTACCGGTGGCGCGCGGACAAGGAGAACGGCACGGGCATCGTGTCCCAGGTGGAGGCCTGCTCTGTGTCCGGTGAGTGCTGGGGTCTGCCCTCCCTCTCCATGCCCACCTCACCCAGGGCTGGCCAGCCTTGGTACTGCCCTGCATGGCTGTTCCACACACCAAAGCTGATTCATGCCAGGTGTGCTAAACGCTAAGTTATTTATCAGGCATTTCTAAATACCCACAGGGGCGTGCATTCCTATTGCAAAAGTGCTATGTCAGGCTTTGGCACAAGGACAAGTCTCTCTGGAGGAAATGCCCACTCTAGGGAACAGATCTAGGAGCAGATAAATGGTACATGGAGCTGGGCTGGGGCTAGCAAAGGCCACCAGGCCAGGGCAGAGGTGCCTGGGCAAGGGGAAGAGGGCTCAGAGCTTACCTTGCCCTCATGTCCTGCTCGGCAGCGGCGGCATGGCAGTTACTGGTTAACTGAAAAGGTCAGGCCGAGGGCAAAGTGTAACGCAAGGGCTGCTTGGGCTAATGGCAGTTATTGAGTCAAAGCTCCCGGGAAGATAAAGAGTGAGATTTCCACCCCAGCGCCTGTCCCTACCAAATGCAGGACCATGCTGGGCTCTCAGATCCAGTGCCAGGCTGTGAAAATAGGGAGGCTGTGCAAGGGCACCTCTGTGTGCCTATCAGCTCCGCATGCCCTCGCAGGAGGGTGCAGGACACCCCACCCCTTCCTCAGGGAAATGGGGAACAGCTGTTTGTCCCCAGCTCCTGCAGGACTGACTGGCCGTGCGCCGCACTTCGGCCCCCCGGGATCAGGTGTGCGCTCAGCATCCCCAGGCAAGCCCGCAGCCCTCCCGCTCTGCCCGGAGCAGGAACTCCTGCGGCTGCCGGGGAGAGGGGCCGTGCCACAGCTGCTGCTTCCTGGCGGGACAGCTCCAAGCACGGGTCGGGACTACCTGGGGCAAGCAACAAAAAAGCCCTGGGTGGGATTCCTGTGTGGACGTGTCCCCTGCTGTGCCGTCCCTGCGGGGTGGCGCTGGGCTCTCTCCATCACCGGTTCCCTGCGGCAGGACCCGGCATCTCCAGCTACGCAGATGACCCCGCGGGGGCTGGCGCCAGCCTGAAGCCTTGCCTGGACAGGGCCATGAAGATCGTCCCGGCCGAGCAGCAGCGGGAGAACCCCACGTACCCGGGGGCCC
>NW_005054358.1:713383-724014 GCF_000277835.1 Geospiza fortis | reverse complement strand
CAGCCTCTCAGTGCCAGCCCGGCTGCCAGAGCTGCCAGCCAGGGCGTGCAGCACCTGAGGTGTTTGTGCCTTTGCTGGCAGGGAGGAGAACAGCAGCAAGGCCGAGCAGGTCTTGGCCGAGGTGTCCAAGGCCATTGGGGAGTACCCTGTGGATTTCCGCGGAGCTCGGATCCTGACGGGCAGCGAGGAGGGCTCCTTTGGCTGGATCACTGTCAACTACCTGCTGGAGACACTGGTCAAGGTGCAGCTGGGGAGAGGGCACGGGACGGGCAGTGGGGAGAACGTCCCTGTCTGAGCTGCAGCAGCTTTCCTTATCTGCAGAGGAGGGAGGAATGGAGCTTTGGGGCACTGGTCACCCAGCCAAAGGTTCCCTGTGGTTGTGGGCTGCAGATTCCACCTCATCAATGTGATTAACAGGATCTTTGTGTCCAGCTCAGCCTGGCCCTGTGCTCTCGTGTGCTGACACACGGGTGGATTTTGGGGATATGGCAGCGGGATTGGCCCCTGGGGGACAGGGCTCCTTTTTCCCTGCTCCAAGTGTCTGGATCCCAGCAGATGTGCAGCAGCCAAGAGGCCACAGCTGAGTGCTCTGTGGAAGTGTCTGTGGGTTGAGGAGGACGTGGGCAGGCAGGGGTAAAACAGGGAGCCGGGAGCACGTGGAAGGTGCCCCTGGGGCCCCAAAGTCCTTGTGGGAAGGGAGTGTGAGTGCCTGCAGTTCAGCCTAACCCTTGCTGTGTGTTGGGCCAGTTCTCGTTTGCAGAGAAATGGGAACATCCCCAGGACACCGAGGTTCTGGGAGCTCTGGACCTCGGCGGTGCCTCGACGCAGATCACCTTCCAGCCCGGGGTCCCCGTGGAGGACAGGAACACGTCCGTGTTCTTCCGGCTCTACGGCACCAACTACTCCCTGTACAGCCACAGCTACCTGTGCTATGGGCAGAGCCAGGCCCTGAAGATGCTGCTGGCAGTTCTGCACCAGGTGCCACGGGGCACGGGGGCTGCTCCGCCATCTCCCAGTGCCGTGGCACATCTCCCCCTGCAGCATTGGGCGTGCCTGTGGGCAAAGAGTTGGGAATTGGCAGAGGCTTGGATTTTACCTAGGGGAAGCAAAAATTGCCTCATTTGGGTGGAAGGTTGTGGTGATTGCCAGCTAGGGATTCCTTCTCCCCACATCTTGATGTGCGGTGGCATTTTTTGTAATTTCCCAAGGCCAGCTGTATGTGTAGTTTTCCTGCTGCCACCATGCTCTTGGCCTCGCTCCATTTCTGCCCAGAGAGAGGTTTCCCAGCACAGTCCCTGCACAAGTGCCCGGGGACAGAGGCAGAGCCCAATGCTGCGGGAGCCAGGGCTGCTCAGGGAGCTGCCAGGTGGGGTGCATCCAGTCCTCCTGGGGTGTAGTCCTGCTTTTTGGGATGGGCTGTGGGAAGGGTCTCAGTGGCATTGCAGCCCCATTAATGGCTCCATCTCTCTCCAGGCCAGCTCGAGTCCCCAGATCAAGCACCCCTGCTACCCCCAGGGGTACCAGGAGAACATCAGCGTGGCAGAGCTCTACGACAGCCCCTGTGTGCGTGCGCCAAGCTCAGCCAGCCCTGGCCTTGTCCTCACAGTGACGGGGACAGGGGACCCAGCCGCGTGTGGCACGGCCGTGCGGAGACTCTTCAACTTCAGCTGCGGGGCGCAGGGGCCGTGTGGGTTCAATGGAGTCTATCAGCCCCCCGTGCGGGGACAGTTCTTCGTAAGCAGGCTCTGTCCCCTGCCTGGGGGAGGGTGAAGGCAGGGACTGGGTGTCTCCTCTGCCACTGATTGTGGAACGGGGTGGGCAGAGAGGGATCCTCGGAGCTGGTTCTATCTGCAAACCTCTTCTGTGCTCAGAGGTGGCTTCTGCCTCCTGCCATGTGCCAGCGTTCCCTTAGGGAAACGGGCAGACCTTGTCTGAGGGAGCCTGTGTGAGCTAGCTCAGAGTGCAAGAAGAGCCCCAGGCTTGTGAGCCAGCTCTGAGACTTTCTGGCAGACCATCAAGGGGGTGCCAGATGCAGCACCCTGGGAATTACTTGGAACTCTCTCCCCAGGCAAGAGGGGTTCCTGGGTCTTTTCTCAGATGAGGAAGTAATTGTTTTTCACCATGTTGCCTTGTCCCCCAGGCCTTTGCTGGGTTCTACTACACCTTCAACTTCCTAAACCTGACCCGCCAGCAGTCTCTGAGTGAAGTCAACACCACAGTCTTTTCCTTCTGCCGGAGGAACTGGACAGAGGTGAGAGCCCTGTGAAGTGCAGCCAGGAGCCTTGTGCTTATCCT
Organism: Geospiza fortis; assembly: GCF_000277835.1. Taxonomy (NCBI): domain Eukaryota; kingdom Metazoa; phylum Chordata; class Aves; order Passeriformes; family Thraupidae; genus Geospiza; species Geospiza fortis. The sequence continues at coordinate 721,719 of NW_005054358.1, read as the reverse complement.
GTCCCAAATCTCTCTCCTTGGAGTACAAGCCCTGCTGTTCCCTGGGCTAGGGAGGGTTTCTGAGCCTCTCTCTCATTCCCTGTTGCACTCTGTCCCTGATGGCCTCACAGCTGGTGCAGAGCTTCCCAAAGGACTTGAAGTACCTGCACACCTACTGCTCTGTGGCCTTTTACATCCTGACGCTGCTGCTTGATGGCTTCAAGTTCAATGAGCACACCTGGAGCAACATCCACTTCAGCAGGCAGGTAAACACCTGTGGGCAGCAGGAGAGAACGGACATGTTCAGAAGCAGCACCTCTGGAGTCCTCTGTGCCAGAGATGCGTCCCTGTTTCATGGCTCCTCCCCAGGGATCCCAGGAGAGCTTTGCTCTCTCTTAGCCACCCCCAAACCTCTGACCCACCTCATGTCTCACTTTCCCTGCTGTGAATGTAACTGATTTTAGAGGGGGTCAGGGAAAAGCAGAGGATTTTGCCACTTTGGTCTCTGATGTTGTTATCAGAAAGGTGATGATGGCCCCATGACCACTTTGAACCAGAGTATGGCCTGACCAGAATATTTCCAGGATGAGAGGAGACAGCCTCAGGTTGTGCCAAGGGAAGCTTAGTTAGGTACTAGGAATGGTGTTTTTTCATGGAAATGAAAATAGAAAGAGTCAGGCTTTGGAACAGGCTGCCCAGGGCACTGGTGGAGTCACCATCCCAGGAAGTATTCAAACAACATGTGGATGTGGCACTTGAGGACACAGCTTAGTGATGAACATGGTGGTGGTGCTGGGCTGATGGCTGGACTCCATGATTTGAAAGGTCTTTTCTGATCTTACTGACTCTGCAGCCAAATTAGAAGGATTATAGCAATGGAGGAAACACCAGATCCAAAATCACGTGCAGGTCACAGAGGCACACCTGGATCAGAGCAGTCATCCATGTTCAGCTGTTCCTTAGCCCCGGGGGAGGGGGGACAGGAAGGCTCTTTGTGCAACTGCTGCTGGCAAGATCAGGTTCATCACAGCCTGGTCCCCATGTGAGACAGCTGGGACAGCTCATGGGACAGATGCCCCTCAGCCCCTCACACCAAGCTGCTGGTGCCTGGCAGAGGTGCTTTTGGATGATGCCCTGTGCTGTCTCCCCCCAGGCAGCAAACACAGACATCGGGTGGACACTGGGCTTCATGCTGAACTTGACCAACATGATCCCTGCGGAGGCTCTGCAGCAGGTCAAGGGCCACCAGCCCGGCCTGTGGGCAGGGGCCATCTCCTTCCTCGTGCTGACCATCGTGGCAGGCCTGGTGGCTGTTTTCCTGCACTGTTTCTGGAAAACAAAGTAGCTCCCAGCCTCCTGACTAGAGGCATCCTAGGCATCCTGTCTACTAAACCAGGCAGGGAAGTGGTGCAGAAGAGGTGGAAAGTGGAGAAGAATGAAGGCATTAGACCCATCTCCATTGCTCAGGAGATCTGACTGGGTCATCTCTGTGAATGTGGAAGATGACCTGATCTCTTTCTAAGAGGAAGACTCCTTTAATCTAACTGCCAAAAGCTGATTCAGACTTGCTGGCTGGATGAAGCAAAAAAAAATTCAAACTGGAAATAAAATCAGTCTTGTTTTTCAAATATGAATGTCACTGCTCAGCCTAGCACAGTTTCCTTGGCATTCCCAGTCCTGCTGGGCTATTCTTCCAACAGTCCTGGGAGGCAACTGGCAATGGACAGCGGTGGTGGGCACCTAACTCTGAGCAGAGGGATGACATCATCTGTATCCTGCCCTGTGCAAGATGTGCAATATTTTTGTAGTATGTGACAGAATCTCTTCCCAAAGACACTGTCAGCTGTTGTTAAAAATACTTACTGGCATATCTCAGCAGAAAAACACAAGTGGAAGTTGATTTAAGAGTTGCCAACTCTGGCTCAGGGTTTATTTTATATTCAAGTTACATAGCCAAGTTTTGCGAAGACACCAAATCCAGAACAGGTTCCAGCTCCAGGCACTTGAGTGTTTTATTTAGATCAGCCCAGCCCAGTTGCAGGAATTGGACAGGGCTTTCACCTTTGCAGCACCAGCCCAACACTGCACTTCCCAGCCAGCCCTTTCTCCAGGGCTCTCCCACAAGCCAGAGCTGCTCTGAGCAGTGGAGATTTCCACAAGTGCCTATTTTCTCTGTGCTCCAAGATCTCACCTAGGCCTTAGGGCTTCAGAAAAGTGCCCGAGGCACCTGGCGAAGGAATGGTCAGGTCCATAGCTATGTGCTATGGAAGACAGTGGTTCTCACTCATGGTGTTATCCCATTAATCCCACTGCAAACTGGCTCCAAAAGCCTTTTGAAAGAGCAGCATCTCTGGCTGGTGGAGATAAAGTTATGTGACCCGAGAGCCTGGGGAACAGGGCTCTGCCCCCTGCTCCCAGCCAGCCACCCTTGGCTTCGGGAGTGAGGCTCAGCTTTCCAGCCTCAACGCAAGCAACAGGGAGAGGGGATGAAGACTTCCACCCAGAGGAACCTCCTCCCACCCAGAGGAACCTCCTCCCACCCAGGGGAACCTCCTCCCACTCAGAGGAACCTCCTCCCACCCAGGGGAACCTCTGCCCACCCAGCAGCCTGAGCTCCCACATGGACAATTCCCACAGCCAAACCCCAGAGCCCTCTCCCTGCTCTCTGCTCTTCACAGATACATCTTTGGCAGTGTAAGCACGAAGTAAAAAATGCCAGGTCAGGGAACAGGCTGTGGGAAATGCCATCACTGCTGGAACTGACCCCATGGATCTGAGTGGGAGATATCCCCTGTCCAGGTACAGTGGAGGTCCTGGCTGTGCTGTCTGGGGCCCAAATGAGCTGGGACGAGTGTCTCCCACCCCTGGGGGTGCAGCCAGGCAGGAAAAGGCTCCTGTTTGCTATAGGAAGGCAGCATCACAGCTGGTCTGGGTGGCAAAGCATTTGGGGAAGATGCCAGTCTTGCCATTGCATCGTCCTTCCAGCCAGTCCTCGTTCACTGGAAAACATACAGGAGCAGGACTGAGCCCTAGGAGTTAGTGAGAGTTTTCATGGCTGGAATTTAACTCTGGGAAAAACCCGGTGCAAGCCTGTAACTCTTAAGAGTATGTATGAACCTGAGACAGCACTTGAGAGGCCACATTTTCCCCACTGCCTCCCCAGAGCAGACTCCAAAAGCCTGGCCCAGCAGCAGGACTGGAGAGCTACCTTCAGAGAGGATATCCAGCACATCTCCCTTGCTGAACTCCAGGTCCCCTGGTCCCTGTGGCAGGTAAGAGTGCTGAGCCAGCATCTGGTAGAGAACAGGTCTGCCCAAGTGGGAGTCCGAGTCCTGCAGGAAAAAGCCAGAATGGAGGTTGCAAAGCAAAGCAGAGACTGGAGCCCAGCCCAGCAGAGACCTTGTCCCAGCCTACGTACCTGGCAACAGAGTATCAGCTTGCCCTCCATCAGCTGCTGCCACACCTTCCCCAGCTCTTCCTGTCCTAACACTGTCCCCAGCTCTGTGCCATCCAGGAGCCTGTAGCTGCAAGGGTTCATTAATGCCGAGCAAATAATTTCATTTAAAACCAAACTTGGAGGCCAGCCCAACCCTCTGCCACCCTCAGTCTTCACAGTCCCCTTTGCAGGCCAGTTCTGAGCTTGTCCCCTTGCACAGTGACATGGGGCTGCCCCACAGGCTCAGCAGGCAGAAATGGCACTGTGGGGAGTGACACTGTCACCTCCTCCCGCACAAACTTGAGGGAAAGATTCTAAACACTCGTGATGCCACTGTATGTCCCAAGGAGTGTCACAATCAGGAAGACCTCACCCCAAGATCTTCTGCCTGAGTGCCAGCTTGCTCTGCATTGACCCTGTTACTGCAAAGGCTGAACTGAGTGGGACAAAATCCAACCTGCGGCAGCCGCATCTACACAGAGTTTTTCCTTCTCTCCTCCCTTTTTCTTGACCATGGTACAGTTTCCTAGGAAAGATCCTTTAGGCTTCCAAGGTCCATAGAATCACAGAGTTGTAGAACGGTTTTGCTTAGAAAGGCCTTAAAGATAATTTAGTTTCAACCCCCTGCCATGGGCAGAGAATCTTTCACTACACCAGGCTGCTCCAAGCTCCATCCAATCTGGCCTTGAACAGCTCCAGGGATGAGGAATCCACAATCTCTGTGGGCAACCTGTGCCAGGGCCTCACCACTCTTATATTAAAGAATTTCTTCCTAATATCCTATCCAACCCATCCCTCTGTCAGTCTGAAGCCATTCCCCCTTGTCCTGTCACTCCATGCCTTTATCATAAGTCCATCTGCAGCCCTCCCTGAGCCCTTGATGTACTGGGAGGGGATTACAATAGGAATAGCATGTGCTTCCCCACGGGCATCATGCTGTTGTCCCACCCAAAGCCCACGGTGAGGTTTGCCCTCTGGGCAGACTGTGTGCTTACATCTTTGCTGGTTTTGGCCCCAGATAAACGTTCCCAGGAGCCCACAGGCAGCTGGATGCCTGCATCCTGAGGGGAATGGCTGCTGGCCCATGCCACCCCACAGGGCCTCGCCTGCCCGCAGCACCAGCGAGCACTCGCAGCGCAGCCGCAGCACCGCCGGCCTGTCTGCGCCCGCGGGGGCCTCCCCGCACCTCGGGGGGACCTGCAGGGAGATGGGCTCGGTCAGAGTGGAGAATCAGAGTATCCTGAGCTGGAAGGGACCCACAGGGATCACCCAGCCCAGCCCCTGGTCCTGCACAGACACCCCAACAACCCCACCCTGTCCATCCCTGGCAGCGCTGTCCAAAGGCTCCTGGAGCTCTGGCAGCCTCGGGGCCGTGCCCATTCCCTGGGGAGCCTGGGCAGTGCCAGCACCCTCGGGGGGAAGAACCCCGACTGACTATAGAGTTCATGGACTAAGAAGAACCACAACTGACTAACAAACCCAACCGACAATATCTGCTCTCAAACCAAGAGAGGGGACCCAGGCACAATCCCTCATCTCAGTGCTGCCATGTCGCAGCAGAACAGCATCAAAATGCAGACCTGAATTTCAAAGGGGGAACTCTGGATTCAAAGCATGGGATCAAATGTTCCTCCTGTGACTCAGGAATTCTGGTTTTGGTTCTGATTTTACAGGTACCTCCTAAACCCAAAATTATACGAGCAGGGCCCCAATTCCTCCAGCCAGCTGGAGAGAAGTAGCCACATTCCTCCACTGTGCTACCTTCTGGCTGAACTACACCTGAAAAAATTACCCCAAATACCCCAAAAACAGGTGTGGCAGAGCTGACCTGCAGCTGAGGGACAGAGGTGGTGTCCCCAGAGGGTCACAGGAGTCATTCCAGGACCATCACATGCAGGGGCTGGCAATGGCACAGAAGTACCTCAGAGAACATTACCCAACAGGGCAAATTTGAATGAACTGTGCTATCCAGACTGATAGGGACAGAAAATGGGACACAGGAAGAGGGGGAAGGGACAGCAGGGTGTTCAAAGACAACTGCCTCTTGCAAAGTGGGCTGTAAAGCATGTGCACAAGAACTCTGATGCGTTTGGTGCTCCTGGTGCCTCAGAGGGTGGCAACAGGTCAACGTTGGGCTGTCTACCAAAGTGGGATGGTCACAAACCGGGAGGAAAGACCACATGGGAGCCTCTCTTTAGAATGGAAAAGTGGTCAGAGGAAGGAGGTTTTTTCCCGGTTATTTGGGAGCAGCTCAGGAATTCTGGGCAAGAATCTTGCACTCTTCCCAGTCCTGCTCTCCTGAGGCTGTGCCAGCTTCAGCCTGTGGAACACCTCACCTTAGAGTTCACGTGGGCACTGGCATCATTGACAGAGGCATTTGCTTCCCCAGGAGGATCTGCAGAACAGCACAAAGGCAGGGGAACAGCCCTGCAGTCAGCAGAGGCTGCAGTGGGGCCACCACCTCCTCATGCCCCCTAAAGAGCAGGGTTTGGGCACAGCTTCCCCCACTGAGGGCCCAGGGATTACCTGGCTTCTGCTTCATGGGGAGGCGGCTGGGAGGCACCTGGGCAGGAGGAAGGGGAATCCCAGTGCTGACCTTCTGCAACAGAACAGCATCAGAAAGGAGAGGGCAGAAAATGGGAGCCTGGATCAGACTGGTGTGTGACAGGCTGCAGCCAGCTACAGACTTGTGGGTGTAACCCCAGAGAGAGCCTCGGGGAGAGCTGCTCATTGAATGGCTGCATGAGTGGGAGCAATAACGCTCTTGGGGGCAGAGGTCTGGGGACACTTCCCTGGCACCCTGCTCCCTGCTGGGTTGGTGCTGGAACAGAAGGAGGCTGCTCACACTGTACTGAGGGCTCTCCCCAGTACACAGCCATGGAGCAAACGCCCAAGTGTGTATCAGGGGTTCATTTGGAGGGGGAAAAATGACAACTAAAACATCATAGCAACATCAGAACAAGCATGTGCTTGAAAACTCCTTCACAGGAAATGGGGCTGAGCTGCACCCTTCCACACTGGGTTCAGATGGAAAATGATTGGGATAATGTGTGGCTATGCCTGTGGTGGAGATGAGAGACGAAGTTCTCCCAAGTCAAAGGGATTTTTCATACTCCTAACTCTTCTGTTGCTCCCATTCAAGAGCACTTGATCTTCAGTCAATAGTCTCAGTCCTTCATACTCTAGGTTTATCTTACAGAGTTATCTTATCCTGTGATAATTTTACAGATAAATGTCCCAAATGTATGTCTTGGTCCCTCCCTCCCCCTGGTTGCAAGGTTGCCAGCTCACCCATTTATCCATCCTTGAGGCAGGCTCCAGGAGAGAGCTCGGGATGTGCAGCTTCTGCAGAGGGACATGGAGCAGAGCAGGGTGAGAGAGGAGCCCAGCAACCCCAGCCCAGCACTGCCTGTCACCCTGTGGCCACATCAATGTGCCTGAGCCACCCAAATGCTCTGTGCTCACAAACTGCTGGACAAAATCCAACAATCCTTCTGCAGCTTTTCCTGCTGGCAGCAAAGCTGCTGCTGGAGAGGCTGCAGAGGAACAGACCAAACACCCACCAAACCCCTGCTCCCAAGACAGAGCTCAGGCAGAGAGCAGCAAGGATGCCCAGGGATACCAGTCCAACAGCATTTCTGTGTCTTCTGACAATCACTGCTGCTCATTTCAACTGAGCACTGTAATTTTTTGCTTACAATGCTTTTTGTTTTCCTGTTGAGAGTCTATTTTCATTTTTTTCTACATTGAATTTCACCTGGCACTTCACTGGGCAGTCAACCAGCACATCCAAATACTTGTGGAACTGTTCCTGTTAGCTCCAGATGCTTCAGGCTCTCCCCCTATTCCTGTATCACTTAGGAATATGCTAAATGCTTATGTCACAGAAGATTTGCTGTGGGGAGATAATTTTTTAAAAATGAAAGGAAGAAAAACCTGTTCCTTTATACCCAGCTTTTAATTCTGTATTTTTACCAGTCCTGAGAGCACTGCCTCAATTGCTCAAACACCTTACTGGTTTATAGTGGTCTTATGAAGAATCTTGTGACTTTTTTGAAAGATAGGCAGGTAATACATCCACTGAACCTAATCCAGGTATAGAATGGCTCTTTCAAAAAGTGAACTAGACAGGTGAGAAATGACTTCTGCCAATAAAAGATTTTCCATGTTGTGTTTATCTGTTTCTATTCAGTCTGTTTACACTACAGCTCCCTGGCCTGCAGGAAGATGTCAGATTTGTTGGGTTCTAAGTCCTTAGGACTTCCCTAGAGCCCATAAGGACTTCCCTAGGAAGCCCTAGGACTTCCCTAGAGTTCATAAATCCTGCCTGTACAGCTGAAACCATCCCCAAACCTTCCCAAAGTTCATTGAACAGAGGCACTACAGAGCAGGTAAGGACCAGCCCAGCTCCTCAGCTCCTTCAGAGCTCTCAGGGGATAAATCCTGCTCTAAATGGTGGTCCTTGGTGAGGTCTGCTATGCTACAACTCCACAATAGGATCCTCTACGGTGGAGAGCTCAGAGGCCATCCTTGAGTCTCTACAGGGGTGAATGGCAGAGGCCGGTGAGAGCCCAGTGTCAGGAAATCTGGGGCGTGTGGGAAGGAGCTCCCGAGGACTGTGCTCAGGGTGGCTGGGGCCAAGCCTTGCCCTCAGGGCCATGTCCCTCCCTCAGCACCCTCTGGGCCGTGTCCCTCCCTCAGTACCCTCTGGGCCGTGTCCCTCCCTCAGCGCCCTCCAGACCGAGTCCCTGCCCTACCCTCAGGGCCGTGTCCCTCCCTCAGCACCCTCGGGGCCGTGTCCATCCCTCAGCACTCTCAGGGCCGTGTCCCTGCCCTGCCCTCGGGGCCGTATCCATCCCTCAGCACCCTCAGGGCCGTGTCCCTCCCTCAGCGCCCTCGGGCCCGCGCCCCTCACCTGCCC
>NW_005054358.1:704365-713249 GCF_000277835.1 Geospiza fortis | reverse complement strand
ACCGGCCCCAGCTGGCACCGGCTGTAAGGTGAGGGTCCCGGGAAATCGGGACTTCCATTGCTGCTCTGCAGTCCAACTGGGAACAAAAGGGGCTTGGGAAACACTGATTTGCCAAATGCAGCTGCGTTTTCATTGTACTGGTAAACAATGTCAAGATCAAAACATTGATCGACACAGCCCTGAAGTACTGCTGGTGCAATATCACCGAAACAAATTACTTTCTTGGGGTTTGAACATGATTTTGGCTCAGGACACTAGGGCTGGTAGTAAGTATTTGGAATTGTCTTGGGAATTAAGATGGGAAATGTGGAAGAGGCTAACAGCGAGCCTGTTAGTTAAAGGAGCAAGAAGAAGCTGAGAAGCAAGAAGAAGCTGATAAGGAGCTTTTTCTAAAGCTGTAACTAAGGAGACTAAGAGAAGTGAGGAATTGAAGAAAGATAAGAAGAGAACTTTGCAGCTATATGAAGTATTTTTAGAAAGTTAGCTGAAGTCACTGTAATTTTTCACCAATGGTGTTATGTTGATTTATTGTAGCCAACAGTTAAAGTAGAAGAAGTATAAACAATTAGAAAGTGTATAAACGGTCAGCCATGTTCGATAATAAAGAGTTGCCATCTGAGACTGATTGTAGTCTCTGCTTTGTGTTGTGACCACCTCGACAATGACAGGGAAAGCTGAGCATCCTCTGCCACAGACCTGGGCAGGACCCACAACCTCTGTCTGCTTCCATTCCCCAAGCATGCCTGATCCATGCCGGTCTCCCAAGACCATTGAATCAAATCCTGCAAACTGCCCAGAGGCTCTTGCAGAGATACCAGGGACCTGCAGCTCCTTTGTAGCCACAGAAGCCTTTGTGTGTTTGTCATTCACTCCACCCCTGGTCAGAGTGGGTGTGGATCCCTCGGAGTCTTCACACAAAGAAGCCAGAGAATAAAAGACTTTCTGAACAGTAGTGAGAGAAGGGTAAGACCAAGGTGGGACTGAACACTCACCGCAGAGCATTGGCACTGGGTTCATAAAAGCCCTGTTTCTGTGGGAGAAACAACAGGATCTGTTTGTAACAGTGCCTCCTACAGCAGCAGTGCCACCTTACCTTCTGACTCTGCTATTTTGTCTTTACTCTTGACCCCATTTGTCATTCCACACCACCCAGAAAAAGTCTGCTGCTCCACACCTTACCAGGATGTGCCTTCTCTTCCTTCCCCTCCCTCTTTATCTCATCAGGAAGTAAGACAATCTTTTCCCCCTCCCCTGGTTCCAAGGAACTCCCAGCACAGTGGGAGGCAGCTGTGCTCACACTGACACATTTACTGATGTGATGAGCAGAGACAGGCTGAGCACAGCAAAGCACTGCTGTTTTGACATGGTGAAGATCCAAAAATGCATCTTTAAAGGGTTGGAGATTCCCATCACTAAGTCCCTTACAGACAGTGCTGAGCCTGGCTCTGAACATCCCCATGAATGCAGGCTGGTATTACACTGGTTTTACCAAGAGTCCACTCTTCCTTCCCCTGATGGTTGGATCTGAGCCCCTTTCTGGAGCTCCATGACAGCTCCGTTCCTCCTCTCACAGCCCTGTCCTGCTCACCTGAGGCCTGAGAGGCTCAAAGCCAATGTACTCATCGTTGGGAATGATGGATGAGATGACCTGTTGGAGAACAAAGCAATCAGTGAATCTAGGCTGGACGAAGAGATCCCCAAATTTCATTCAAGATTATCTGCTCAGACCCATTTCCTTCTGGCATCCCAAGGTCAGGCAAAATGTGAAGCTGTACATGCAGTGGGAGAGGCAGAGCTGGATTCCCAAGACAACCTCAACCATTTGTGTCTCATTTTTTTAGTCTTTCCAAGGTTTCTTTAAAAGTATGTGAATTTATTACTTTCCCTTTCTTTTATTTATTTTGGAGCTCTCTGTTCTGACTGCACTGGTCACAGAAAAGGTCAGAGAAATTCTCTGCTGTCTTGTATTAAGGGATGTGACAAAGCATTTGTCCCCTGAGTGCCAACCTGTCCTCCTGGGAATGCAGGACTGAGCAGCAGCATGCTGGGACAATGTGCCCCTCTTAAAAACGTTATTGTCAGCAAAAGGGCAACCACGGGTTCCCAGAGTATCTGCTCAGCCCTTTCAGACTTTAAAGTGACCAAGACTGGGAAGGTATTTTAGTGCCAGTGCATTTTTTGGTAGAAGGGGTAGCAATTCTAACAAATTTTGGCTTCTGTGTCCTGACTGCCTGGACTGGCTGCAAGCTCTGTCCATCCTGCTCTGGGTGCCCACACAGCACTGCTCTCTGGAGATGGCAGAGGCAAGATTTTTTTTTTTCTGCTGCTGTTAATTATGACAATTACATGCCTGTTACCTTGGGTTTACCCAGGAAATCTTTTGAATCCAGCTGCTCAACTTCCTTCTTTCGTGGTCTGAAAAGTTCCCCAAGAGGAACCAGCATGGGCTCTAAAAACAGGTGGTCCTGGGGTGGGGAGAGCAGGTGAAGGAAAAGCCATCAATTTGCATTGAATGAAACAGCAGAACCCTGAAAAGCAAATACAGCTTAGGTGTGCAAGAGCAGCTCCAGGAAGATATTGGGGCAAAAGTTTCGGCTGTGAACTCGACAAAGGCCACTCAGGTTCCACAAAAGCAGGAGCAAACTGAGAGCTCAGCAGCCCCTCCTCAGTGTGGAGGCAAGGACTGACACTGCTGGCATGGGGTGGCTGGGAAGGGGGGCAGTGCAGGAAGGCTTATCAAACAAATCTTCTAAACAGCTTTTCTGTTTGATTTCAGATGTTTTCTGTTCAGCCACTGAGTAGCGTGCTAATAGCAAATATAAATAATACACTGGAAAAGCACAAATGTGATGCCAGAAGAGATTATGAAATTAAAAACAAAGTGATGAATCCTTCAGGAAGAGTAAATCAGAGATCAGCAAATGTTTTCAGATCATAAAGGAGTCTAACAGGAAACTTTTACTTAGGAGCAGCCCTAGACACACTTTCACACCCAACTTAAGCTCTAAAAGTGCTTGACATTAATATCTGAGCTACCACCAATTGTTCCTAAGGCTGAGGGGACTCAAAAGAAGCCAGCCAATGCCATGAAAAGGGAGAATCTCCAGGCCTGCACTTGTAGGGGTTCTGCACTGAAACACTGCACAAGGAAACTGGTGTTGCAGGACAAGTACAAGTGGAACTGAGCTCCTGAACATGAAGGACCAGGAAGCCATGTCCCCAGCCTCAGAGGTCATCCCAAAATTCTTCACTATGGTGTTTCTGGGCAGTAAAGCACCTGGGGAAGATGGAGTTCCTCAATCACCTGAAGCCCTGGTTTGGCAGAGCATCATGTACAAATGGCTTAGACTGTGCTAGCAGGTGGCCAAGCAGGTGGGTGGATGGCAGGAACATGCAGGTGTCAGGAACACTCAAACTGACAACTTTTAGCACACATCCCTGAGCTGAAGCCCAATGCACACTCCCAGGAGCTCACAGAGGTGGCCTTACCTGCACCCGCTCAAGGGCCAGCTCCAGGATTGCCGTTCTTCTTTCAGGTCTCCACACAACAGCCTTCTCCAGGGTGACCCTGGCCTCCTGCCACTGCTGCAGGTGGCACTGCACTGCTGCAGTGCTGTACAGCACCTGGAGTGGGCACAGGGAAGGGACTCAGAGGGCCAGGACCAAGGGACACCCAACACGTCCTCCTGAGCTCAGCCAAGAAACAGGGACAGGCACTAAAGCACCAAGAGTTCAGCAACAGGAGAGGCTCTCTGAGCAGCAGAGCTGGGAACATTGCACAATCAGAAATGAAAAATAAAAGGTTGGGTGTGCTGGAGCTTCTGGTCAGGGTGATGAGAGACATGAGGACAGCAGGTGAAGACTCTGGTACCACACTTTAATTCTGAACCTTCCTGCAGCCAAAAGGCCAGGAAGCTTTCCTTGGGTGTTTTTCTGCATGAAACTAGGTAATGATTTTTGTAATCCTGACTCCCTGTCACTGCAAAATAACTTAACTGAAACTATTTCATGTTGTAGTGGGCTGTGAATGTGCAAACTGTCAGCTGTAGCTTGTCACCCTTCAGCAGCATGTCAGTCTGTTCCTGGGGAAGAGCAGGCTGTGGGAGTGTTGCAGATGGGGTGCTGGGGAGCTGTGGTCTATACTGAGAGTGGGAGATCTCTCCCTGTCACTGACCAGCTGGGCCACAGCCAGAGCACTGTAAGACAGCTCCTTATCTCCTGTGATAGGGTTATCAGCTGGGAATTGAGGTGTGTACCTGGCTGCATGCCCTGCTTAGGACAAGGCTTGAGCTCATAGGATGCTTTTCCTTTACTCCTTAACCATGGCAGTAGAAGACTCTGTTTGGGAGTGTGGGGAATGGCAACCCTGAGCATGTACAGGAAGTGCAGGGACAGGCCCTCTCGGGAGCCAAGGCAGCAGTTCTCACTCAGTCAGAAGTGTCACAGCCTTGCAAGAGGCAAACATTTCTGGGTTTTCAAAGCACACATGTATCTCCCACGAGGAGATCACCTGCAGCACATGAGAGGCCGTGCATGGGGAAAGCTGATGGCACAGTTCTGCTGGAGGATGATGTTTGTGTATTTTGAAAATGAGCTCCAGGTAAGAACGAGATACAGCTGAATCAGGATGCTGATCCCAAGTCTGGAGGGCCAGCCCATGTCCTGGTGATGCCTGGAGTAAGGGCTCATGTGTCCACACCAGGAAGGGCCCCAGCCTCAGGACACTCCTGAGCCCTGCCCCTTTCCTAGGGAACTGCTCATTTCCAAGAGAAGGCAGCACCGTGGCACTGAAGCTGTTAAAGCCAGGGAGGTTTGGGTAATACCAAGGATGCCAAGGATAGCTTCCTCCTGCCAGGTATAGGGTGCTTGAAAATTGCTGAGATGCTTGGCTGGAGTTACACAATGACTCCTCACTCTCACAGAAGTAAGGAGTTAAATCCTCTTTCCTTTATCTGCTTTTCAATCTGTGTGTGTGGACTCAGAGAAAACAAAATTCACCCTTCCAGTAAAGGACAGTTTCTATGTTTCTAACTTTACATTTGTCCAAATATTACAAAAATTTACAATCAGTTCAGCCTTTGAGCTTCCTTGAACAGGATGTGGCAGGTTGGCCCTGTGTGACAGTAAGAGGTACAGGATGAAGCATTTCAAACACAGCCTGTGCACGGGGTGCAAGTTCAGGCACAGAGGGAATATTAAGATCAGTTGCTGCAGTTGAAAGAGGATTTCATGCACCTGACTTTCCTACAGCCCACATTTTGCATCAATGCTGTTCTCATCTGTCAATGAACTCTGAGAGCTGAGGAGTTCACTAAACTTCCATGTGTATTTACACCAAAGTGTAAATATTACACAGAATCCCAGACTGGTTTGGGTTGGGAAGGACCTTAAAGCTCCCAGTTCCACCCCTGCCATGGCAGGGACACCTTCTACAGACCAGGTTGCTCCAAGCCTCATCCAGCCTGGGCTTGGACACTTCCAGGGATGAGGCAGACACCACTTTGTCAGATACAGAGAAAATAAAACCCCCTCAATATAGAAATTTCTGCACACCTGCACTGAACAATTTAACTTTGCAAACTGCATCATTTGCTAAACTTTCCAGAGATGATGTTGGTTTACAGCATTTATGATTAAGTTACTTTTTTTAAAGTGCAAGCAGAATATTTTTACAGTTCTAATGTACTTTCTTGAAAAAGTCTTGGGTCACTAATGCCTGCTACTGACACCCCCAACAGTGGGGAAGGATTGCTGAGCCAGGCTGACTCTTACCTCCCAGGCATAGAGGATGTGCCTCAGCCCCAGCTGCTTGTAATCAATGAAGGGATTTTCTCTTAGATGACTGAAGGCCATGTGATAGTCAGAGAGAGCTTCTTCATACCTGCAATGCAGAGGTGACACAAGAAACTGAGCCTAAAACAGCTGGAGACTGTTTAAAAAGCTTAAAAATCACACTAGCAAATAACATGTGTTCTGCTCTGCAGCCTGTGCAAGGAGAGCTGCACCAGAGATGTGTTATGAAGAGCCAAGGTTACCCACTGCTGGGAGCTCCCTGCCTGTCCCAGCAGGTGTCCCAGGAGGATTGAGGGCTGGGAAGCTGACTGATGGGGACCAGGGAGGGCACACACATGGCCAGAGCATTGAAATTGAGAAACTTGAAATGTAGAACTTCAACATTTAGAAATTTAGAGAACCTCTGTGGATAAGGAGGATATTAGTCTGAATTTAACTATGCAACTGAAATCCAAGCAGGTGCCCACTGAGGCTGCAGGTGGTGAAAGGAAGGGCCCAGGAAGGGCTGTGCAGTGGGCACCTGGCCAAGAGAAGGTGCCCAGGTGGGTGTTGGTGGGTGGGAGCAGCTTCTGATGAAGGAAGGAGCCCTGGGGGCTGGAGGCCATCAGCTCTTTGGGCAGGAAGCAGCTGCCAGCTGTGCTGCCCCTGCAGTGGCTGTGCTTGGGACAGATGTGCTTCTGCTGCTGGTGGAGCAGCTCCAGAGAGCCACAGCCCCTCTCCTGGAAAAGCCAGAACTGCTCACTTTGACTCCCTTCCAGAAATAAAGACAGGCATTTTATGGAGATTGAGGTCTGGGAAATATGGGGAAAACAAGGGGAAAGACAATAGCTGAGCTCAAAGGTAAGACAAGATCTGTAAAATACTTCACCCAGCTCCCTGAGGAGCATGTCACTGTGATTTAACCATGGAAACAATGAGTAATCAATCCCATGACACTTCTGGAGCAACCTCAATATTTTATCAGTGAGACTGAGATCAGGCCCCCGAAGTCTGCTGGCAGCAGAGTGTGCAGGCTGCATTTTTAGGAAGGCCAGACTCATGTGTGTCATGTGAAGACACACCAAGCAGCACAATTATATTTTTTAAAATTTCTAGAGAAAATCTGAATGGCAACATAACATTGTGGGAGCCTTGCATCCAGGAGTCTCTGCCTGTAGGGGACAGCAATGCCATGTGCCAGCCACCCCAGAGTTGTGCAGCTCTTATCAGAGATAAGACTTGCTGACCTGTGACAGGGTTTCCAAGGCTGAAGCACATCCTGTGAACCCTGTGAGGTTGCTGGAAGAAGTGAATTTTGGAATCAAAGAATCATTTAGGTTTAGGAATAAAGGAGAGAACCAAAGACTGCACTGGCTGTGCACCTCACTCACATTTCCAGCTGCAGGTGGACAAATCCTCTCTGGAAGTAGCCCACAGCCAGGGAATTGTCCTTCTCAATGGTTTTATTGAATGCCTGAGGAGAAAAACACAGGCAGGGCCCAGCTGGGATGTGTCCTGTCAGTGCCTGGGCACACACACCCAGCCAGCGCCGTCCCAGCTGCCCTCACAGAGGCAACCCCTGGGCTCCTGCCCAGCTCTGAGGGCTGGGCACAGCTCCCAGCCATCCTTCAGGTCTTGGCTCTGTGTGAGCTGAGCTGCAGGCTTTTATCCCTCCTTGCTTCGATGGACTGGACATAAATGAGCTGCATTGGCCATCTGGCTTAAAATGGGAAAACTGTAGCCTGAAGCAGAGTTGGCCAGTGGGAGCAGCGGGACTGGCCAGGCTGGGGAAGGCTGAGGTGATGAAAGAGTGAGAGGGAGGAAGCTGCAGGGCTTCTCACAATGGCCTCTAAGTCAGTATTTCTGCTTCGGTGCCCCAGCTAAAAACAGGCAGTGCTTGTGGTAGCAGCTCAGGGTTCAGTGTGCTGGGAGAGCCAGGAGTCCTCCTGGGGCAGCATCAGGGGTGTGCTCCTTCCCTTGCCACTTGTTATGGGGACAACAAGTGCTGAAAGCCCAGCCCTCCTGCCCTGCTCTGCAGGGGAAGGTGAGTCCCTGTGACCCCACACACCGTGCTGGAACGTCTGCCTGCCTGGGCCATACCTGAAATAACAACAACCAGCCCCTGATCCACACGGAAGTAGAGCTGAGCTTCTTCCCAGTCCCTGCCCCTTGACTGGGGCTCGGAAGTCTCTCCTGAGCTCTCTCCCTCACCTCCATGGCCCCACTGTGTCCCAAACAGCCACTGCCTGCCCAGGGCTCCACTGCGCTGCCCCAGCCCCTCAGCACAGCCTCAGCTGCTCCTTACGCTGTTTGAGAAAGGTTTATCTCCTCCTGGAGACAGATGAATGAATGGATGTGCAGACACACCAGGTGCTGTCACAAAAAGGCTTTTCCTCAGGGCACCTCCTCTCCCTACGCAAGGGCAGTGGTTTTCCGGCACAGCAGCTTTGTTCTGGCAGTCTCCACAGCCAGGCAACATATTTGTACTTTCAAAGTACACCCATCTCATGTCTAAACCCACGGCTACAGAACAGCTATTGGACAATCTTTTCCCTGCTTTGATTTAAAGCTACAACACATTTTTAATTTATTGTGCATGTCCAGTGGGTTGAGGTCTTCTCTTGGAATCAGGCAGGCTGAGCTTTGGAGGCATGGTTTTCACATGATAATGAGCTAAGTTCACCTAAAGGACAGGATTTTAACTGATATAGCTTTAACAAAAGTTAAGGTATATTGCCAGATGCAGTTTCCAGTATCTAATTTAACTACTCTCTATTATCTTGTTTCAAAATGATTCTGCCCACTGATCTGGATTTTCATAGTATTTAGAGAACCATGGAATCACAGAATCATTAAGGTAGGAAAAGACCTCAAAGATCAAGTCCAACTGTGAACCGGGCATCACTGAGTGTACCACTGAACCCTGTCCTCGACGGCCACATCCGCCTTTTTAACTTCCACCTTTTTCACTTTTCTGTGATTCACTCAGCTAAACCTTTTCCTCCAACCATTCACCCTTCAACATCCCCACTGGACACGCAGGACACGAAACGCCGGATTCCAGATCTACTTTCTACATCGTTCCCCCCGAGGCGGACCCGGGGAAGCCGAG
>NW_005054358.1:701496-702975 GCF_000277835.1 Geospiza fortis | reverse complement strand
GAGGGAGTCACAGCGGGCACGGCTGGAGCGAGTTAAGGGCAGGTTTACAAAGCGGAGACATCCGCGGCAGCCCTGCTGTGCGGCTCGGGGGTTGCGGTCTGAAATAAACTGGTTGGGCTCCCTGCCACTGATCGGAAATGTTACAGAGAATGGGAAAGAAGAGTCAGTGGAATTGGAAGTACCGCGGGTATTGTCCACACGTGGAAATATAAAATGTGGTTTAGAAAAAGAAAGACAGTTTGTTAACGTGATGTCAGCAGCAGGAGTGGAATAAAATGAGCGGCTAAAATGTTGTGTCTAATTAGATCCTGCAGATGCAATGAATGTAAAGATTAAAGGCTGACCCATGTGTGGTTGGAAAGGACCCCTCTGGTGCTCCTTCTTGGGAAGGGATTTCAGCATCTGAGCCAACTGATGAATGCTTAGAACCACGGACTTGCATTTTCCGAGGACTTGAACTCTAGTGCAACTTGACAAGTGAATTCAGCAGGTGGGGTTGCCATACAAAATGTAAGAATGGCCTTAGGACAGACTGTGCCTCAGCTGT
Source organism: Geospiza fortis (assembly GCF_000277835.1). Lineage (NCBI taxonomy): Eukaryota > Metazoa > Chordata > Aves > Passeriformes > Thraupidae > Geospiza > Geospiza fortis. Next base: position 702,428 of record NW_005054358.1, on the reverse strand, counting down.
GAGATGGATGGGTGGGAACCAGCTGCTCTCTACACCTCGGTTCAGTCCCTGCCTGAGCCCAAAGCAGCTGGGCCACCTTTGCTGGTCGGGGTCCCTGCTGACACAGAGGGGACATGGCAGGGACAAGGTGCTGCTGGCCTGCCTGCCTGGGTGGTTCCACGTGGCAGAAGGATCTTGATACCATGTCAGCTTCCACCACAGGCACTGCTGGGGGTGCAGGGGCACGGGCAGGACACAGGTGCATCGGTGGCACCATCTGAACTGCACTGCTGGGGGAGGAGTTGATTTTTTGTGTGGTTTGCAGTTTTTCTAAAGAAAATCAAGCTGCAGTGACCGTGTGTGTGCCCATGGTTAGAATGGGCTGTCAGGGCACCTGTGTTTCCAGGAGCCCTCCAGTGAGATGGAAAAATCCTGGGGAGTTCAGGGCAGGCCACAGAAATGCTCTGGTTCTTGAAAATAAGCCCTGAATAAGCTCAGCTTAGTCAGACACATTCAGGAGAAGAGAGCTGAGGAGTGACTCAGGCACTCTGGAAATCCATGCCTGTGGGAAGCTCTCCCACAGCTGGATCTTGTCAGCCTTCCCAAAGCACACAGTGGGATCTGCTGACTGAGGCACAGCGACACAAATTCTGTTAAATGTGACCTGGGTTCCCAGCAGTGGTGCAGGGTAATTACAGGAGGAGTTGGGGCAGAGGGGAAGGCCTGGCAATGTTGGGAGCTCCCTTTGAAGGGTTTCAGGGCTCAAGGTGTGCTCAGAGCAGACTCCTGGGCAGTTCTGGGGGCCAGGCCAGTTTGGGCAAGCAGTAGGGCAGAAACAATCACATTTTAACATCTGGAGCAAAACCAGCAAAATGCATCTTCTGCAACGTAAATGCTCCATCAGAGAAGCTCTGGCTGGAGTTCCTGCAGCAGCAGTGCTGCCTGCAGGAATG
>NW_005054358.1:695945-701380 GCF_000277835.1 Geospiza fortis | reverse complement strand
AGGAATGCTGGCACTCAGCTGCACAGACTGAGCTGCTGGTTGCAGTTCAGCAGTGAGAACACTCCTCTGGTGGTGCTGCTCACACAGAGCCCCTCAGGTCAGCGTGGGCTGCACACAGCCTGTGCAGACACAGCAGGACTAAACTGAACACTTGAAATTGCTCTTTTCCACTGCAAACAGCAACTGGCACAGCTGGAACCAGTGCAACTTGTGGGGTTCTCCAGAAGCAGCATGGAGAGAGGTGAGAGGCAGCAGGGAGAGCTCCCTGTGCTGGGAGTTCCCAGCTCTGAAGTGGTGCAGAGGGATCCTCACACAGAGGTGAATGTCAGGTCACAGAGGCTCAGTTATACTCAGACAACCAAAGCAGCTGCTCCTGTGAATAAATAATTTACCTAAACATGCATTAAATAACTTGCTGATGTGTGCAGGGATGTAACCTGGGAGGAGAGGGAATGACATAGGACACTTCTGGGCTAATGACAAAGACATTTTATTGGAATTAAGAATGTTCTTCTGGACCAAGTTTTAGTAATTTAATTCAAAAGCTAATTACTGAGTCTGTGTAATATGTCTTTAAATAAAAATATATTTTTTGTAGTTGTCTGAGGATTCTTGGTGCTCTGGCAGCCTCCTCAAGCAGCTCCCTTGGTAACCAGGGGCACTGGAGGGAGAGCTGGTCACGTAGGAGCTGAGGAACAGGAACAGGACATGTGCCAAGGGCTGAACATCCTGCAGATTCACATGTTCATCTCTCATCTGAATGAATGTAATAAATTGATACAGTGTTGGAGGAACTATGGCAGATGTCAGTGATAACAGTCTGAAAAAATCTCACAGAAAAATGAAAGAAGGGGGTGTGTATATGTGGGATATTGGAAGTCTGGAAAGCTGTGTTCCCAGAGGATAAAAGTCTTTGACTCTTTTGGAGTACATGTGGAGGCTGGGTGTTGCAATGTGACCCAGTGGCATTAACTTGGGCCTGGCAGGTGAGAGCCTTGTCCAGGTGTTTGAGGTCAGGAGCAGTGTGTCCTTTTCCCCTGTGCTGACTGAGCTCCCTGCTGGGAGACCTGGGGCAGATCCTGCTTTGTGGGCTGCAGGTGAGAATCAGGCAATGAGCCCTGCCTGTGTCATTAGCAGCTCACTCAGGCCCAGCTTTGCCACTGACTGGGCTCTTGCTCTGGGCACAGCCCCTCGTGCTGGCTCTGAACAGACCTGTTCGAGGGTTGAGGCAATTGCTTCTGTCAAAGACATTTCTACAGAAGGAAAAAAATTCATGTGTTGCTAATTCTTACAGAACAATGCTCCTTGCAGTTTCTTCTGCAAGGAATAGGTGGAAATGCAGGTAAAGAAAGATGAAGTGTTTTGGAATCTGGTCAGACCAGGAGCAGTTAAAGACTCTCCAACTTCTGTCTGAGCCCCTGTAACACATGAGGGTTCTGTGCCTTCTCTGACCCTATCCCATGGACAAGGTTGTGTATTCCTTGTACCTGCCACACTGTGAACGTGGAGAAGGAATTTGCTAATGAAGAAAAAGGAGATATAAATAAGAAGAATGGAAGAATTAAGCAAAGAAAAAGTCAAATTTCTGTTGTGTAAACATTTGAACAGTAACAGCCCAGAAACCAATTTGAAACTGACATATCAGGAGTGGTTCCTGCTGGTGTCCTGCTCTGGGGCTGCCCCTGCTTGTCCTGGTAGCAACTGACATAAAAAATGCATCAGACTCTTTTTCTTGTCATAATATAGCAGCCAAAGTCTCTGCCCAGTGCTTCAGTCCATCTCTGAGTCTGTTTGGGAGAGCAGAGCTGCAGCTGTGTCTGCACAGGTGAGCTCTGGCTCCTGTGCATTGTTGTATCCTTGTCCCACGCTACTGAGCCAGGGCAGGAGACACTCCAGCTCTACATGGATTTAATGCCTCTAAATAATTTCCTCTTTGTTACAGCTCTGCCACGGGTATGGTCACATTTCATGTTAAGCGTGAATGTGTGGCTGCTGTCATTTTAGACTCTTTTGATTAATGTAACACTTTTTTTTGCCTATTCCATGGTTTGTGATACCTGCACAATGTGATTTATTCTTGGCTGTTGCTCATCTTGCCTTCAAAAGCAGAGTGCCTAACAAGGGGTTACCCTGACAGCTCTGCACACAGCTGTGGTTCACTTACTCATTTCAGTGCATTTTTTTTACACTTTTTATTGTCTGCTGAATAGGATGCAGGTCTAGTTCAAAAGAGACTGTCTAATCATTTTTGATTTTACACCAATTCACTGAGCCTTGTTTGGGTTACATGTTCATGAAAGAAAAATCTCTTTTTCAAAACAGCCAGGACACTGTCTGCCCACTGCTGATCTTTGTAATGTCAAACTCTGCCTGAATCTCCTCAAGGAATAAGCTGTTTTGTCAGGAAGAGAGTTGGCTGGAATGCAGCAGTGCTGTGAGGAGTGTTTGAACACAGGAGGGACTCAGCACTGCTTGGGAAGCTTTATCAAACTGCTCCACGTGGGTTCCTTGGGTTATACAATTGCCTGCACACTTTTGGAAAATATTCCTGGGGGACTTGAATCTCCCAGTGTTAGAAACTGAAAGGAAATGAGTTTGGCTCTTTGAGGGCAGTGCAGTTGGGCTGTGCAGGCTCAATCTACAGTTTCAGCTGGAGCAGGGCAGGTTTTTGTTACCTGTGCGGCTGAGGGTGTCCTCCAGGGCTGTTTGTGAGCAGTGGTGGCCACTGGGCCATTGCAGGCATGGAGTGGAGCTTTGCTGGAGGTGTTGTTCTTGTTGAAGTGGATAACCCGTGTGGGAGAGGGTGCTGGTTCCCTGCATGCTTCATCACATTGGTAACGTGTTCTTAGACTTTGGTGACCCAAATGGAATTACAGAATCTCCTGAGCTGGAAGGGACCCACAGGGGGGCAGCCTGGGCAGTGCCAGCACCCTCTGGGGGAAGAACCTTGCCCTGAGCTCAGCCTGAGCTGCCCTGGCCCAGCCCCAGCCGTGCCCTGCTCCTGTCCCTGTCCCAGAGCAGAGATGGGAGCTGCCCCTGCTCTGCCCCCTGGGAGGAGCTGCAGATTCCTCTGAGGTCTCCCCTCATTGCACCTCATGATCTTAACATTACAGTAAAAATGCTTAGCAAGAAGTGAAGAAGTTAGCAAGTACGTGAGAGGGGTTCAAGGAAGAATGTGCTGCCTACCAGCTCTGTCTCCCAGCCTGCATTAGCCAGGTGCCTGCTGGGGCTCTGGGGCTGAGGTGTTGATTGCCAGGTGTCCAGGCGCTCACAGGTCTGTTTGCTTCCTCGCAGCTCCTGGTGGCAGCAGGGTTCCCCAGACATCGCCCAGCAGTGACGCCTCCACCATCCTCCCTCGGGGTGAGTTTGCCAGATCTGTTCAGATCTGTTCTGCTTCTGACTCACATCTGGCAGGATGGGGGCAGTGCAGCTTCAGGAACTTCTGCCCCTTCCCGTTCTGTCTTGTAGGAGCTTGGAAAAGGATCATTTGCACCTTCTGCTCCCAGCTGGGGAGTTGAGTGGATCCCACCTGGGTGGGATGCCTTGGTGCAGGACAGGGGGAGGGAGGGGACAGGAGCTGCACAGGAGCTGCTGTGACTCTGCTGAGCCCACCCTGAGCAGCTGTGCTCTCCTGGCATAACTGCAGGCACAGCTTCAAGGGCAAGGAACAGCCCTGTTCTGAGATAATTCAAGTGAATTTCTGTTCTGAGGATCAGCGTGGCATTTGTGTCTCAAGAAGAACTTCTCTGGTTTGCAGGATGCTTTATTAGTTTATGTAGGTGGGTGAAAGGGAACTGGGCAATAAACCATGTGTCTGCTGTATGAACTTGTAGCCAGTCCTGTTCCACCACTGCAGTCTGTGTGACCACTCTTGGGTGCAGACCTAATAGTCAGTATTTTATGGTACACCAGTGTATTAAGGAATATATTCAAGGAGATTGCCTTTTGATTTGTGAACTTCATTGATTATATTCTCTTATTTTTGTAAAGTTTGATCTAACTACAGCATGTGTTGAAAAGCTATCCAGCAATTCCTTACAGAATGTGTAAAACTCAGTTTATCTTAAAAAGTTGTACTGGGTTAACTTTCATCTTTTTCAGTATCCTTTCTTCTCTTGGAATGGGAGAACTGTGAATTGTCCCATCTTTCTCTATAGTCCTGCTGCCTAGAGGTATTTACCAATGAGGGCTTGCACAGTGCCAGGCAGTATAAAATATCTGTGCAGGAGCAGTCACCAGTTAGTGTCTGTCATCTGCTTTCCCGTTTTCAAGTGGAGACAAGGCTCATTTGGGGTTTTCCTGGTGTTCCCGTGTGTGTGAAATGCAGCTGCAGCCTCGTTAGAGGGCACTCTGGAATCACCCAGGGAGCGGAGCAGCCTCATTCCCCTGCAGCTCTCCAGAGAAATCCGGCTGCAAACATCCTTGGCCCCAGAGCAGAAAGTGGGAATGTGGAGCTGGATTTCCCTGGGTACCGGTGATCCAAGGCTGGACTGCCTGTGCTGTGGGCTCAGTTCATGCTCGTGCTCTATATGGAATATAGCAACAATTTATTCGAGAATTCACTGCAGTTTTCCAAATGTGAATTAATGAACTTGTTTTTCTCCTGGCCTTTACCCCATAAACTGCCCTGATCCTAAATCTGTAACCATTTTAGATATTGGTTTTTGATTGCTATTGTCTTTAAAAAAGTAAATCCTTGATAAAAATATAAGGTGCTTCAGAACCTCTTGGGTTTTAGTACCAGCCCTTCCACCAGTTCTGTGTCTTTGACAAACAGTTTGTTGTGTCTCCTTTCACTTTCTTTGTGTCAAAAAGAGGATAATGATTTTTACCTTGGGTGAATTAATCAATATATATAAATATGCTTTGAAATCTGAAGTGGTTTAGAATTTTTTGAAAATATAATTAAAATGTTGAACAAAACAGGAGTCAGAGAAGTCAAATTTAAGACCATGATTATTATTCAGCTGCTTTTGTGGTGCTTCTCTTCTGGCAAGATTATAGAGCCAGATCATTTGCATTACTTTTGATTTCCTGATGTTTTTAGTTTTTTGTCCAAGGAACAGCATATTTATATGCAGGAGTCAGATTGTCTGTAAACACAAACATAATCTCACCTTTGTCCAAACACACCTTGTTTTGCTTTTACAAAACCAAACCAAACCGGTGGGACCCAGAATTGCTAATTCTGAGCAATTAGTACTGACTCATCCCCAGCCTGGGGAAGCTTGGCAGGAGCCAGGCTGCGTTTCCTGGGCTGGAGCCGTCCCTGCAGGGCACAGAGCTCTGCTCTGAGCTGGAACTCCACTCAGCTCTGGGCTCTGGCTCCACTCAGCTCTGGGCCATGGCTTCACTTAGCTCTAATCTTTGGCTCCACTCAGCCCTGGGCTATGGCTCCACTCACCTCTGGGCCATGGCTCCACTCAGCTCTGGGC
>NW_005054358.1:671055-695506 GCF_000277835.1 Geospiza fortis | reverse complement strand
CTCCACGCCGCTCTGGGCTGTAGCTCCACTCAGCTCTGGGCCATGGCTCCACTCAGCTCTAATCTCTGGCTCCACTCAGCCCTGGGCCATGGCTCCACTCAGCTCTAATCTCTGGCTCCACTCAGCTCTGGGCCATGGCTCCACTCAGCTCTGGGCCATGGCTCCACTCAGCTCTGGGCCGTGGCTCCACTCAGCTCTGGGCTCTGGCTCCACTCACCTCTGGGCTCTGGCTCCACTCAGCCTCTGGGTTCCCGGTGCTGTGGGTGCTGCAGATGGGGGCTGGGTTCTGTCACTGCTCTGGGATGCCCCTGTCCTCTCTGGGATGGGAGGGGAGGATGGGGTGTTGTGACAGGTGACAGGACAGGGACAACTGTGCACAGAGCCAGCTAACTGAGCAGCTCTGTCCAGAGTGCCGTGTGTGCTCTACCAGGGAGCTGTACTCCAAGGGACAGCTTTGCTGTCCATAGGGCAGGGACAGTGAACACTGACCACGGGAGTGTTTATCAGAGCAGGTTCTGTGCTCAGCCAGGAGACAGACAGCACTTGCTCGGCGTCCTGAATCACTGTGCCAGGCCTCTGTGAACTCTCTTGGCCACGAGACTTCATTCTCCACAATCAAAGCAGAATATAAGAAAAAGTCCTGGTCAGGCCTACTTTTTCCTCTCCTAGTTTTTAATCTCCTCTTGCACTTTCCCTTTCTGTCCCCCCAGAACTTTCCATCCCCTTGGAAACTTTTTGGCAAAGAGAGGTTGCCTCCTCAGGGATTCTCCAGCATCCTTCTGTGGGAGAGCACAGGAGGCAGCAGCAGGAGCTGCCTGAGCCCCGCGGGTGGCTGCAGGTGTGTGGGAAGCAGACCTGGGGAGATCCTGAGCCCGTGGTGAGGCAGCTGATGGCACAGGGTGACAGCCCCTGCAGGCTGGGCTGGGCTGGGCTGGGCATCCTGCAGAGCAGCCCTGGGACAAAGGCAGGCACTCTGCACTTCCCAGCTCCCACTGCTCTCCTGGAGGGTGGCACAGCTGCTCTGGGCAAAGGGAGTGGGTGGGGGACAGAGGGGACAGAGCAGCCCAGAGCTGATCCGGGCTGATATGTGGCCCCTGGATCCTTTCAGGGAGTTGGGAATACAGCAGCAGACAGGCAGGCTGGGATGGCCTCCCAGTGACTGCATCAGCTGGAATTCCTGAGGAGCCTTTTATTTGTCTGGCTGGCAGATGGATTTTAAGGTGGAATGGAATACACAGGGACTCCTCTGGCAAAGATGAAAACAGTTGCTGAGCTTAAAGCATCTCGTCTGTGAGACTGGGGATTGTGGTTTTTAATGGGTTTGAAGAGTGTTTCTTGTACTCTTGTGATTTCTGTGAGTGACTTCAGGACTGACACTGTGAATGGCAGAGGCGTCAGCCAAAATCTTCACCCCTTCAGTGTTATCCTCCATCCCACATCCAGATCCCCCTCGTGTTTTACCACAGTTTGGATATTCTAAGAAGGCATGGTAATCCAGGAGCCAGGGACATTTCAGAACATGTCTGAAGAGGAGCTCTACCTTGCTTGTAGGAAACACTTTCTGCCAGTTTTGAGTAATAGCTCCTCACAGAACATTTCTGTGGAACTGAAAGTTTTGTTTTATGGTGATGGTGTTTTGTTTTTTGTCACTGTTTGAAGACAGCTGTGTTCTGTGGTGACACATTTGCCTGAGCTGGCCAATGCCATCCCTACAGCACAATGTGTTAAGAGGAATTGTTAAATGCTTTAGCTTGCAAATCAGCTCCAGGTACAAATTAGATTTTTATTATGCAGTACTTAGACCCATGTATAGTTACAGTTCAATGTTGTACTCAAGTTCTGCCAAACCCTGATTCTGGGCAGTATTTTGGGGCTGGTGGTGGGGCTGGGGTTTCTGAGCCCCTCGCTGCTGATCACCTGCCCCACAGTGATGCTCTGACTGGGCAGGTTCTTGCGCTGGGCTCAGAAGCCACTGTGGGACAACCTGTGTGTGACAGGGGAAGGCAGCAATAGTGCAGAGTGTCTCCTGCTTAAAAAAGAGTGAAAAAGCCCCTGCTGATAGAGGTTAAGGGAACAAATACAACTGTAAAAGCACATGAGAGAAGCATAATAGGAAAGCTTAAATTTTGGGCAATTTTCTGCCTAATGTAATGATGTAATGGAGCAGGAACCACTTTTTCCTTTCTTTTTTCTTCTCTTGTTTCTGTAGGAGCCCAATGGTGCTGTCTGGTTGACTTGTCAGAGGGTAAAGCACCAAAAAATAACCAATTTTAACTAAAGCTAATGCAAAACTTTGGGTTTATGCTTAAAACTCCACAGAAAATGATTAAATAAAAAAGAACAAAAATGGATAAAGTCTTTTGTGTACAATGTCCAGAGCAATTTTAAAATACTCTTGTCCCATGCCTAAATAAATGATTGTTTCAGCCAAAGAGAAATCTTTCCTCATGATTTATTACACTACTCTGGATATAAGGCCTCTGAGCAGGATTGTCAGTTTATTAGAACAGCTTTCTTCTCCTTTCAGATTTAATCCACATGTTGTTGTATCAACAGAGCCTTTGCTCAGTTAGGAGTTATCCTTTTTTAATAATAAAAAAAAGTGAAAACACATGTTTTTTACCAGCCTTATTACAAAGAAACCTAGGATGATGTAGGGAGAGGTGAGCATCAAATGGTGACTGTAAGTTGTAACTTCAGAGTGCTAAGAGGGTGAAAAATGGCCCTTTCCCCTCTGCCTGGAGCAAGCCTGGCAGGGACAGGAGGAGGCAGCATTATCTTTGGCCAGGATTTCCGAGGTTTTTTCCCCAGCTTATGCAGTGATGCTAAACATGCTCTTTTTAGTTAACTCTAATTTCCTTCCTTTTTTTTAAAGGGGAACTTATCTAGAGGTGTATGTAATTCACATTTCCTTCCTTCCTGTCTTCCTCCCCTGTAAAGAAGTTCTTTCTTGGATCCCTCCTGTTTTCTAAATGGAGAGGAATTACTCTCAGGAAACTCATGAGTTTGGTATTATTCCTATACTTGGTTTTGTGAGAAAACATTTATTTTAACTATAAATACTTTCTCAATACTTGCATGAGGGTTCAGGAGTGCACATGAGAGCTGCTCAGTGAAGCAGCTCACTCCATCACATGATGATAACCTTTGCTTGGCCTGTCACCCCACAGTCCTGCAGCATCAGGAATTAGTGCTGAAGCACCTCAGCACCTCCTGAACTGGCAGCTTGGGACCCAAATGTGGCCAAAGGCAGAGCAGTTCTGGTGTTGATGTTTCTGTTGCCAGTCTGGTTTCTTCCAGCTAGTGCTGGACTCCTGGCAGTCACCACAGTCCCCTTTAATTCTCTTGCAGATGTCAGCACAGCAGCTCCTGCCTCAAGTGTCAATAGAATAATTTGTAGTTGGTGTGATTTTAAAAGAAGCTGTTAATAACATGTCTTAAAACAGAATGAATTGGTCTGGCATTTAAAAAATGTGGTATAAGCCTATTCTACTCCTCAGAAGTATAGAAGAGAGTAAAAAACTATCCACCCTTAAGCCTTAAATAGTGAAGGGGGAAAGAAGGTTGTGTCCTTGCTGCCAGAAGCAGATGCAGGGGTAGCCTGACAGGGATATTGGAGCTCTGGGGAAGGAGAGGCCCTGCTCTATCAGACAAATCCCTTGGTCCATCTTGAATCACAGAATTTCAGACTGGTTTAGGTTGGAAGGGACCTTAAAGCCCATCCAGTGCCACCCCTGCCATGGCAGGGACACCTCCCACTGTCCCAGGCTGCTCCCAGCCCTGCCCAGCCTGGCCTTGGGCACTGCCAGGGATCCAGGGGCAGCCACAGCTGCTCTGGGCACCCTGTGCCAGGGCCTGCCCATCTCACAGGGAAGAATTTCTTCCTGATCTCTAATTTAATCCCACCCTCCTGTCCTGTCACTACCTGCCTGTATGAAAAAATCTGTCTCCATCCTTTTTACAAGCCCTCTTTAGGCTCTGGAAGGGGCTCTAAGGTGTCCAAGGAGCTTTCTCCTCTCCAGGTGAGCACCCCCAGCTCTCCCAGCCTGGCTCCAGAGCAGAGGGGCTGCAGCCTTGGAGGAGCTCCATGGCCTCCTCTGGACTCTCTCCAGCATTTCCAGGTCTTTTCAGTGCTGAGGCCTCCAAAGCTGGGCACAGCACTGCAGGTGGGGTCTCATGAGGGCACAGCAGAGGGGGAGAAAAGAAGACAGAATCCTCAAGAGCTTGTGCAGACCCTCAGGACTGGCAGCACCTTTTGGTGGGAGTCAGACTGGCTCAGACTGGCCTGGCTTTGTCAGTGGCCAGGCAGGCAGAGCTGGCAGGGCAGGCAGAGCTGGCAGGGCTGGCAGAGCTGGCAGAGCTGGCAGGGCAGGCAGAGCTGGCAGGGCAGGCAGAGATGGCAGAGCTGGCAGAGCTGGCAGAGCTGGCAGGGCAGGCAGAGCTGGCAGGGCAGGCAGAGATGGCAGGGCTGGCAGAGCTGGCAGAGCTGTGCCAAAGCAGCAGGCTATTCCTGTATGAGGCAGCTGAGGGACAATTGCCCCCCTGGCTGTGAACTGTTGGAGTGTTCCTTGCACAAGAAGGAAAGCACCTCCTTTGAGTGGCTGTGGAATGCAGACTGGGGGTTGGGTTTGTTTTTTGTGCACACTGGCCTTATGTCACTGCTGCCTTTTTCTCACAGGCTGAGCATACCTCTCCAAAGTAAGATAAATTAAAACACAGATCTTGGGAGGACTGGACTTTCCAAGCTCTCTCAGAGTCTCCTGTTCTCAAGTCTGCCTTCTAGCATCTGCAGTTCTCCATCCCTTGGTCCTACTGGGTGCTCAGATTGGGTTTGTTTCCTTTGTAGCGTACCTCTGTTCCTGATGAATGCTGGCCCTGTTGCTTCTCAAAACACCTTAGAGTGGAATAATTTCCAGAGCAGTGGTAAATGAAGAGGACATTTGGCCTGCAAGAAGAATGTCTTTATAGGTGGATTTTGCAGGGCACTGTACTATATTGTGCTTTCATCTATAATATCTTTGGGCAACCTCACCCCACTTTGAAGTTGGCCATTCTTTGAGCAGCTGACTGGATTGGAAAACTCCAGAGGTCCCTCCCAAACTAACTGACTCTGATTCTCTTTTCTTGTAGAGTTCTGGCAAAGATGTTTCTTTTGGCTTCATTTCCATCTCCCTTCCTTCATGCTCAACAGCTTTCATCATGTTCCCATCATAAGCAGTTCTTTTAACTGAAGTGATGTGTAAACATCAGGAACAGTTTCTAAACTGTAACATGAGTCTCCTTCCCTCATAGTTTAGACTTATTTTATGCTGCCATATTCAGATGATGTGAAAAATCAATTTTCCTTTATTACTTTGTATTAAGAGCTAATAACTTTTTTTTTGTCCTCAGAGAGAAACATTTTACCATGGGGCAATAAAAAGAATAATTCTCTAAAAGTTAATGGGTTGTGTTTTCAAATCACCTTTGGTCCTGTGCACTCTTTGTTGGAAAGCTGCAGAAGAAGGAAAGACAAAAAGAAAATAGCCTTGTTATTTAGGATCTATAAAATGATATTGTTACTGCCTTTTTAGTGAGTGTTGCATTTTTGCAGTAAAAACTGGAGTTTAGGGAAAGATACTGTTTTTATGGATATTGGTAACTATTATCCAAACACTTTAGCTTCATGCTGTACAGCATTTTGCTTAAAATTTCAGCAGTTGCTGAAGCTGCTTTGACTGGTAGTGGGCCTGGTGATGTGTGTTAGTGCTGCAGGAGCTGTGCTGGGCAGGGGCTGCTGACAGCTGCTGGCTCGCCTGCATTTGCAGTTTTATTCTGGGGGCAGGACAGGATGGTGGGGCACTTAAATGGAGTTCCAGATACCAGAAGTATAATTTATCACATATGTCCTCCAAACTGGAGCTGCCTGATGTCAGAGTTGCTGCCTGCTGTGTGCTCAGACCTTAACCTCTGTGTTTAGATTGCCAATGTGGTGCCAATTAGTGGGACTGGGATGCGGACGCTGAGGAATATAACTCACTTCACATGGGCTGCCAAACAACTAGCAGATGTTGAGCTAATGGGTCTTGGCTACTACCAGCCTGACTTGGATTTCAACCCAGAGGTGAAGGAATTTATTTCTCTCTCATTACCAATTCCCTTGTCCCGAGATTTGGGAATTCCACCAGCTTACTCTGGGAGATGATGTAAAACATTTCCCCTCTCCCTCAAACCCATTCCCAGGGTGTCTTGTACCTTGCTTTATTTTGGTGTTAATTTGCCACCTTTGGTTTGTGTTATCCTACAGGATAACATGATGATCCATGGAAAATGAGGGTGTGAGCTCAAACATGCAGCTGGAATCCTGAACAGGAGAGCTCTGTGTGAGTGTGGGGTGGGTCAGGGACTGTCCCTGCAGCCTGCTCAGAGCTGTGATGGAGAGCCTATCCTGGGATTCCTGGAACTCCTTTGAGTTACAGAGGCCATAGGAAGTGCTGGGGTCTGGCTTGCTGGGGTCTTGCCTTTCTCTGTTCTCATGACTGGATATTGTACACTCAAACCCTGGAAAATGTGTAACTGCAGGCTCAAAGTTTTCCTTCTGGTGCTGACTCAGTGCTGGAGAATGGCCTGGCAGGTTCTGTGGCTTCTCTGGTGTGATTTAGAGGAGCAGGCAGTAGTTCTTACTCAAGTCACTTGGTCTGTTCAACCTGGAGAAGAGGAGACTGAGGGGAGACTCATCACAGTGACAAGTTTGTGGTGAGGTGAAGCAGAGGGGCAGCTCTGATCTCTGCTCCCTGTGACAGGGACAGGAGCAGTTCACGGCTGGGGCTGGGCCAGGGCAGGGGAATGGGCGCGGCCCCGAGGATGCCAGAGCTCCAGGAGCCTTTGGACAGCGCTGCCAGGGATGGACAGGGTGGGGTTGTGGGGGGTCTGGGCAGGGACAGGGGCTGGGCTGGGGGATCCCTGTGGGCCCCTTCCAGCTCAGGGGATTCTGTCACAGAAGTACAAGTAGGATAAGGGAATCACTGTCTCCATAACCCTCAGCAGCTTCAGGAACAGAGACAGGGAAATGGGATCAGCTGAAGGAACAGAGGCCCTGAACACTGACTGGTACCTATGTCCCATTTCATACCTCTCTGTACAGCCAGCTGACACATTTAATGAGTGTGTGCAATATTAGGGCTGATGCTTTTTGTTCTCTCTGCAGTAAATTTGTCTTTTGTTCTGTGAGGATTTAGCCTTTGACCTAAAAATGCCATCTGTACCATTCTGTCCAGCATTTAGGTTTTCAGCAATTTCTTTACCTTGCTCATTTTCCACTGCAGTTCAAGGCTATGCTATTCCCATAACAGGTGTCTAAAAACCAAAATCTTACTTAATGAGAAATTTTCAGTTGTAGCTTATTTTCTTACTGACATGCTGGTTTGAGGTGTCAAACATGATCAGCATCAACAGCAAGAGTTGAGTGAGGGTTAAATAACTGCCACAGCTATTATTCAGTGAGCAATGAAAATAAACTTCTTGCAAGGTCCTGTCATTTCTTGCTTTTCTTTGAGGTTTTAAAGAGAATGTTTCATTCAGTGATGTATTTCATTCTGAAATTCCAAAGAGAGCAATTATTTGTAATTCCCTGGTATGAGCAGAACTGGATCTGTTCTGTGGATTCATCTTTCTGGATGTTTATGTATTTATTAAGGATAACAGAATAGAAGCAATGCAAATAATTATACTGCACTTACATGATGAATAATAGCTAAATGATAATTACCTTTCTTGAAGCATAATTAGTTTTCACAATTTCTGTAGAATAAACAAAGAAAATGCAGCATGATAAACGAAGCAATAAGCTGAAATACCTGCTTTTTGAGATAGGAAAAGTATAGAATAATAAGGAGTATGGAGCTTTAAAACAGGAAAAACAATGGGAGAAAACTGGCACCCCAGTCCAAGAATGACATCCTTGGGAAACATCTGGTGAAGGAATCTAGAGAGGGGAAGATAATTTGGCTTTCTTCTGGCAATTGTGCAGAACTTGGTACAGAATTGTACTGCCAGTGAACACAAGTGCACTTACAGATCCTGCAGAAGCAACCCAAGCCAAAAACTTCAGAGAAGTGAAATTCCTTCATTTGCAAAGGGAAAATATATCAGAATGAGGCAGCAGGTTAAAAAGAAACTGAAAGGAGCAGTGACAAGGCTGAAACCTTTGTAGGGAGCTGAGGCTGATTTCAAGGCTCTGTGCTGCAGAGGAAATGCCTCAACCCTATCAATTGCTGTGAGAGAGAAGTTCTGATGTGAAGCAGCAGGGAAGGAAGGCTCGAGAGGCAGGGGCATCCTTCCAAAAGCTGAAGTCATGACCAAGTGAGGAAGACAGAAAAGAATAAACACTTTCAAAGGCTTTCAGAAAGTATAAAAAGTAACAGTTCTTTCCCAAATATGTTGGGAATAAGAAGCTTGTCCAAAAGCTTGACAAAACCCGTGGAGACCAGGGTGTGAAAAATCAGGAGGTGGAGCAGAAAGAAACATTGAGTTTCTGAGGCATCTACATTGTGCTTGGTTTCCTTAGCAGAACCCATCTCAAACCCAACTACTAAATCAAGAATTTAAGAACACAGTGAGGAATACCTGCCTGCAGGGACCAGGATGTCAGAGCCTCGGAAGGAGTCAGGAGAGGAAGTGTTGAATAATTAACACTTGTATGCAACCTTTCAGTTAAAATCTCCTCACTCCTGTTAGAAAACAGACAGGGCTGATACGATGCCAACTTCCAAGAGAGTTTCAGGGAGCTTGGGGAGCAGCAGACAGAAATCTGGCTTTGTATTGTGCAGTGTTGTCAAAAGAATAATACAGATCAGAATGAGCTGGCACTTGATTTTATATGGATGTGGGGGAGTCAGCATGTCTTTTGTAAAAGGAAGTTGCACTTGAGGAATCTTCAAGGACAAACATCTGGATTTTGGTATTCAGTGTGTGTGGTGTCCTCAGATATTCTAACAGCTCCTGACATGGTCCTTTGTCACAGCCCCTTAGAGCAGCTGCTTTCCTGGGGATCAGAGAATGTTCTTTAGCAAACCAGTGACTGATTAAAAGGTGAGAAAAAGTGTAGAAGTGGTGGTTGTTACACCCAAGAACAGTTCCCATGAGAATGACAGGGGAGTCTTAGGGACCTGAGGGAGGCAGTGGATGGAGAAATAACAAAGTCTGAGGGAATTCAGAGTTGTGGCATAGGCAGATCTAAAGCTGCAGAAGTACCTACCCTCTGATCCTGTGGGATTGGAAAACAAAGCAGCAGGTTAAACTTTGGGTCAGTAAATGTGGAGAAACATGTGAGAAAGCTATGGCTAAAGGAGGTCCTGCCTCCCCCAGGAACACATCCTGGGACAGTTTGCAAATGCAGAACATCTGGGCCTGAACAAAGGAGTGGGACAAAAGATAAGCAGTTGTTCCCCATTTCTCCTTAATTCCCTAACCAAAATGATGGACATCAGATGGAAGGTCAGGAAAAAGAGAAACACTGCTTTGCCTGCTGAGTACAATGTGGCACCCTGTGCAATATGACTCTGGTGCTTAGGGTTTGCAGGAGTGCCTGGATCCATTCTTGGAAGAAAGGCTCCACAAAGTCTGTGTTGTACCAGTACAGAAGACCTGGCATGTGGAAATCTTAAACTGCAGGCTGCTGTGGAGTCAGGGGATGAGCTGGGGACACAGCTCCCAGTTGTCTCCCTTAGGGCACTGTCTGAGTCATGGCACTGGCCAGGTGAAGGTGTGATCTGACCTGGAAGGCTCCTCTTCAGTACCTTACTCTCATGAACTGCATTTTATTATTTCTGTGCTTGCCTGTTTCAAGCTATGCATTCCTCTCTCAGATGCTCCTCTTACAAAAAACCAAAAACAAAAACAAACAACCCAACAAGTTTGTTTTTTATGAAAACACTCTTTTTTGTCTTTTTTTTTGCATATAGTACATTGAGTTTTCATGTAACTTCAGTTTATTGTGTTTGTCTACAGACTGCTTGGACAGAAAATAGAGCTGCTGCTTAAGCATTTCCATATGTGTTCAGCCACATTGCTCAGCTATATTCTTCACCTAATGTAACTTGTAAAAATAAACATTTTTAAAGTGTTATTTTTATGTGTTGGTGAAGAGTTAATGGAATTAGAAAACGTTCCAGACCAGTGTCTGTTCCCACTGTGGATTGTGAGGAGGCCGTGTCATGTCCTGCTAGTTTTAAAGCAACCTACAGCTTCATGTCTAGGAATTTGAAGGCCAATTAGTTGATCCCTACAGGAGACTTTGCTGAACATAATCCTCCAGACATTTGAACACAGCACAAGACTTGAACCTTCACAAGTTTTCCGTTTATGAGAGAGTTGTTTGTTAAAAGTGGAGAGAACAATCCAGCCCTGCCAAGTACACGCCAGGCTTACACAGCCCTGCTGGCCTCAGACAGAATGTGTTGTCAATTCTGGTTTATTTAGGGCAGATTTGCAAAGCTGGTGTGTTGATATGACACGAGGGAGTGTGTGATAAGTCCCATCTGTGCAAGCTCCATTTCCTATAGGCTGCCTTGCACAGATGGCCTCCTCCAGGATGGTTTGAATTTCACACTTGAAGCTGAGAAAGCCAGGTTTGAGGAGATGTGCTGTAAGTTGATTAAGGCACTTGTAAACTCAACATAGATAAAAATGTTGGCGAAGGGGCAAGTGGCAGGAAGGAGAAGTCATCTCTGTCTCCTGACTCAGCCCATGTCCCCCCACCTGTTCCTGTGGGGCAGGTAAAACTCTGCCTCATCTTTTGTTTCTGTCTGGGGAATTGAACTGTTTTATCACTGCAGGAGAAGTTACTGGGAGTCCTGACATGAAGGATGTTTGCTCCTTGTCTACTGTGTGAAAACATGCTTATTTGGGTATGCAAACTGAGCTAGGTCTCATTTTTTTCTCTTTTCTAGTTTCCAGCCTTTCTATCACTGGTAGAAGTGAATGAAATAGGAATAGTGGGGTGAAGTTAGAAGAGCCCAGTACTGAAGCAAAGTCTATGGCCTTTATGTACAAGAAGAAATCAGTCCTAGAATCCTGCAGAGTGTGGGAAGAAGAACATCGGGATGCTCCAGGAGCCTGTTGATCATTCCTGGCTAAAGTTAGCCAACATCTCCTTGGTGTGTCTGTGCAAAGTACCAAAAGCAGGGTGGAGATGAGCCTTTGCTTTTCCCCCATTGCTCTCTACAGCTCCCTGACAGGAGTTTGTGGGTCAGTCTCTTCTCCCAGGTGACAAGTGACAGGACAAGAGGAAACAGCCTCAAGTTATGCCAGGGAGATTTAGGTTGGATATTAGGAAAATGTTTTTCATGGAAAGGTTTGTCAAGCTTTGGACCAGGTCTTTTCCCACCTCGCTGATTCCATGGTGTGTAATGTTGAGATGTTGGGATGCTCCAGAAGGACCTCATGGAGTTTGCTGGTGCATGATCACCCTGGGACATAGTGTCAGGAGCACATGGGACTTTGTTTAGGTTCAACTCAGAGATGAAATCAATAGATGGTCATCAAAATAAGAAAAAACTTGTATGAGAATTCAAGTCACTTTTGCAGATTAATATTTTTAGCACTTCTTTTGAGGGAAGCTGCCCAGATTGCCCAATAGCAAGAGAGTTGCTTAGGAGTGAAGGAATATGGGTGACTTGGAAGAGTCTCCTCAAAGGAAATACTTCCAAAACCACAGTTTGTTAGTGATGGGGTGAGAACCCTGGCCATGTTGGTGTGCCAGGGTCTGCAGGAGATGTGCTGGTGCAGGTGCTGCTTTTTGTGACAGAAGGAGAACTTGAGTAACTTGTGATCTGCTAGCCCTAGGCTGAGGTCAGCCTTCAGCTGGAAAGTGAGAACCTGTTGGTCAATAAAATCAGACCAGGGTGGCAGAAGGAGCAAGGATTTAGATTCCCTGCCCTGGTGTGTGTTCAGGTTTGATGGTGATGATGATAAGAGTGCAGCAATGTTCTGTGGTAGCTGCTGAGGACAGGAATGATCTTCAAATGTCATCCTGTGGTCAGTATCTAGTCCTGCATTTTGGCATGCAGGGCACAAGTGGGATGAAGGAAGTGGGTTCAGTAGCACCCTGTGACAGCAATAGCTGTGGCTGCAAGAGAAATTTAGAGCCCCTGAAGAAATTTAGGTTTGACCTTCTAGCTGTTCTTCACTGAGCAACTGCAAATTAAGGTTTTTCTGGGGCTCTCAACTTGGCCTGATTTTCAGAGATTTTAATGAGAATGGCAAAGCCACATCCGGCTATGGAAAACATAGGTGCTTCAGAAATGGAGGAAATGCTTATGATGAATTTTCTCAGGTCTGCAATTTCCATCAAGGAAATATCCGCTGAGATAAAGTTCTGTGAAATTATGAATAATTTCAGATCACAAGGGTATTACAGTCCTGCTGTTGGGGTTCTGTAAGCCTGATTTATAATGATTTATGCCTTTTCTAGAATGGAAAATAGCGTGGAATCAACTCACTGTGTTCACATGTTTCAGTATTTGCCTTCTGCTGCTGTGCTGTGTGTGTGGTGTGGCGTTTTGTTGGTTTTTTTAGTCTCTTTTGGGTCCTGTTTTAAATGCCACCCCTCCCCTTGGTGCTCCAGTCCAGCTTATGGGTCTGTGAGTGATGTCCTGAGTCCTGCATCTCCTCCCATTGCCTGGAGTGAGACCAGACACTGTATTTTGGATTAAGGGAGTGAGAAGTCCTTGGGATGGAGTAAGGTTGATATCTCCTGTGGCTCTGTGCTCCACAGGGCTGGTCAGCCCAGGATCTGTGCAGCCAGCAGGGAGAAGTGTCTAGGGCACGAGTCTAAAAGGGAATGAGTTGTACCCCAAAATGAAGGGTCTCCTAGAAGTGTGTCCTTTGACAACCCAACTGTAAGAGATGTCCTCAACTAAGTAGAGGAGAAAACACCCTGCCAAAAAAGGACCTGGCTAAAACCAAATCAATGAATTCAAATGTTTTTATTTAGTAAACAATGGGAAATTGCTTTCAGAGCAAAGTCCTTGAGAGCGCTTTCCCCATTTCCTGCCTCTTCTGGCACTGGTTTCCATTCCCTGTATTGTTGTTGCAGCACTTGTCAAGGAGCTGCTGAGCTTTAACCATGGACAAACCAAACTCTGCCATATGTGCAAGGAGATTTGCCGCAGCCCCTGAGGCAGAGTGGGGTGCAGAGCGAATGTGCTTCATTTTTCCTTCTACCTCCCATCTGTGCTTGCACAGAACCCCAGGGGGATGTGGTTGGACAGCCCTGCCCAGCAGGACACAGGCAGGACACTGGGGATGGGGTAGGAGACTGTGGAATACAACAGGAGGCTGTACTGGGCTGGTTCCAGTCCGTTCCAGCTGACAAATTGTGAAATATGTCTTAGCCAACATTTGCTGAAGTGGTTCAGTAGATGCATGTACTGGATCTGTTTCAGTGAGCCCAGGATGGGTTTTGTGGTGGAGGGGATACCCTTCCCTGGTCACCAGTGCATGTGTCAGTGTGACTTTCAAGAAATGGACATGCCTGTGTTCTGGAAATGATGGCTGAAGTGCTCTGTGTTAGTGAGCTGAGATCTGAAAGGAGATTTCTTGGGAGTTTTGGACCCATTCTTGCCAAAGTAATGGAATAAGCAGGTGTACACTGGTGCTCCTAAAGCTTCATTTATTCTTACTGTTCCTCTAATTGCCAAAAAGGACCTGGCAGGTACCCAAGTGCCATTGAACCATCTGTAGATGGAAATTCCATTTCATTCTCTGGAAGATGGATATCTTCTATTTCCCGTTAGCTCATCCAGATTCTTCACATTACTAGGAAATATTTGTGTCATTTATGAGCATTAATAAACTGCAGCCTTGGAATATGAAGCATTCATGAACATTAAAAAAATGCAAAGGGATATGAAGAACAAAAAAATGAGAGTCGTATCGAGGTCCTCTTTCATTGATCTGTGACTGGCAAAAGTGTTGTTGTCTTCCTGAGTGCTCCCTGGTGCATCCATCCTGCCTTCTGGAGCTATAACAATGCAGCAATACCAAAGCTGCTAAATCACTCCATTACTTAATTTAATGATAGAGATATGGAGTAAATGCAGGATAAAAATAAAGTGCATTTTTCAAATATCCACTTATATTGAACAGAGCAAGAGAAATGGAAAACACAATTAATGCAGGATATCAGGTAGGTTTGAGCCTGACCTAATAGTGCCCCAAACCTGTGTTTCTTTCATTTCTTAACTTTAATTTAAAATTTATAATTTATATTTATATATTTATTATTAAATTATATTTTTAAATATTACATTTATATATTATATTTATAATATTTATAATTTAGATTTAAAAGTAAATTTTGCAGATTTATGTGAGGTGCTTTGCTGGGGCCTCAAGGAGCATATTGGAATCAGTGGGACATGGAAATTCTATAAGGTTTGTTTGACTTTCCTTCTTTGCTCCGTGACAGTTGCACGGTCAGTTCTGTTAATGCAGTCCAGATAAAATGAAGACCAGGATCTTTTCTGATTTAACTCGTTGTGCTGCAGATTAAGCCTTCTCTTGGAATGAGTCTGTAATTTCTGGCCGTGTTCCTGCCCCACTGCTCACTGTGGCCAGGCAGGACGTGGATGTTCCCGGCACTGCCAACCTGCCAAATTCCCTGGAGAGCCCTTGACCAAAGAGCTGTGGGAGGTTAAAAGGATATGGCTCCCTGAAGTCCTTTCCAGGCACATGTTCTCATTGTTCTCATAATTGGAAAGGATTTAAATGGCAATCCATGCTGGTGGCAGACTCAAAGCTCTTCTGTTTTTTGATATTTATTAACTCCTCAAGAAACAGCAGCATTAAGTGTAGAGGAAGATACACATTCCGTTTCTACATGGCTGAGGGCTTCTTTTTGTTTTGGGCTACAGAATAAAATAACGAGAAAGGCATGGAGGGCTTCAGCAGATTCATTGAACTGAAGCCTCAGTCTTTTCTGCCTTTAGGCAGATGACCTAGAGAAGCTTATTGGTAGATGCTGCAATGAATGTCTGATGATTCTACTATCTTAAAGATATCAGAATTTATCCCATTGTATCAGTAACTACTGCTGAAATTCATGGAAAGGAAAGCAAGATCTGAACTCTCTTACAGCCTCCACCAGAACTCAGCAATCATCTCTCCAAATCCTTCAGAGGTACCAATAAATGTGCCTGGGATACTGGAAATCCATGTGCTTCCCAAAGCTTTCCAGAACCATCCATGCTCACATTCTGCTTAATCACAGAAATTGATTAATCTGGTGTACTTGTGCCTGTTCTTTTTGTGGAAACATTAGAACAAAAGAAATTTCTGGAGTTTTTCATCTGATGTAACAGCCAAAAGAAAATAAAGGAAACTTCCCCAGAGCCTTATATTCATGAAAGCTGATCTTACAGCGTTCCTGAAATATCTGCTGATCAAAACTTTGTTCCTCTGAAAAATTACTCAAATTTAGAAGCCTGTCCATTCCTAACATTCAATTCTGTATTTTGTTTCTTTGTTCTCAGCTGCTTTTCAGCTCCTCTGACATTTCAGTGGGATGGGGCTGGGTTTAATGTTGCAGCTCCCATCTGCTGTATGCAGTTGGTTATTAGACAAATAAGGAACAGGAGATAGGAGGAATTGTGACCAATCTCTTCTAATACCAAAGCTGTGGAGCTTCAAAATAACAGTGGAAAGGTTTAGATCTCTCTAGATCCATCATAAGGTGATACCTTTTCATGCACCATGGATGAGTTATGGAAAGCTGTGGTGTGGGGTGGTGCAAATGCTAAAACTTGTGTGAATTCAAGAAACAACTGAACAAACTGATGGAATAAAAACACCAAAGACTTTTACAAACAATCTCCATCTCTGTCTAGAAGATTTCTAGAGGCTGGGAGAGTGTCAGGGAAATATCTGTTCACATACGCTCTGTTTTACTGCTGTTCCCTTGGCATCTGCTATTGCCAAACTTTGAAAACTTTGGGGACAGGACATGGCTCGATGATTCTTCAATCTGGAAGGGCCATGGGAAGGCAGGAAATGCTCTGCTATCCCGTGAAGCATATTCATGGTCTTCTCTGCAGTAACCCAGCCAGGAGCTAACAAAAAGGACTGGTACCTTTGGGGAACACACACACACACAAAAAAAAGAGATGACAAAAAAATAAAGGCATGATGAAATACAGATCAAAGAGAGTCCTAATTCTTATCTCTAGGCAAGAAGATGGGCGTCCCACCTAAAGTGTTAAACATTAAGATACTGTTGTGTGCTTATATGGGCCCTTGGTCTGAAGAAGGGTGCCTCATTCTGCACAGCTGCCAGTGTGAAGCTGACAGAAACTCAGAAAACTGAGATGAGGTTTGTGTGTTTTACACTGGTTTAACATGACAGCTCTGCTCCAGTCCTCTGCCCTGATGGCCAGCTTCATCAGCTCCATCATTTTCTGGGTGCTTCACTGATGTGCCAGTAAATTCACCATGAGGGAACTGTTCCTTCCTGCAGGAGGGAAAGGGTTTTTAATGGGCCAGTGTGTGTTTACACTGGTTCATCTCTGGATTTAACACTTCATCCTATTGGTAAGTGCCTGTTTATTTGGGTGTTGTGGGCAGCCCCCATTAGTCAACAAATGGAAGGGAAGCTCTGGCCTTTGGTGTCTCCCACAGCTGTATCTGCAGTGGCTGTTCTGATTTGGGTGTCAGATGGTGCCTCACAGAAGCCTGATTGGATCCTGGTCTGTGACAAAATGGATTCTGTACTTGTTACACTGGTGGGAACCCTACACAAGGAAAAGCTGCTGGCACTTCTGCTGTGCTCCAGTGAACTGGAGTGAACTGGAAAGGATGAGACAAATACAGAAAAGCAGTTTGGCCAGCCAGCCATTTTCCATGTTTCCATTGCTGTCATGTGTCCTTGGAAAAGAGTCGCTTCTCTCACATATGTGTCTTTAAATATTATGTTCCTCCGGCTTTTTTTTTTTCTTTTAATCAACTTCAGCTCTCTTGTTTTCCCCAAAAGCTTTAGTCTGTGTCTCAGTTTTGTCCTCCTCAGTATCCCTGGTGAATTCTGCCTTACAAAATCTGTGGACATAAATTGACCCATCATTAATATGAAAATAAAATAACAATGACGAGACACTCCCACATCCCTTTCAGTCTTTGTCTTAAGACCATACCCATGGTAGTGAGGGACTTGGGGCTCGTATGGGGCAGTGCTTAATGGTAACACCACAAATCCAGTGGTGAGGTCATGGTCTTCTCTTCACAGAAATCGGATCTGGAAATTGTCTTGCTAACACGTTTAATCCATTTCCTTGCCATTGTCTGATTCTTTCCTGCAGTACATTTGTTGGTGGTGTGCCCAGTCTCTCATAAAATACCCACACAAAAGCTCTTCCACTGTTTCCCTGAGGACTAATTCCTTATATTGATTCTCACTCTTTCAAAATTTTTTTTCCCAGATACTCAGCCTACCCTTTGCTCTTAGTTAACTGCCTTGCTGCCATGCCTGTCTGCTGGTGTGGTCTTTGGTATTGTCTGTGAAGTCCAGGCTTGCACCCTTCAGGTCGGGTCTCCCACTGTGCTCAGGTTCTGCCGCCACCTGTCTGCTGGTCCTGGAACAGTCTGAGCTTCATCCCAGGGGGCAGCTCCAGTCTCTGCTCCCTGTGACAGGGACAGGAGCCAGGGAATGTCTGGGGCTGGGCCAGGGCAGCTCAGGCTGAGCTCAGGGCAAGGTTCTTCCCCCAGAGGGTGCTGGCACTGCCCAGGCTGCCCAGGGAATGGGCACGGCCCCGAGGCTGCCAGAGCTCCAGGAGCCTTTGGACAGCGCTGCCAGGGATGGACAGGGTGGGGTTGTGGGGGGGCTGGGCAGGGACAGGGGCTGGGCTGGGGGATCCCTTCAGTCCCTCCCAGCTCAAGAGATTCTGTGATGGTGTTGGCTTGAGCAGGCTCTGCAGCAGTGTTTTTGTGGTGAGATGCCAATGGTCCAGGAGATGCATGTAGGACCCCACAGCTGGGATGTGCTTCTGGAGCATTTGTATGTGTGCAGCCCAGAGTACAGATTTTCACAGAGCCTGTGTCACCCTGTGCACCCCCCGGAGCCACCACACGATGATGTGGTCTTGATTATCCATTTATTTAAGAATATTTCCCTGCAGTGTCTTTAGTTTACATTTTTTTTCTCAGACTTCCTTTATTGTTCATTGGTAAGCTTGAGGTTACACAGGGTTACTTTGCTTCTGTGGCCATCTGCCAAATTATTTGAATAAGGATCATCTGCTCAACTTTTTAATGTATTTTTTGGTTCTTTAGAGTTGTCTAAAAAAGATGGAGCCAGCAGCATCTTTCCAAAGGATTCGCAATAAATATTAACTATAAGATTTTGAATGATGATGTTTTACCTGAATTTTGCAGGTTTTTTAAAAAAACCAAAATACGTTGAGTTAGTCTGGGTAAGGTTTATTTTTCAGGAACCACAGTCTGTGGTTCACTGATTGCTTTTAAAAAAACCCCTAAATTTATTAGAGGGAATCGCAACCACAAAGAATTAAATTGTTGATACTGTTTTCATCAGCATTCAATTTATAATGTAAATCTCTAGTTGATACCAAGAGGAAAATATGCAAGGAGGTGTCCTGTCACAAACTCAGTATGAAAAGTGTTTCAGTGTTAAAAAACAGCTCTGACACTGACCCCTGTGTTGCACTGACATCTAAAAGCAGAGTACTGGGAGAGATGGAGGAGTTCATGTATAACTCAATATTTTTTATGTCTCCATCAGTGTTTCTGCCCACAGGTGTGGACAGAAGCAGCCAGCAAATGCCTGCTAGGACAACATATCCCATCTTTGTTTTTAGCATGTATGTTAAAATAGTTTGGCTTTCAGCAAGAGCACTGGTGGTGTCAGAGCATTGAGCTGCCTCCAGAATATTTCTTCCCCTTTGCTGACAAGGTTAAATACCAAAATCATCTTCCTTCAGTTTATTTTTACTGATCTGTTTTATCTCTGCCTCATATGATAATATTTCTTCAGAAGTGATAATGTTTGGCTGAGGTTATCAGCATAAGCTGTGGCAGGTGGGAACTGAAATTAAATTTGTTGCTTCCTCTCCATGCAACTAAAATTTTGCTCCTGTAAAAAGTGTTGAAAGAACCAGAGTGAAGTAAAATATTTCAGTCCATGTGTTCACTGGAGAAGTGTGTGATGGGGGATGTGTCTCACTGAGAACTCCAGTTCAGCAGGTGCCCTCTGCAAGGGAGGAAGGGCACAGGTAAAAGTGGTGGGGATGGGTGAGGTTAAGCCTTTCTCTCTCCTGGGAGTCCTCTTGCCCGGGCTGGTACAGAGGAAAAGTTTTTCTGGCTGGGCCTTCCTAGGCTGTGCTCAGGTAAGAGCTGATGTGTGTGCTCAGTGAAATGCATGTTTCTTGGAAAGGAGTACAAAGCCTGTGCCATGAGATTCTGAAGTGCCCCATTTTGAAAAGAGTGATGTAACAATCCTTAAGGTGTCTGTGCCAGCATTCAGAAAGGTCCCGGCAGCCAGGCAGTGCCATTGTTCCCAAGGGGAGCTGGTGGCACTGAGGGAGAGCTGCTCTGGCAGTGTCCTCTGTACCCTGCCCCCTCAATGTGCCACATGGAGGCAGGGGGAAAACGCCCGCCCTTCCCATTTTGCAGATAGGAAATGGCACCTGAGGTTCTTTGTCTGAGGTACTGAACTGAGCCAGGTGCAGAAATAATCCCAGGTTTCAATGACACAATCAGTAAAACATTACCTCAGTTCAGTGATGGCTGGGATTCCGAGGACAGTCAGACCAGCTGCGCTGCTTCACTTGTGCTGCTGGCCCCAAGTGTTGCTCAGGCTGTAAATGCAGCAGTTTTAGGTAAACTAAGCTCCTGCTTTTCTTTAGTGATCCCTCATTTGCAGGAGCTGGAGCTGTGAAGGACACTGCCTGTCCTGTGCTTGCAGTTAAGTGTTGTCCATGGGATCTCCAGTACTGATGGCAGCCCTCAGGAGGAGGGAGCTTTCCTGTCACTCAGGGCCTCCTGAGACTCCACTAGTCCACACACAGTAGGAATTATGTTGTAAAGGGCCAGTCAGAAGGGTTCCTGACTTTGTTCTGCTTGGCTGTAAGTGCAGGGAGGAACTGCACAGGATAGAAGCTCTGCAGTCAGGATGCTCCTGGAAATGACTGTTCTTTTCTGGCTGCCCTTTGGCTCCACGAGCTGCTGTGTCACCACCACTGCAGCCAATGTGCAAAAAGAAAGGGTTTTTTGCCTCTCATGTACTCTTTCTTTCTTAAAACTTACTTCATTGCAAGGTAATGCTATTTATTGCCCACCAGGATCATGGAGAAACGGTCCTAACCATGGAGGATACATTTAATTTGTTACTTATTTGTTCTGTCCAACAAGTGGAAGTGAGACATGTACAACAGTACCATTCTGAGCTGGAGCATGGGCACCTGTTCCAAGAGTCACATGAAAATTGTGAGAGTTGGTGAGAATAAATGGTATCACAGAACTACAGACTGGTTTGGGTTGGAAAGGACCTTAATGATCCCCTTGTTCTCACCCCCTGCCCTAGGCAGGGACAGTTTCCAGTTGGTATGATTCAGAGTCAACTTTTGGTGAAGTTGTGTTGATCAGATTTTGATCACGTTACAGTTTCTGTAATCCTCCTAAGCATAGGTTTGTAAGCATTTTTCTAGAGGTCTCAGTTTTTACTCACTGTGTGCAGTGATAATCTAATATTGGGATTTTGGAAAGACATTAATTGTGAGATGCTTCCAAGGTCTGGAAGTAGTTTTTAAGAATTATCCTGGGGCAGAGTCCTTTCTGAAATAAAAGGCAGTCACATGCAGTATTCCTAGAGGCTGGAAAAATGTGTTGCTGCAATTTTTAGTAACAGTCTGTGAGTGAGATCCAGAAAAGTCCATTCTTGGCTGAGACATTCATGTTAACGGAAGGGTTTTCAAAGAATGCTCTGGGAAGTCATTTCAGGATACATAAAAGTTGTAGCGTGGAAGGGGGCTACATGCATGTGGTTTTCACAGGGGCAAAAATCCTGGCTCCTCAGGGCTCCTGCAGAAGGGAACATGATGTTCTCTTTAGAAGAAGGGCACTGAAAGCACAGCTGCTCCCCAGCACCACAGAGCTCAGAGCATGCTGTGCAGCTGCAAATAGATGTGATGGGGAGGTTGTTGTTGGGTTTTGGTTGGGATTTTTTTTAATTAAAGCTATGGTCTAAACTTGTTTACATCAGTGTTTGTACAGTCTTGCAGTTCCAGCCAGTGTACACAGCATAAAAACTCCATAGGACCTCCAGACCAGCTGAACACCTTTGCTTTTGCAGCCTCCTTTCCTTTGGAGGAAAGGAAACTCCTCCTGCTCTTTTCCTGGGTATGGGTTATTGAGGATGGGCACTGGCACAGGTAGCCCTAGTGACAATCAGCCAGGGGTGATGGCAGAAGGTGAGGGACAAGCTCCTGCCTGTTGCCATACGTGGCCCAAGGGTAGCTGTTCCTGACAGCATTCTGCTCCCTTGGAGTTCTTCCTTCCTTCCACGTGTGCCTCTCCCTGATCAGGATACTCTGTGACATGTACATGATTCTATTAACAAATAAAACAGCATTCATTACTTAGGGTGATCTCTTGGAAGCATGTTTGCTGCTGGCTTGCAGGTTCTGGTTTTCTTTTTTAATTTTTTGTTTTTGTTAATTTTACCAATGAAAGACTTTCTCTCTTGAGCTGTCAAACATCAGTGTAAAGGTTTAGAGATTTGATTTAGGTCTCTGATGAAAATGGAGTTAATTCTGCCTTTAGACAAGAGAGGAACATTAGATGAGATTGTAAGAGCCCTTCCAGCTCTGCTTTTCTCTGATTCTCTGATGTTTTCCTGCCACTCATTATTGACATCACAAGCCTGAGAACGTGCCACCATAGCAAGGCTGCCAAGCAAATTCACTGACATACTGTATACTCAATACAAGCTTGTTCCCAGGAATTTTTCAGCCTTTTCCAGAATGAAAATAAAAATA
Organism: Geospiza fortis; assembly: GCF_000277835.1. Taxonomy (NCBI): domain Eukaryota; kingdom Metazoa; phylum Chordata; class Aves; order Passeriformes; family Thraupidae; genus Geospiza; species Geospiza fortis. Next base: position 673,487 of record NW_005054358.1, on the reverse strand, counting down.
AAGAAGATCAAGGAATTATCTGTACTTCATTTTCAGTTTGGTCAAATTGGTCAATGAGAATCTGAGAGTGTAGAGGATGTGGAAGGAAGGTTATTGTCCACTCAGCCATCTGGAGGAGAATATCAAAGGTCCCCGGAGAGGCTGTGTTGTGCAATAGCCAAAGCTCATGATTTACCTTCAGGAGCTGGGGATAGGAAACATGTGGAGGGTGAAGGCAGGATGTTAACAGTAAAGCATGAAAGAAACACTAAAGCTGGCCTGGGTGCAGCCTGATGCTGTGAGTGTGAGATCAGGCAAGGAGGGTTGCATTACTCAAACAGGAAACTGGAGGGACGTTTCTCCAGTGTCTGTCCTTCCATTATCAGCTATTTGTTAGGCTGGGCTGATAATGAGGAGACATTTGTCCTCTGGCTGTAGCGTTGTCATTCCTGGGACAGTCTGGCAGAACCACAAACTCACTCTCCTGTCTGCTCCCATAGGACCCCATCCGAATCGCTGGTTTGGCCTGGTGAAGCCTGAAAGAAGCAACCAGTCCTTGAGCCTCAAGAAAGGGAAACCTTTATCCACCATTTGTGCTGATCAGAGCCAGATGTGTCATGAGCAGGACAGCAATAATAGATGCCTAAATTATGAAGCTGTGCCTGTCACGTGCGCTGTGCAAAGAAACAAGAGCTTCTGAAAGATTTTTTTTGGGAAAGTCTCTTAATTATCATAGCTTGGATAGAATTGAATAGAAACTCATAAGGACAGAAACAGAATTGTTAGTCTACAGCTGTTTTACCAGAAAAAAAATCTTCATTCAGCAAGAAGAATGTTCTAGTTGGTGTGCCTGAGGTCTGGGGGTTCCTGTGCCATGGTGATAAGGGATGCACCCACAGCTCAGGAGTGCACTGTGTGTGTTGTGTTTGAAACAAGAAGAGCGGGGAAGCAGAGATAATTGTATTTGTATTTCAGAATCACTTCTGAGAGTAACTGCCTTCACCTGCCATGTCTGCAGCGTTTCATCTCACACAGCTGATGTGTGGGAGGCAAATACTGACCGTCTGATTTTTGGGACACATCCATTAAAAGTTTTAAGCCAGTGGTGTTTCTCAAATGGGAATTCTTTTCATACAGCTGGATGAAAATCTCTCACAAGTTTTCCCTGAAGTCTCTTGAAGTCCGCTTCTCCAAAGTGAGAAATTAGTCTCTCGTTAGTAGAGGAGTCACTTCAATTTAATGTGGTGAGCTGATGGGAGAGGGGTAGAAAATGCCCAATGCTGTTAGAAGTTTTCTGTGACCTGTAATCAGGCATACAACACTCCAAACAATCTTGTTTTATCAAGTAGTTGCTGTTGTTTCTGGCAAAATGCAGCTGATGAAATGCACAGCTTGGCTCCCCATGCAAAGGGAGCCCTTTGGAGGAAGCGGGGACTCCTCACCATGAGTAACTGATTAGTACCGGATTGCGAGAACTCATAAAACCATTTGGAGTTGGTTGGAGAAGTCAGAAATAAAATGAAAAACTAGAATGAATTGCAGATGTGTGTTGTAGATTTTAAACTGAGAATCCTGAAACTACTTGCCTAAGCTGAACCACATTAAGGGCTTGAGAAACACCAGGTCCATGGGAATCCTGTGCTGTTGGCATGGTGTCCACAATCCTCTGTTTTTCAGGCTAGACACCACATTTTCAGCTAGAGACTGTTTGGGTTCCAAGCAGATTTTTAAAATTTTGTTTTAAGCTAAATTTAAAAAAAAGTGCAGCCAGCAGCCAGGAGAATATCTGGCTTTTGTTTCTATACCAGCTGTTTTTGTTCTCAGAAACTGATTTTAGATCCTGGTGTTTCTGCAATTTGTAGCTCATGACTTGCAGGAGCAGATCATCCACTGCCAAGTGTGCCCTGCGCGCAAAGACATGAGAGAAAGGCAGGCAGAGCATTTGTCATTAATTCCTAGAAAGAAGGAGATTTTGGGTGAAGGTCACTGGACAGGATCTTGTGACAGTGGAGTTGGCTGTTTCCAAGAAATCTTTGTCAGAGATCTTAAAGTTTTACCTTTAATGGAGCTGATTGCAACAATGCCCACAGAGCAAAGGCTGGGAAAGGTTTGTACATGGTGCTCTTAGGAAGGGTTTGTTGGAGAGCAGGCTGGAGCACCTGTCCTAGGAGGAAAGGCTGAGAACTGGGATTAGGTCTGGAGAACAGAAGGCCCCAAGGAGAGCTCAGAGCTCCTTCCAGTGCCTAAAGAGGCTCCAGGAGAGCTGGACAGGGACTGGGGACAAGGGATGGAGAGACAGGACACAGGGAATGGCTCCCACTGCCAGAGGGCAGGGATGGATGGGATATTGGAAATTAGGAATTGTTCCCTGGGAGGGTGGGCAGGCCCTGGCACAGGGTGCCCAGAGCAGCTGTGGCTGCCCCTGGATCCCTGGCAGTGCCCAAGGCCAGGCA
>NW_005054358.1:666685-670980 GCF_000277835.1 Geospiza fortis | reverse complement strand
AGGCCGGGCCCCTCCTGAGGCCGGGCCCCGCTCCCTTCGCCGCCGCCGGCCCGGCCTGGCAGTGACGCCTCACGGGGAGGGGGCCGAGCTCCCGCTCCTCGCAGTGTAAACCCACAGTTGGTGCGGTTTTGTTCAGATGCTTCTTATCTCAGCCATTGTTTCACCTTTCCTGCTTGTTCCCTTAACAACCGCTTCTCCTCTGGCCTCGTGGCTGCTGCCCCATCCTCCCCCCACGCCCAGCACGCAGCATCCCCAGGGAACAATGCCATTATCTCCCCCTCGACGCCGATGGCGTCAATATTATTCTTCATTTGTCTGCTCTGACAATACGGGAAGGCTGTTGGGGTCTGTACTTCCGCGAATGCCGGCCTTGTCAGCCTGAGTCCTTTAGGAATCCAGTTGCTTTCCAGTTTCTCTCTTTGATCCCAGCCCGTGGCTCTCTCCGGAGCTGTGGTTTGTGCAAGCTGTGCTGCTCCATCGTGTGCTGCATTTCAGCCACAGTTAGAGTGCTCGTGTGCTTGGGCTTGTTCACAGATGTGCTGCTGTCCCAGGGCTGGGCTGTGAATGAGGAGCCAGGGATTGTGGCTTCATTCTAGCAAGGCATTGAGCTGGGCTTTCATGCTGAAGAATTGTTCTTTAGGGATGCTACTTTTTCTACACAATAATTTATGGTGCGGTACGATAAAAGCAGTATTTAGCTTTCTAATGCAAGGAGCCTAAACTGAGGAAATGCCAGAGCTAAGGATGCCTGCACACCACCAACCTACCACAATGTGGGTGTGAGTTATGGCAGGCTTGAATTACATGACCACATACCAACCTTTTTCCCCCAAGAACTGTTGCTTTTTTCAGTGTTAAAAATGGAATGAGGAGTTAAGAAAGCTGAAAGTCTGTCAAAGGCTGTGCCTCACTTGTCACCACAGTCAGGGGATGCAGAGGGCATGGAGCGGTGTATTCCAGGATAAAAGGGAATTCTGTGTTCCACAAAAACCTGACTTCTATTCTGAATTCCTCCATGGAGGTCTCAGACAGAGGCAGCTGTCTGGAAGCTGAGCACACCCAGAGCAATGCTCAGAGTTTCAGTTAAATCGTCCCTGAAAGGAAAAAGTGAAGGGATTTGTGGAATAGAGAGCAGTAAGGGTAGTGTCAGGGAGTAGGACTGGTGAAGGACAGCTGTGATGAGGGGATTCTCTTTAGGGAGGAAATAGCTAGATAAGTAGTTTATTACCTGTAGAGCAACCTTAGTGAATAGTGGGGAGGTTTAAATGACACAAAATCTCTCCTTCAGCTCCATTACCTAAAATGTGCTGCTCTGCCTAAAATCTTTAATAATTTTTCCCACCAGCCTGGTTGGGATAGTTTAGTGAGAGCTACTCAATGACAAACATGGAGCAACACAGCTGTACCAGTATCCCTTGAGTATACATTAAGCTGAGTACTTTGAAAAATAAGAAATAACTCCTGGATCCCGAGAGCTGAAGGTGTGCATGTGCCTCGTGGCAGTGGAAATGCCTTGTCTCCCTCAGTGTTTCAGTTTGCCATGTAAAATTGGAGCTAGCACTGCCTGGTACACTCCCAGCCCATGGCTTCCAGTCCAGTCTGGTGTGTTTTGGTGCATCTCCCTCTGTTTCAAAGGTGGCAGCACTTGTGAAGAAGGTCTCAATTTAAAAAATCAGGTGTAATTCTGCAGAATTGTAGTTGTTCTTCATCTGATTTCATTGCTCACAGAAAACTCCAAATGAACATACTGGTTCTGTTTTCAAGGAAAAGTCCTTCCTCTCCTTCCCTTCCCTTCCCTTCCCTTCCCTTCCCTTCCCTTCCCTTCCCTTCCTTTCCCAGCACTGCCATTCCCCCAGGTAGGAGCACTGGGAGCCGAGCAGGGCAGTACAGGGGCACTGCTGGTGGGATGAGTCAGGGCCAGCTCTGGCTTGGATGTGTTCAGCTCGGAGATTCCTTCTTGTGTGTAATACTGTAGCACATCACATCTTCAGCAAGGCTCTTATAGTCTGTCCTCCTTTGTCCCACACAGTCCCTTTGCTCCACAGTCAATCTCACAGGACCAGAAGTGGGGAGACTTTTCTTTGAGTGATGAACAGCAGCTTGTTGTAATCTTTTAAGTTCAAATCCTCTTCTGTCCAAAACATGTTCTTGCTGAGTCTTGGGCAGTTTGAAAAAAAAATGACGAGCAATTTACTTTTAATTTTTTCTCTTACTAAGCCTGATTATTGTTTTAATTACCCATTGTTATTGTTTGTGACCTTCCACTAGAATTGTTCAGTGTGAGTTTAGAAAGATTCCTGCTTTTATGTGCAGAGGGTGTGACTGGGAGGAAATGTTTGTTCAGATGGGTGGAACCACTTATCTTTCTTGTGCTTGCTTTGTGGGACATTCATCTTTAGTGAATGCTGCAGGGTCACTTACTGAACTGTTTATCATCTCCAGAAAGAAAATGGTATTTGATTTAGCAGATTGAACTGGCTGTTCCCCTAAAGGCCCCAGGTGATGCTGTTGACTGGGGTGGAGTGCTTGAACAATGCAGATGCTTTAGTACCTAACTTGTAGCATTTAGGAAGAGAAGGAATCATAGAACCATGGAATGGTTTAGATTGGAAGGCACCTTAAAGCCTTTCCCATTCCACCCCTGCCATGGGCAGGGACACCTTCCACTGTCCCAGGCTGCTCCCAGCCCTGTCCAGCCTGGCCTTGGGCACTGCCAGGGATCCAGGGGCAGCCCCAGCTGCTCTGGGCACCCTGTGCCAGGGCCTGCCCACCCTGCCAGGGAACAATTCCCAATATCTGGGGATATCCCATATATTGGGAATTGGGAATCCCCATCCCTGCCCTCTGGCAGTGGGAGCCATTCCCTGTGTCCTGTCCCTCCATCCCCTGTCCCCAGTCCCTCTCCAGCTCTCCTGGAGCCCCTTCAGGCACTGGAAGGAGCTCTGAGGTCTCCATGGAGCCTTCTCTTCTCCAGGCTAAACATCCCCAGTTGTCCCAGCCTGGGTCTTTAGGAGACATCAGAAGAAACTGGAGGGGAGGGACTGGGTAAGCCTAAACTCCAGAGAAGCTTCCCTCTGGAATCACAATCTTTTACATTGGGTTGTGCAATACAGCCATGAGGCAGGAACTGAATGTGCTTTCATGAATGAACTATTAAAATTGTCCCTCCCTAATTTGTCGTTGGTGCATTTCTGGTTTGTGTTTGGAGGAGTCAAGGGTTGATGGGATGCCAGAAAGCCAACACTGCCAATTTGGAGTCCCTGCCTCCAGTAACTGGTGGGCCCAGTGCCTCGGCCCTGATGAACAGGCAGTTCAAATGCTCCATGTTCCAAACCTCATTGCCTCATTTAAATGTTTTTTTAAAAGCTCTGGTTCAGTGTTTCATTTCTCATGGCCCTGGTGTAGGAGGGACGGGAGCCCTGCAGTGCCTGAGCTGCAGCAGCCATGCAAGGCAGCCATGCAAAGCACTCTTGGTTCCGTAGGAATTCCGTGAGACCCATCTGGAGGCCAGAGATGGGAGGTGTATGGCTGAGGAACAATTATTCCAGAGAGCTTTAGAGGTGAGCAGCTTCACCTCTGTGCTACAGACCTGTGTGTCACTAAGGAAGGGATTTTCAAAGGGGTCGCTTTGCCTGATACTGGTATTTTGTGGGTACACTTTGGAAGTGTCTGATAGCTGGGGTTGTGACGTTAGCTTTTTCAGTAAGGAGAACGATACAGATACATATTTTTAATGATCTGTGCACCTACTCGGTTTCTCAATATTAAGTACAATTCCATTTAAAAAAAAACAATTGCAAACAGTTTTATAGTTTAGTCATTATTTACATTTGATTTGTTTAGGGCAGGGAAGAAGCAAATATGCAGAGGGTTGACTTTTAAAAAAAATTATTAAAAATAATTACATTACTTGATATACAGATTAGATGTTTCTTATTTATTTAGAAGTAACCAGATTAAAAAAATCTATCTGATGAAAATAATGTAGATAAAGGCAGTAAAACTGTCAGCTGTAGAAGAAACCACTGTGTCATTTCAGACCATGCACATTTGGGAACAGGTTCATGTTTCAGCTTCTTAAAACCATCACCTCCTGTTTTAATGAGCAGCATTCTTGTTGGAAATAAACTGAACCTCCAGGGGGGAACTCAAATGAATAATGTCCCACTTTTCATTAGAATCTCATTAGTTTTGCAGTTATGAGGTATAAATCAAAAAACATAAGCGAAACCAGCAGCCCCCAAAACACAGGGCTGTTCAGATTGCTGCTAATGGATGTCTGGCTCCTTGACTTT
>NW_005054358.1:655229-666650 GCF_000277835.1 Geospiza fortis | reverse complement strand
TAGTTAGTATCAGTAATTCCTGCTCACAAGGCTGTGAAGAGGTGGGAATTTTGCTGCCAGTGCATTCCTGGGGGTTTGCATCTGCAGCCTCTTTGGGCACGTTTGACTTGGCCTGGGGAAGATGCAGTTTTAAAGAGTTTCTGCTACGATTGTGAAAAGCATCTTTTTAAAGGCTTAATTGAAACTTTTGTCTTGAATGTGTTTTGCAACACACTGATTTTAATTTTAGTGAAATATGGACATTGGGAAATGACAGAGATCTGAAAATGGGCATGAAAATAAAGGAAACTTTCAATGTGTTTCCATCACACAGTTTTTGCAAGCTTATGCTAAACCAGATCATTGCAGATGCCGAGCTTGGGGGTTCATGTAACTGCCCGAAATGTCCATTCCTTTCCATTCCATGGGGTTCAGTTTTCCCTGGATATTTGGAAAATCTGGATTGCTCTGCCTTCTTTTCCTGCTGTGTTTTTTAAGCCAGTTAGAAGCAGAAAGAATTCACCATTTTCACTGCAGACCCTGATTTCTAGGACAGGCCATGAGTCCCTGGGCTATTGTGGCAAAGGTGCATCTGTAGGAATAAGGGCCTGGCAATAATATCAAACACGAAGTAGATCAGTAGCAGCCTCATTTCGCAGATCCCTGGAGTAGCTTCAGTGGTCTAGAGGGGGAAAAATTTCTCATGCTGTAAGAGAAAGATTGGGTTTATTTCTGAGGCTGAGTGTGGTGCTGTGTTACTTTCCCACTTCTGCATCCTTTTCCATTGCCTGGCATGGGCCAGACCACTTCTGAAATTTCAGATGCAGGAATGGGCTGCACTGTGAGGCAGGTAAAGCACAACCTCACTCGGAGAACAGCAATCCAAGGGACTGCTGCCTGTGCTGGGGTGAGGGCTGGTGCAGTGAGAGCCTGTCCTTGGGCTGCTCTGTCCCTTGTCTGTCCTGGCTGTGGGTCCTGTCTCTCCTCAGCCCCCAGTGCTGTTTGCTGGGTGCAGTTGTTACCCAGCCCCTGCCCACGCAGGCAGCTCTCGCCTGTGGAGCTGTTCCATAGCCAGGCCTGTGGGACAAAGCTCCACGTTGGCTTTTTGTGGTTGTGTCTGCTTAACCACATGGCTGTTATGGTAAATATAGGAGAGAATGTGTAGAGCAGTTCAAGGAAAGGAAAATGTCTCTAGTTGAACCAACTCCTATGGAAAATCCATTCCCATTTTTAGTGTTACTACCAAAAGACAACCTGCCTGCATTTACGTAATACCCAGAATGTGTCACTGTAGAAAGTGGCACCTTTCATACCAAACATTCACTCCCGGGCACAAACAGATTTAATAGCTGAGATTGGAGGGCACATGCAAGTCTGTTCAAAATCTGCTGTAATTTGACACAAATATTGATTTCCTGCCAGCCTGCAAATGTAGGTCAGGAAAAACAGGTACTTGTTTCTACAACTCTCTGATGGCTGTGCTAGAACTCGCAGGAGTGTTCTGCTGGCTTTTCTTTTATTCTTTTTTGAAAAAGATTTACACTGATTTATAAATCTTTAAATTTAGAAAGGCAAACTGGTCTTTCATTTTTTCCAGAATTACTTCATTCTTTCCACAATATGTGTTTGGAAGTCTGAGCCCTCTCTTACTTGGAGACTGGGGGAGAAGGAGGGGGAAGTGCTTGCCAGTTTGAAATGTTTTACATTTTTGAGAGCAGCACAGGCTGCAGTAACGAGCAGTGGGAGCCCTTCCCTCCGGAGTGCCCTGGGATGCCGCGTGGCCTCATTAACTTGGCTGCTCCAGGAACAGATTGAAAGCTGCTATTTTCATGGATATTGTTTAAAACTTGGCTGCAGTGATGAGGTGGGGAGGGAGAAAACAAACAAGGGAGAGAGCAAGAAAAAGAGCCTTAAGGCTGATATTACTTTTTTTCTGGTTACAGATATGGAAAATGTTGCAATTTTGCTAGGATAACATCATTTTGGCTTTGATATATTCCATTTGGGATGTTTGCTTTACGCTTGCTGAGTTTAACTTGGATTGAGATGAGGAACTTGTTCAGATTTGAATTTAGCTCTGCAAAGTCTCTCTTGGTGGTAGGTTAAAAATAGAGCAGTTTTGCATTATTTTTTTCCCCTTCTGTGGCCTAGATGAGGTGCAAAAAGAAAGACTTTGCATTGTACGTGCTGTCTCCTGGGTTTCATTCCCTCCTGAGCACAGGGCGCAGCACTGTTGTGTCTCCTCTGGAGGAGCTTTAAGCCAAGTGGCAGGTTGTCCAAGGTGGGGCTGAGGGAAGATGGGACACCTGGACACGTCTGTGAGTTCCTCAGAAGGGTGTGCACACAGATGAAGTTTGTCACTCTGTTCTGTTCCTGTGGATCTGTGATGGGGTGGGGGGTGTTTCACTCTGCCTTTAGCTGGGAGTGGGGCTCTAGGTCACCACTGAACCCTGTCTGAAATGTTCTGTGGAGAAGCAGGGGAGGGGATTCTCCCCGGAGCTGGGCTGTGACGGGGGATGTTGATCACGAGTAGATCAGAGTTGTCCTTGTGCTAAACCCTTTGTCCTCCCCGTTCTCTGCTGAAATGGCACTGTCAGGTACTTCCTGGGGAGTCAGTGGAGCTTTGGGGAATTTGGACCATACAGTCAGAAATTTCAACAATACAGTTAAGGATGGATTTGACCGTGGAGGACGTCAAGCTTTCTGTTAGAATCACCAAAAACTCTGAGCTGGAAGGGACCCCTGGGATGATCAAGTCCAGCTGCTATCCCTGCACAGAGAGCCCAAGAATCCCACCCTGTGCATCTCTGAGAGCACTGTCCAGACGCTCCTGGAGCTCTGGCAGCCTCAGGGCCGCTTCACACATTTGATGGGCACTGAAGGGTTTTCACATTTGGATATTATTCTGCCTTCCCTTCCCATCACCCCTTCCTCCTCCTCCCCACTCCTCACAGAAACACCGCGTTCCCTTCTTAGTCAAATCAACACATAGGAGTGAATGGCCTGAGGTCAGTGACATTGTGGTCACCAGTTCTGGCCAGTGGAGTCCCGTGTGGCCTTTGCCTCCACAGCACACTGGAGAGGAGTGACAGACTGTCCCAGCCTGTGTCCCCCAGGGCTTGGGGAGCCTCACCTGGAAGGGAAGGGCTGCCTATCTACCTGCTTTCTGCTTCACTCCTGGGAATGACAGCCCTATGAAACCTGCACCTTCCAATAGTGATTAATTTCAGTTTCAGTTACTGCATTTTAATTCAAAAATTCAAGTACTGGGTAGTTTGAATTCCTTACAGAAAATCAGTAGACTGCTGCTGTGGTGTAAGTAAGAAAACAGACGCTTTGATGAAGTAGGGCTCGGACAGGTAATGGTTTTTGTCCTGGTTATCCCTGGGGTGATGGACCTGTGCAGCTCTGCTGACAGGGATGAGCAGAGTGCACTGTGGGGAAGACAACCCTCACATCAGGAATACAGAGAGGGCCAAACTTTTGAATTTTGCAACCTACTGAAACACTGTCCTCATTTCACATGAGAAAATAGCTGCCCTCTGTTACTGCTGTTGGTCATGACCCATCCACAGACGGGGTTACTGTGAGCTGAGCTGTTCCCTTGGGTACCTGGGGCTGGAGCTGTCTCTGAATGTGGGACTTGCTGAGCTTCCAGCAGCTGAAGAACAGCTTTTGCTGCTCTATTGTGCAGATGTGAGAGCAAGCCTGGTGCCATCTGACCAAAGCTTTGGTGTTTGCAGATTGTTTCTTCCCCAGGACCAAGTCAAAGGAGGGAGCTGGAAATGCTTTTGCTGGAGCATTGTTTGCCGTTGTAGATCAATACAGTTTGAAGTGTCAGTTCTATCCAGGAATCCCTTCTTTCCCCCCCAATTGTTTGCCCAGCCCTGCCGCGGCTGGGACTCTGGGATGGCACAGGATCAGATGGATTGTTGCAGTGTCTGAGGCCTCATTGTCCTCAGCTTGGCTTCTGATGCTGCGTGGGGAACGCCAGATGAGCCAGGCAGGGCAGCGCATCCCCCAGCTGTTTGGAGAATTGAGGGAGAGAAAAAGGAGAAAGGCAGATTATCCCATTATGTTTACAGGGCATCGGTCACACAAACAATGACTGTCGTCTTTGACAAGAGGATTGTTTAATTAGTTAAGGGTTTGCTAAAGAGATGACTGAACATACAGTGCTCTGAAGGCATCTGCCTTTTAGTACAGCAGGCACGTCCTCCCTGCCAGCCCTGGGCTTTTCCTTTCTCCTGAGGAGCACCAGAGGTCTCCAGAGCTCTGTTCCAAGTCTCAGAGCTGCTTACTTTGAGCATATTAAATTGAGTTTCTGCTATCTGAGAAGCAGAATTATAATTTAGCTGCCTGTGAACTAGTTCTGAGCATTCAGAAAGAGGGAGGCAATGTGAGTTACACTTGGAAGCACGTCTTTTTTCATGTCTGTATTCTAGTATTACTAGTCCTCTTATCTGTTACAGCTTTTCCCTTGCTCCTTTCTTCTTGATTTTTAATCTGTGACAAGCGTTGCCAGTTAAATTTCAAAGACTCTGAACTGAGCCAGAATGAGAATCTGTGTAAAGAGGTAATGAATTAAGCATAGGCAAGTGGGTGTGAAGCAGTGAAGGAATATTCCAAGTGTGTGCAGTGACTGTGGGTACAGTGTTACACTGGCTTCACCTTGCTTCTGAATTTGACCATAAAATCCAATTTGAAATACAGAAGTAATGAGTAGAGAGTGGATTTAACTAGTACATTGTAATGTTGGTGTTAGCATTGATTCTCATCTGTGTAACTCCTCAAAAGCAAGGAGTATACAGAATTGAAATCAATATTCAGTACTTTAGAAAATATTCCAGCTCAGCCATGAAATATTTATGTTTAACATCCTGCCGAACTTGCAATGGTTTGCTTGGTTTTAAATTGGCATCGGCCTTTGTACCCTAATACTCACAAATAATTAAACACAACACATTCTGGGTAATAAGAAATAATGTAGAAATGCAATTCTTTAAATTAAATCTACAATCTAAAAATGCTTTTTTGCTGTATCTTACTTTCAAGCCAACATTAGAAGCCACTTAGTATCTGTATTATTTTTTAAGGTTTAAGCCTCCTGTTGTTTATTTTTCCCTTGGAGATTTTTCACACTTTGTGTAGTGTTCTGTAGTGTTCTGTGGCCCCAGCAGAAGCCCTGCTGCTCTGTCAGAGCGTGTGTCATCAGCTCTTTGACCACAGCCAGAGAGGGGCTGGAGGAAGTGTTTTATATTCACAGGGAGGTTGAGCATCAAGATGAACTGTCCAGCACTGGGGACAGACTGCCATGGTGGCTTCCAGTTCCTGCCCTGGTCACTGCCAGCTCCCTCCGTGTGTGCTGAGCGGGGCAGAGTGGGGAGGTGTGCCCTGTGTCAGCTCCGGGCAGGGACAGCAGTGCCAGTGGTGGAGCTGAGGGAAGCTGCAGGCTGAATTCCTCCCTCTCAGACACCAGGATTTGTTCTCTTAGAGTTCTTAGTGCTTAGTTCTTTGTCCTAGAGGGCTGCAAGTGTGTCCCAACTCTCAAGAAAAGAATCTATATAAAATAAGCCTTTCTCCAAGCCCTTCTCTGTACAAACAGAGCTGTAGCCTGGAACTGTGAAGATGTTATCAGGGCACAGACACTGCTCTTGGGGCCCCTTTCTGCTTGTTCTTTACCCCTCAGTGTGGGGCTTAGAGTGCCCCAGGGGAGCTGAGCAGGGACTTTACAGCTGACCCCTGCTGCTTGCAGATCTCATGGAGGTTTCTGGAGTCCCAGGTTGGTGCCTCACTTGTTGCCCAGAGAGGTTGTGGGCTCCCCATCTCTGAAAGGGTTCCAAGCCAGGCTGGATAGGGCTTGAAGCAACCTGGGATAGTGAAAGGCATCCCTGCCCATGGCAGGGCTGGAAGAAGATGAGCTTTAGGGTCTCTTCCAACCCAAGCCATTCCATGGTTTTAAATTCCTATTACAGCTTCCTAGAGTGATGCACAGCATTCTCCAACTAAATACCAACAGCCTTCAATTTCTGTCAATGAGCAGCTTTCCTCTTGCTGCACTCCTGTGGTGTCTGTGGTTCAGGTGGCAGCTGCGACAGGCTGCTTCTCTCTTCCTGTTTTCCACAGTCTTTAGCTAAAAGAGGTGGCAAAAGGACCTTGGAAGAAATTCAGGTCGAGTGTCCCATCAGCACAGGATGCTGCTTCATGCTGTTATACCAACGAAGATCAAGTTCCTCTTTGGTAGGAGCTGTGCCAACTTCACCACCCACACTTTCACAAAGGGCATTGTTTTACCATTTCAAGTGATTAATAATTTTTAGGAGGTTGCAATTTTCCATTTTCAGCATGTCGCCTCTGATTTCCTCTTTGTGTCCCAGAGGCTTTGGAGAAGCTGAGGGGCACAGTGAGGAATGTGCTTGTGCAACCAGGATTACCTTCACCAAGTGGGGGATGTTGCAGTTCTTCCTAATCCAGCCCTATTTGAGAACCAAGTCAGTGGCTTCCTCAGCCACCAAATAATGTTTTCCTTAATTGCCATCAGGCTGTGAGAAATTTCCTCTCTGAAACTGAGTTTAAATAACAATTTTCCTGCACTTTATTTCCATTGTTAGCCTGAGAGAAGTCCCTGAAGAGGGATGGCAGCAGCCCAGGGTTGTACAGAGCTTGTAGAAAGAATGCCCTGCAGAGGTGCAGTCAGGTCATCGCTGAATCCAAAGTGACCTCAAACAAGATGAGGAAACACACAGGACAGTGACAAGCAGCAATGCTGGATCTTTTCAGCTTGTGCCTTTCCTTTTTCTTGCCCTTTTTCTGGGATCTCTCTTCATCATGCAGGGAGAGCTGTTCTGGGGCTTCCTGCCCTGCTCTGTGCTGCATCTCTGGCATGGAATCTAGACAGGAGAGACATGGCTGTGCTGCTCACGTTCATACAGGTGTCAAGGCTTCCATGCCAGCGTGTGGCCATGAAAAAGATGTGATGTGAGCAGTGGGGAGCCCAGGAGATGCAGCAGGACAGCCTTGTGTTGTGGCTGCATCCAGAGCACCCAGCACTGCTGCCATCCCATCCTTTGGTGGCCCTGTGCACCATGCAGCCTGCTGGGGGCTTAGGGAGGACCCCGAGGAGCTGATCTCTCATACAGCTGAGATGTGCTTATAACAGCACGTGCTGTCCTGGTCCTTCAGAGCCCACCACGAGCAGGTGTCACCCAGCATCACCCCAGCAGTGGGGCTGGTGGGCTGCTGATACCAGAGGAGATGCCACGGCTCCCTTTGGTTTGCTTTTCAGCTCCTGCAGTTTCTGGTAGGCATCTGCAGGCTCCAGTGGGGAGTGAGGCAGGAGAGAACCACAGGATGAAATCTCTCTCCAGTGGTTCCTTTGATCAAGTGAGGACTTGTGTATTCGTCGTGCGTCACAGCAGAGGTGCTCTTGGCTTTGTGGCACAGCAGTGCAGACACAAACTATCTAGATGGAGCTGACTTGCTGTGCTGTGAATAAGTGAATTAGATTAGAGCATGAATTAGATTAGAGCATCCCAGAACAGACATAGCATTTCATATCCAAATGCAAAGGGAAGGAATCCCAATCTTGCCAGCAGTTGCCCACAGTTTTGCTGTTTCACTTTGAATTTGTTGCCAGCTGTTCAGATGCCAAATCATTTGGCAGCCAAAAATCAGATATCCCTGCCCATGCCTAAAGGAGAATAATGTGTTGTTTCTGACATTTGTATTATTTTATGGGTCGATTCATCACTACCTAAAGCTTTTTCAAAAGGTGGTTAAAACTATGCATAAACTGTAGTACTTTCTGAAAAATTATAGCATGATTGTTGCAACTCTAACTACAGCTAATAAGAAATCATACTGAGAAAACACATGCCTTTCAGGTAAATAATGTTTGTGGATGTGGAACAGTCCAAAAGCTGGGCAAGGCCACATTTTTCTCAACTTCTGAAGACAGTGGTGGAGACGTCTGTAGCTGCTGAGATCTCCTGATCTGAGCAGATGTTTCAGTGGCTGTGCATGTCACTGCTCAAAACACTTGTGAAAATTAACCTGAGCCTTTGAACTGGAGACTCTGTTCCCCAGTCTGACCCAAGTGTTGGGGGTGAGGGAGGAGGAGGCTGCAGGGTAAAGCCTTTGCTTGTGCACTGTAAGGAGAACCAAAGGGCGTGGAGGAGGCTGCTGGAGACCCATCTTCAGACACGTGGGAAAACCTGGCTCTCTACCCAGCAGCTTCAGGAGTGGTTTCTCTGTGCTGGCCTTCCAGGAGTGCTGCCTGCAGAGCAAAACTGCACCTTCAAGACTCTCCTTATTTCCTCCTTTAGTATCATCTTCTACAAACTTGATTACAAACAAACATCTCTTGTAAAAGCCATTTATGCCACCAAAGGTGATCTTGTTAATCCCACTGGTCGCTAATCAACACTGCATTCAGAACCTGCTTCCCTGGCCCTTTACCTCCTGAATAAGCTTAAAGAAGATCTCTAGATCTGAGCTTAGAAGGTCTCTAAGCTTGTTCAGGACATAAAGCATGAGGAACAACTACCCATGAAGGAGTTTGGAAAGCAATTTCTTATCAGGCATGGTGGTGAGAATACTGATATGGCTTGGGAAGAGATAAGAAGGCAGTGCACAATGTGTGGTGAATAATGTGACTTGGCTTTGTCCTGACCTTGTGGGATTGGACATTATTCCTAAAAACATTTCCAGCAGAATGTTGTTTCTCTTGCTGTGGGTGTGAGTGTGAGGAAGTGTACAAGGAGAGTGTGGTGCAGGTACTGGCTTTGTGCTTGACAAAGACTTAATTGACTTTGATAAGCAGCCTTAATTGACCATGAGGTCATCTGGTGCTGACCAGTGAAATGAAACTTTTTCAGGAAGGAGATAAAAGGGACATTGCATGGGTGTCAGTCCCTCAGGTGCCAGCAGGTGGGATTGCCCAGGACAGAGCTCTTTCCAGAGAGTGAGGAAACAAAACCACCATGCATTGTAAGGCATGGTCTTGTAACAAGAGCTACTGGTCAAGGTTTCAGACTAGCAATCAGTCATCCCTTAATTTATATTCCAAGCAGCAGTCAGGATCTTCAGCCACAAAGCCACTATCTCCTACAGCTGTTCAGCCATCACCAGATGTTGCAGCTGAGAGGTGCTGCAGCTCCTGCCTCTCCACCCTCCCTGTCCTCCAGCATTCCTCTCCTTGCTGCCATCAACAACGAGTCGACTCCCTGCGGGACAGGGGAGGACTTGTGGGCAATGATGTGGCAAAACAGAAAGGCAAACAGAAATGAAATAAGTTTTTAGTAAAACAAGTAGGTGCTCCTTGTTGACCCTGTATATCAGACCTCAGGGAGAAAAAACTCCAAATGAGATCTGAGTTAAACATGACAAAAACCTGGAAATTAAAACACCAATAGCTTGTGGAAGGTCTGAATTCTGGCAGGGTTTCCCAGGCAGAGTAGCAGTGTCTGGGAGAAGCAAAGGAGCTGCCCATGGCCCTGAGGGTGCCTGGGAGCTGTGCAGGCTGCAGGGCCCTGGCTCCGCTCCGGCTGCTGAGGAGCTCCCGGCCGGGGAGGAAGATGAGGAGCTGCAGACAGTTGGGATCTGAGGGATTTGCTAGTAACAGGAAAAACAGAGGAAATGGTGATTTGAGAGGAAATCCTTGGATTATTGTGCTTTGATTCATGGTTAGACATGGTCTGGAGTGAAAGTGATCAAGGAGAAATACACAGAGTGAAGCTTCAGCTCCTGTGAGTGAATCAAAAGGCAGATAGGGAGAGAAACAGATCAGGATGGAGAAAATTTAGCAGACTTCTAAAATTCCTCATCCATCCTGTAAAAGCTTTTTGTTTAGTGTTACATCTACATCTGGAGGTATTCAAGCAAAACCCTGGGGAGAAGAAAAGCTTCAACACTAATAAAAATAAATAAAAAGAAGAAGACGGAGAAAAGGTACTTTTATCAAAGACAAACCTTCCTCCCTCCCTTCTTCTGTGAATGCCACAATTCATGAAATTCTCTCTCTTTCACCTGAGAATTTGCTGGAGCATGTGTCAGTCAGGAGATGATTGCATTTACTTCAATTTACCAAACCTGTGCAGTGGGGATGTGACTGCAGAGTGTCTGTGGGTGATGCCTGGGGACACCCCCAGGGTGTGGGACTCATCCAGAGGTGAGCTCAGCCCGTGTCCCTATCGCTGCTCTGAGCCTGCCCAGCAGCTGAACTCGGACATTTGTACCTTGCTATGTTCCAGCCCAGAGCCCCGTGGTTTTGTACAAACCCTTTCAGCCACTGCTCTCATTCATGTGCCAGAACTGCGAGCTGAGCCCTCGGGCGGGCAGGCCCCAGCCAGCTGTGCTCTCCTGGCGGGGCAAGGTGGGACAAACATCTGGCGACACGAGGGCTGCAGCTGCCATGGCCACTGCTGCCAGAGCCTGTCCAGCCAAGCCTTTTAGAAGTGTCAGACTCCGGAGGATGCTTCATGCTTAAAAAATAGAAAGTGAATAGGCTTATGAGGGATAATAAAGCTTCCTCAGTGATCCAGGAGAGAATGTTCAAACACTCCATGAGAGAGCTCTGGACAGATGTTGGTAATACTGGCTTAACACTGCTGCCTAAACTTGAAATCCAAGTCCTGGGAGCAGTCAAAGTGTCTGAAGAGCTCAGACTGACGCAACCTTGGCTCTATTTGGGAAGTGCTGAAGTCCTACATTGAGTCCTCAGAGGAGTTGTGCTCACAGTGTTAACAAAGCTGTTCTAGAACGGGAAGAAAGCAAGCCAAGTAAGCTCTTCTAATGTGAGAGAGCTCAAGAGAGACTGAGTTGTCAGCATTTAAAGTAACTCTGCTGGATCTCCTCATAAGAAGGATTTACATGTTACTATTACAATCACCCTGATTATTTAATCCCCTGACATTTTAAAGTTTTCCAATTTTTTTCTATATTATAGTGGTTTTCAGTAGTAGCTAAAATTTGGAATGGAATTTGTGAAGTGTCTTCAACTGAGCTATTTTTATATTTGCTGAGAATTTTTGTTTACACTTTGATTCTGGTGGAAATCCTGAATTGCCTATTTCCAAAATTATTCCTTGGGGTTTGTTTGGTTTTTTGTTTAAGGTCCTGGTTTGAAGGTGAAATGATCCTTTGAGATTCTTTTTCCTGAAGTGCAGACCCTTTGACAGGCTAAGTATGGCCTGCATGGGTTTGAAATAGTTCTAGAAAGTGCCAGTCTGTTCAGCACCTGAGCTCTCTGTGCCCAACCCAGGGTGTGCTGTCACCTCCTCACAGACTTCCCTACAGAAGAAGCAAGAATCAGAAAAATGCAGACAATAACAAAACTGAAAATCAGTCTCTGAAGTTAACACATCCCCAGCTATCAGGTTTCTGTTTCCCTGTTGCCCGTACACAGAATTTTCTGTTGTTGGTGTTCATTATTCCCTGGGAGCC